>NW_019725842.1:2369574-2477545 GCF_002891405.2 Cryptotermes secundus
ATCTTCTTTTCTGGCCTAAAAATTAAAGCAGTTTTTCTGTCTCTTTGTCACAATATACGATATAACCGGAGCACCACGATATGAAAAGCCCCGTTTGTTTTTCATTTCAGACTTAACGCTATAGTGATCGGCTAATAATGTGTCATGGGGATACTCATGTGGCCTGTGTTCACAATCACCCGCATCCAATCCGATTATCCTGCGTCTCAACACAGGCAATATACCGCACCTGTCGCCTGTGCATGCAGTTCTGAGCTGCATACACTTGTTATAGGCAGGCGTCACTGATTCTATGGTTACATAATGAAAGCAGGGAATTGAGCTGACACACACTGTCTGTGTAGGGCTAGACTGAGGATTAATTCTATAAAGTCGGCATGTAATGGGTTTAATACGCCGCATCACAGTGTTCCGCGGCTCGGCAGGGTGTGGAGGCCAACCACGATTCTACTCAGTATAAACCGGTTAAAGGGTTATGGAGGCTAGCTGTGAAAGCCTGGAGACCTACAGTATTTCTTTAATTGTCCCACGGTCTTCCTCAGCACTTCCAACAAAACACTGCGAGTTAGTACCTTGATATATACCCCAATCTTTTCAGTTCACTAAGATGTTCACTTCATAACAACAATACAACTTCCATTCTTCTCTTTATAAATTATTCAGTTCAGAAAGTGCCCAGAAATATTCTAAGAAATAACAATGTATGCAGGAATCATACATAAAGTGAAGTTAATTTTAATAGTCTTTTACTGCAAAATAGGAAACAACTTTTCTCACATTTCTCTTAAATACCTGAAAATGCGAACTCACTACTTCTTTTACAGTTTTCTTCACTTAACTTTTATCCTACGTTTAGAAACAATGAAAAACTTCTCTGGCTAATATTTAATAATAAAATTTATCTAGGAATCAGAACAGACACAAAAGACACTCATGAGTGAGAATAAAATTATGCAAGAAATCAGTGAATGAAATCACTTAGTTTATTTAGGAAGTAAAAATATATGAGACCGTAAAATGTAGTCATGAGTCCCACTTGGCTCCGGCTGCTCTGGAGAGGCCCAGTAGCAATTGAAAACGACAAACTCATCCTCTCGTCAGAGAGGATTTATATAAGGACCACAACCGTAAGTGTTCACTTAGAAAAAAAAATCTGGTCGTGGGTATCAAGGGGCTTTTCGTCAAGACGAACTGATTGGCGGCAAACCGTCAGTCATAAAATAACTCTGACTCTCTGAGTTGAATTGGGAGTTCAAGAGTGGAGTGTTAACCAACGGGCAACGGAGTGACCAAGGAAGCTGAAGGATCTCCGTTGTTAGGATTTGTTACCAGGAAACGTCTAGTGAATATACTTCCCAGGAATAACCGTTGTGGAGAAGTGTTACCAATTATCTACTAGTGAAAGCATACTGAGAACACTTAGCGTGGTGTTATTTGTAGTTACGACCTGTAAGTGGTCAATAAATGTATTCACCAATCCAAACCTCCTTTATAGTCGCTCTAAATCATGACAGCATAATCATAATTTTGCCTGTTACTTTGTGGGGATAGAAAACTTGGTCTCTTACCCCAAGTGACTAAATGCATTCCTAGTGCTCGTAAGATGACTCGGAGAAAAATGTTTGGAGATAAGAGGGAAGATGTGAGCCACTATTAGCTTTTCCTTATTCTTGGTGAGGGGTGAAAATGAGTCACTTGATGCGTATGTCTATAAATGTCCCATAGTACAAGCACCGAATGATACACGTAGTTGAAAGAAATGGAGCGTTAGGTCGAATGGGAAGCCATTTGCTGATACTCAGAGCAAACCCGACCCAGTTTTGCCACCACAAACCTCACGAGAACTGACCTGGGCCTGAAACCGGGTCACCTAAGTAAGAAATCGGGCGATTGACTTTTACAGCTCTGACACAATCATTAGTTTAACACTTCAGAAGACAGTGGTTCATATATGTACCACATACCTTAAAATACGAAAATTCTGCGTTCTGCGCACAGGGTGTGTTTGTGTGTTCCACGTGGTTCTCACAATAAACAGCGTTTTTGTCCATAAACAGCATTAGTCGGCTGAACTTTGTAGCGGAGACCTGTTTTCTGTGAGGTGCGTACAGCATTTATAAATATTTAGAAGAAATTCAGTCTTTGAAATGTTGATCTTCATTATGACAGTAAGTTATTCAAAAATATCCAAAGAATTTACATTAAAATCCTTCCGCTTATAATAATAATAATAATAACAATAGTGGTAGTAGCAGTGGTAATGTTGGTGGTAGTTATAGTGGTAGTTGTACTGGTAATGGTAGAGGTAGTGGTAGTACTAATAGCACATTTTCTTTAATTTGAATTTTAAAGTGCATAACAGAGCACATTTCAAAGTGAAGGGATACACATTTATAACAATCAATAATGCCAACATGCAAACTCCAAATTAGCAGCAGCTACTACTGATGTAGTCTGGAGGTTGGCCTGCTACTTTTAAATGACCCCGAGAAAATTAATTACCTTGGCTAGATTAGAGCTTAAATACTTTTGATAATCAGCCAAATGTATTTACAGGGTGTAAACCTTCGAACAAAGTGTTCCATGCAAAAGGATTAATAACTCCAGAAGAACACTACATAACCGTCCTCCTAGCAGCCGCCTCAGATGCTGGGAAACAAACCACTCAACCCCAATACGCACTAGAATCACACTTTCACAAACTGAAGCAAGACTTAATCATAACTTCTGTATGCCATTTACACAAGTTCTATGTAATTGCTTTCGCTGCGGTTTGGACAGCCGGCGGTAATCTCTGCTACCAAAGCAAGAAGGGCGGTTCTTGTCTCTCTAGGATCTGTCGAGATAAACCCTTCATGCCTGCTATCGATTTTTGATGCCGCCGCCTTCAGCCCCGGTGGCTGCTGGTCCGGAGACCTGTAGCATTGCTTTAAATTCATGTGCTAGCCCATCATTCATATCGAGGATAAGAATACCAACAATTTCACAAAGACCATGGCTTTCCAGAAGATAAAATGCTGCTACCTTTATGCCTTTTGCTTCAGAGAGTTTCTATAAACGTGCAGAAAGCGGTTTCAGGGGTGAACAACTAACTTCAAGGAATAGAATCCGTCTTGAAAAGCTAAAAGTCACCTTTATTGGTGAGCGAAATTTCGCACTTTATTCACAAGAGTCCGCTACTGAGCTATATTATGAGTCAGAAGAATACAGTACACGCCCTCAGACCATACTCTTTAACACCCCTTTTAATATTATCATCTTACCTACAAGTAGGAGTCAAATTGGTATTCTTATGTGTAAGGCATATAGCTTACGATTTACCTTCTTTTCTTTATGTTTTTTAACTGAGACAGAAAACTAGTGAGTGCCAAAGCTCTCATTTTGGTGATGTTGCGGGAGCCAAGAAGACGATACTCGTCTTAATGCGTACGGGTGGCAAAAATGATGACCAGAAAGTGTCTCATAAATTCTCTACTGATCTACGTAATGAGAGTGCTTTCTTATTTTGTCAGATTTGAAAAATTCAATAGTCCCTATGAATGTGTGAAGAAATTCGTTCATTAGTGGTTATTTATTTGTGATATTATAAATTG
Organism: Cryptotermes secundus; assembly: GCF_002891405.2. NCBI lineage: Eukaryota > Metazoa > Arthropoda > Insecta > Blattodea > Kalotermitidae > Cryptotermes > Cryptotermes secundus. The sequence goes on from NW_019725842.1 coordinate 2,373,168, forward strand.
ATTATATTTACTTTAAGTGTATTGATTTCGGTATATTTTCAGGAGGAAATGTTGTTTGATTGTTGGTTATGCAGAGACGCTGCCAGTGTCGAGACTATATAGCGTCAAATGGTAGGATTGTAGTAAATGTAAAGTGGATGAAGAAATGAGAATTGACGAAGGAAAATGATGTACTGGGAGAAACCCCTTTCCATTGCCACTTTACCTTCCAAATATTTCACATACAAGACCTGATATCTAACCCAGGCATTTGCGATTGGAAGCCACAGTCTAACCACCTGAGCTTTGTCGCAGTCACTCAGGGAAGAAATTCCCTTCAAGTAAAATATTGTGAGAGACCTGGCCGTTTGTATGAAACGAGTGGCAAATAATATCACAGCAATAAATGCGCAATAATAGGGCGTCCATTGTTAGGCAATGCTTGGGTAGACACGCCTAACAACAATACCTGATATCCGCTGCCGAGCAGCAATGTGTTTTCTATGTGGTCCTTGCCGAGCCTATATAAAGAGTAGCGAACACTATTCGGGCGGGCTGGAGTATTGACACAGTCAGTCGAAGAAGTTAGTCAGAGTTAGTCAGTTCTCAGTCAGTATTCGAGAGTATGTGAGGGTGCTTGATTGTGTTTAAGAAACTGTAAGAGTGGTAGCAACGGAAATTTCGTCGTGAGAAGACTAACATGTAGTTGTTGTGAATTGTATAAATCAGTAGCAGTGAAATAAGTAATTGTAGTTACGACCGGTAAGTGGTTAATAAACCTAATTACCAATACAAACGGGGTCTCCAGTCACACAAAACACGTTACAATATATTAGTTTATCATAACAAAAAAACAGTGAAGTAGATTGAATTCGCAATTTCTCGTAATTCCTTCCAGAAGTTAAACTTGATGTATGCCTCTATGGTAAAGGCAAAGTTGTCCCTCTGCCTAACTAATTAATCGCTAAACTATGAAGATGTATGTGGGAGTGGGAGAATAGATCCACAGTTTCTTGACCTCAGCACTAGTTGGAGGTGAGTGGTCACCTTCACGCCCCGGCCGCTTTACCCAAGGGAAAAGAGCCCCCGATACCCATTGGATAGGTGGTTGAGTAGACCCAAGAACTAGTCTCGACGACGTGGAGAAGAGAAAATTAAGAACACTACCGGGACTAGAACTGCGACCTCTTGGTCGTCCAGCCCGTAGCTGCTCGCTATACCGACTACGCTATCCTGGCTCACGTATATCTATGTGAAAGCATATAAAATTAATACAAAAATTCCCATTTCATTAATTTAATAGTGTGACGTGTATACCCATTGTTAATCAACGGCTTGGAAAACAACCCTCAGAAATAGAAAGACTTTTCTATGGGGACCGCGGCTATACAATTGTTCGGTAAACATGCTTCAAAAATACAGGCAGTGTTTTCTGCGTGGTCCGTGGCGAGGGATTATATTGAGGTAATCGGCGCTACAGGGCAGCTGAGGATTCAACTGTGGAATGTTAACCAGCGGGCAACAGATTAATTACAAGGAAACGTCTAGTGAAAATACTATTGAGGAATAGCCACTGTGAACAGCTATTACGACGTAAAGACTATTTAAAGTAGACTGAGAAGACTTAGTATGAGTGATTTGAAGTGTGGAAATGAGCAATAGTGTAGTAATTATTTGTAGTTACGACCTGTAAGTGGTTAATAAGTCTATTCACAAATCCAAACGCGGTCTATGGTCAATAACATATGTGAAAACATTTTGATAATTCACTGTGAATTGGAATTCACTACTAAGCCAACCTATAATTAATAATTTCTTATGATATGGTAGAATTTTAACAATAATTACGATACGCTGAATATTAATATGAAACATCTCCCGTTAAATATCGAACTCATTCACTACTTTCCATAAAAAAATGCAGCTATAAGTTGGCCTAGAATTTTCAGAAAATGTAAGAGATGCTTAAGACAAGAAGAAAAGAGACGAGTTTGCAGTTTTAGTAGGAAAACCGGAAGGAAAGATAATATTAAAAGGTCCTTACAGAAAGTGGGGGTGAGGACGTGCTCTGCCCTTGAATAAGGTATAGTTGCAGGATCTTATGGGAAAGTTAAGGGCATTCGAGTTCCATGAAGGTGTGACATCGCTTGAGTAAAAGAGCCACTGTTAGCTTCTCGAGAAACACTTTGATACATGCAGGCAGTGAACATTAATCTTTCATCAGGACTTGATTAAACGAAGCCCAAAAATATGAATGAAATTACTGTTGCGCATGTCTTCAAATTTCGAGTGATGACTCCTACTCGTTCTGGGGGATATGCTGGAACATTTGGCTTCAGTCGAGTGATAATGAAGCCTACAGACATCTGATCGTTACGTACACAATTTCAAACGAATGCTTACGTGTATATCAATGTTCTCGCACTATTCCTAACATTCTTCGCACTTCTCTTTATGAGGATTCGTTTGTGTCAAAGACTGCTTTGCAGTTTTCTCTTGTATCGCCATTTTTTCAATAGTTTTTATCATCTCCTAAAGATTTAATTTCAGCGTTGTAACTTATTTTCGTTTATATATTTATAAACTGAAGTTTAACTTTCACGAGTGCATATGTCATTTCTTAATAAAATGTTACTTATAAACCTCCTTACCTTAAAATTTATTAAACTAATTTGAACGTATTATAGAAGGGAACTCAACGGGATTTACACTTATTCCTTTTGAATGGCATTCTCTTTTTATTTAAAGGACCGTGCATCTGAAACTCTCAGTAACTTAGGAATCTTTTCTTGGTCATTATTCTTAGGAGTCTTAAAATTATCTCTTCAATGCCCAATCGAAGCCCGAGGTTATCTGTTGTGGAGCTCCCTCGGGCAAATGAAAAATGCATGGCAATTTGTCTGTGAGGGACCACGGTCTCCGCCATAAAAAGGGAAAGAAAGACATCCCTAGACGCCCGGATACTTTCCGTATTAATGATCCACACGGAATAGGCCCAGATCTGCTCTCACGCTCTCTTTGCTCCGCTTAAGAGAATAACGGGAGAGCATTCAGACTTGCCAGTTCCAAAATGAAAGAGAAGAAATATGAATATCTAATTTCCCAAAAGGCATCAGTTCACGTCTGATATTTTAATGCCTTCTGTGTCTAAGAGTGACGTTTAAATATCGTTGATTCAGACTTCGATTGGATTCATTCTGAATTACAGTATTATAAGAAAACGGCTTCCCGAATTATTAACTTTCCATTAGTCACAGCTTCTCGGGCCCTATTATCGCGCGAAATTTATGTCAAGATTTTCGAGAGTCAGAGCCACAGACGGCAACTCTGGAGATGGCAACTACAAACGTATGCGTGTCTAGTAAAACGGGAGGAGGTGAGAGCGAGCAAGCTGGCACAACTGGTAACGCTTCTGCCCTGTATTCCGGAGGTGCTGGTTCGAATCTCAGCTAAGTTATCTACAATCCTTCTCGGACACTCAGACAATCTCTGGAGTAGTGCCTGGATCAGGACACGTAACCTTCCTACCCCGTCCTTTCTAATTTATAATTTACGGGTCACATTGCCATTAAACACCATGTAATTTGAGCTAGGGACTTTGAAGTTAAATGAAACATAAATAAATACATTGATGAAAAAAGAAATATGAGACTGCCGATGCCAATCGAGATTAATGGGTTTTTGGACTTTGTCTATCTTCCGGTATTCTAAAGAACGCTAAAGAACACATCACTTCGAAAAGTTGGTCTGCTTCTATCCCTGGGTGTGGGGTGGGAGACACCTACACTGTTGGTTCTGTCAGAAGCGGATAACCCCAGTCACTGCACTACATTTATATGTGTATATGTCATATTGCTGTTGTGATGCAGCACTTTCCATGCGCTTCCACAAATAGCAGATCTGTGTTCCAAACTATACAATCAGAAAGGTAAACAAGCAAATAATTCGCTATTCTAAAATAGAGGGAAAGGAACTAGGTAAAGGCATGAAAGAAATAATAGAAAGGAAAAAATTCGTGAAGAATGAACATATAAATATCAAGTCCATTTCCACTAATAAAAATTCAATTAAATTTTCAACGTTCTTACTAAACAGCCCAAAGGTCAAATGAACAGTAAACACGAACAAAGACAGAAACAAAAACGCATAGGTGCAAAAAAAGACAACAAAGTAACTTGTATCATTTATACAATAAAGAATTTCAATAAATGTTATCGCGCCAACAATTACGTAGGAAGAAAACATGAATTTTCGTGACGAATAGAATTAAGTATCACTATAAATATATGATTAAGAGAAGCATTTGTGGTTCCGAATACCTCAGCGTTCTTAAAGACAAGGTTAGCGGCTGAAGCGCATCTAGCAGAGGGACAATTTCACAAAAGTAAACCACACGATTTAATTACATTAAGATCCTTTAGCAGTACTTTCACTTATAAAGAATGGAAGTAGTAGGATTTGTGTTAATTTTTTTTAATTCGCTTAGTGGGGGGTGGAGTCCAACTGGGTCCACTCGGCACGGCGGCCACTGATTGGTCTATTGTAGCCTGCCCGGGTGATTATGATGATGGAGAATTTGTTTTAATGAAGAATGGCAGGGGAAACCGAAGCACTCGGAGAAAACCCGCCCCAGCACCACTTTGTTCACCACAAATCCCACTTGACCAGACGCGGGATCGAACCCGGGTCGCCGCGGTGGGAAACCAGAGACTAACCTGCATTTGTGTTAGGTGACATCGTATATCTACTTGCACTGTTGAGACTTGAGTGACTGAGCAGTCTGAAGTCTGTGTTTTGCTCTTGATGACCGTCATTACCGACAAGTAATGATCTAGCAGAGGAGTTTTGGAGGAGTTCCAAAGACTAGATACCACATGGATAACATGAAAAGCCAGTAATCCGGAGCAAAAAACAACAGTTAAAAATACGCTTTTGAAAAACGATAAGGTTTTAAGAAGCATGCAAATCGGTGTTCAGTGCACTGGACTTTCAGACAGACCCGCTGAAAATTATTTGGTCCAGTGGAAGGAAACACCTGAAGCTGCATAAAGTAAACATTTCGTTATGAACTTTATTCTGAACCGCCTTTTGACTTTCAAAATAAGAGTAGGTAGTATATATACAGCCTGTTTTAACATCAGAAGCTCTGTATTTTGCCCACACAATTCCATATGATCCTCACATCAAACAGTGTTATTTCCAAAAAGAATTAACCAAGTGGTCTATATAATGGAGACGCAGTATACGGGGATTTCTGTGATATAGAAGAAGAGATTTTAAGCTTTATTTAGAAACATTCAAGTTTCCAGAAAAGTTAATCTACTTAAAATGCAACTGACTTCTATACAGAGCGTAACTGAAAGGGGGGGACAATCTCTGGGCACGACTTCCACGTACCAAAACAAGAAAATATGACCATATAAACATGTATCCGAAAATATTTAATTTGTGAATTATAGCTGAGAGAACGCTGTACGTGCTTGCTTGTGCTCCAGCATATCCAGCGGGATGTGCTCTGTAACTCTTCTCATGACGATGGAAGACATCCAAGCTTACCAGATTTGAATCCTCTGGATTTATAACTGTGAGGACGCCTAGAGACCCGTGTGTATGCAGCTCCTGTTAACAGCGAAGGAACGCTTCATGATCCCATTGTGGATGCCTGTCAGATTATCCGAAACTACTTCGGCATCTCTGAACTAATGCGGCCGTCCATGATGAGACGTGTCAAGGCGGGTATTGAATCTCATGGAGGACATTTTGAGCACTTATTGTAAATATACTCTTTCAGCTATAACACAAATTAAACGTTTCCGGACACATGTCGGTGTGAACATTTTTCCTGTTTTTGTATTTGCAACTCGTCTCCAAAATTTGTTCGAACCTTTCAGTTACACAGAAGGATTAAGAAATTCAATATATATTCCCAGGACTGAACACCGCCCTGAATTCCATTCACCCCCAAAATTCAAAATATGTTTCTTTGAAGTACACTTTAATACTATTATACATGACGGCGCTGCAATTAGCTCTTTCGCAGAGGTTTAGTCACAGATGTTCTTCATGCATTTTCCTCCCCAACCAGACCCATATTTGTAGTTCATCGAAACATTTTAATATTCACAATTCTTACAATACGAGAAGACTTGTATGCATCTCGGAATTCCTATTTACTTAAGTTTCTAAATTTTTCACTTACTTGATACACGTACCTCTTAGGTCTAATATTTTCCTGAGCACAATATTTATCAACAGTTCTAATGTGTGATCGTCCTGCACAGAAAATAATACGTTGCTCACCATGCAAAACAACTAGCAATATTCTTGATAGTAAATCTTAATACACATACATTCTTTTGTCGGTTACGGTAGCTAAGTGGTCTAATGCCATGTACTGTCCTCGCTCCCTCAGAAGCCTGAATCGTGGGTTCGAAACCCACAAATGTTTGGTATGTGTATGCGTTTATTCTGTGTTTGTGTTGTCCTGTGTTTACGTAGAGGCCTTTCGGGGACTGATCACTTGTCCAAGGAGTTTTATCGTCTGTAAAATGATAAAAATGTAAAATCAACCTCGACACCGTAAAGGTATAAGAGAAACAGTTTAAGGAAGTAAGAACCTTTTTCAGTAAAATGGAAGGTATCATAAGACGTTATGTTCCCCATGCAACGTGTCTCATGTAACCCTGCAGCTCTTCACGCCACAAATTCTACTACGAGACGGAAGAAATAAAATTCATATAAGCACATTCGCTCCGAGCTTTCCCAACAGAGATTCTGGCAATTTAAATTTACTCACAAGTAATATCTGAAATAATACGCACTTGAAGAAAGCAGTCTTCTGGGATCTGGCACCGTGTATATGTGGTGTTAACCGACGTTTCGGAGGAACGTCGGATAACACCACATATACACGGTGCCAAATCCCAGAAGACTGCTTTCTTCATAGTCACCGCCTTGAAAGCCTCAAATCTTACATAATACGCAGTTGTTTTCCAGAACACTTTTATTGCAGATAATTATCATTAAACTTCATAAAAGGCAAAAGATCGCGTAAATTTATAATAAACACAAGAAATCCATTCCTCTTGTGGAGCCAGTTTCGAAACAATATAGCGCGAAATGCAGCTGCAAACGTCACCACTAAAGTACAGATTTCTCTGTGTCGTGGAGCCCAGTTATGTACTGTGTACAACGGCTGGAATTTTGAATGTTCATTACGATATTTTTGTTAAAATCGAAAGGAAATTGCTCTCTGTTGCTTTTATTCGCCCGGCATCTATTCCAAAACGAAATCGTACGATCAGTTGCTGTAGGAATAAGAAGCGTTCCGTTGCTTTATTAAAAGTTGGTATATTTTAATTCCTTATGAATTGCAATGATAGTTGCATGCAGTATCGTATTCTACAAAGATATTTGTTTGTCATTAGTAACATTTATTGTGAAGAAGGTTAAAATCACTTCTACCTCTGTTAGGAAGTGTGGAATTTATGTACAATTGCTTTCTCCTAATAATGGAATCCATGGTGTGAAATTCTGTTCTGTTACACGGGGTAGCACTCTCCATAATGTGACACGGAAACGGCTTGCAAAAATCATATGGTTGCCAGCTGAGTGAATTATTGAAATTCGACCACACAGTCATGTATCAGGGATTTGCGTAACAAATATAAAGGGTTCTGGCCTGGATGATTTGATTTATTGGCACTTCTTTACAATTACAATAAATCATGACAGCTCACAATCCATGACTTCCTGAGACTCGCTCCATTCCTTACTGGCCTACAAGTGTCTGTCTTCTCTTTTGCGTGACTGTCTTGGTTCTGATTTAGGAGTCGGTCACTCCTTCAGCTTCCCTTGTCCGCTGGTGAACGCTCCACAGCTGAGCACCCTACTTCTGAATTTTCTTGCCACTGGATCGTTCTTTTCTGCAAGACTCCTTATAAGTCTAGCACGTATCTATGAAAAATATTTGTTACTTGCGCGTATCCATGGAAATTGTTTGTCTATTCCGTTGACATGGAAAGCGCTTTCAGTACCAAGATGGTCTCCACGAATCCACATCTCCACAGAAGGTGTGTTAGCTAGCCGTTACCTAGCAATAGATTATTCCGTGTCTATTCATTGCAACGGGAACGTGCGTTTGGTGAGCCGTTGGCTAGCAATTGACTTGCGCTCTGGCGCTACTACTCCAGATGTCATAACACAATTTATTACGGAACGGGTTTCATGATCCATTTCCAGGTGACCCCATGTGAAGGCGGGGTCGAATACCTCCACCGTGACCCTGCGAGTCGTAGGAGGCGACGAAATTGGAAGTCTCAAATCTGAGACAGTAAAATATGGTCACGAGTCCCAAGGGACTCGGACCCGAGAAAGTATGCGCTGTCAAGGGCCAGCAGCACATACAAAAGACAGACCCGTCCTCTCGTCTGAAAGGGCGCCCAACAGAAATAAGACCGTAACTGTCAAACAGTAATAATTAATATCTGGTCATGAGCCCCAGATGGGGCTCGACACCAAGACTTACTGACTGACTGACCATCAGTCGCAATGTGACTTTGACTTTGATCCATATAGCGGTCTCATTTTACACTGAATTACATAACGTCGAATGAATAGTAATTATGACTTCTGAATCGCAAATTGAGCGGCCTGTTTTAAGTAATTAATATGAAATGTTTCTGGAGTTTTCAGAAGACCCATAAAATAAGTTAGCAAAACTGTGCAGCCGCCTAATTGGAATCAAAACCAGAACCTTTAGAAAACAATGCAGCAGTGTTGTGCACTCTACTGCGGAGTTCATAGTCACTCTTTGAAATGTCTTACACTGAAGTGTCTATGTATTCATACTCTCTCACTATAATCTTTTCCTGTCTTATTCGCTACAGTGGTTGGAAACTTATAACATTTTATGGAGTCTGTTGAAACTTCAGACTAAGTTACGCGAAGTCTCAGCATATTACGTAGTTCATAAAGGCAGAGGACAAGCTTTAGGATAATATTTCAAGTAAGGGAGCATAAATTGTACAGAGAGAATGCAGTTGTGTTGATCACCCTTCTCAGCCCACCACATTAATAAAGTACGCCACCTCAAACTTTCTCAGCACAAATGTGTGTGCCCCTGTGTAACAGAAGCAGAAGTTGATGGGACCGGAAGCTTATAGCGGAAGGCTATTCAGTGATGATGGAACTGATGTACGTAATATCCTGCTATTTTAAGATGCCTGACGTGTTTCGTCTATGGTTGAAAATTCGTCGATTTCACTCTTTCATATTTACCGCCCAGTTTTGTGATAACTGCCTACGAAAGGCGACTACTAGTACGGAGAGTTCAGTTTGGTGATATCTGTACCTGAAAATAGAGGTAAAGGTAAAGCTAGCCCTGTAACAGGCCATGGAGGCCCAGAGGTTTGCGAGACGTTGAGGCTCCCACGTTTTCTAAACAGTCTGCTCAAAGTTGACGGTGAGCTTGTCAGCCTTACGCGCCGGCCGCCCTTTACCCCGAGGATAGTTCCTGCTACTCATCGGGATTCGAACCCGCAACCTTCCGGCTTGTAGTAAAGTGTCTCTACCAACTACGCTACCGAATGCCCCCTGTAAATACAGAATATGCCAAAATGAAGGCCGGAATTTAAAACACCTGTAACTCTGGTGCGAAAGTAGATATGACGAAGTAGGTGTATACTTTCAATAATCATAACCTCGGACAGTTGCCGTCCATCCCAACTGTGTTTAATGAATTACCTGCTCTGCATGAACAGTACAATGTTTACTACACGACAGAAAGCACAGACCGTATTGTGGTGAGCAAAATTTGAATTCACTATTCGATTTCAACGTGAATTTAGACGTGAATATTTTGTGAGTTCACCTGGCAACAGGAGCTTCAGCGAATAGTACGATCAGTCTACAGAGAGAGTGGCAGCGTGGAGGAAATACATTACACTGGACGGTCTAGGCAGTCTACCAAAGATGTGGATGGTGTGAAGCAAGCCCCCATGCCGCGTTCGAATATGTCGATCCCCCGAACAAGTGGAGGGAAACAGACGCCGCAAACGATCGACCACAAAATTCTCCGAAGACCCTAATCTAAAACAGGGCAAATTAATGGTAGTTCAGAAATTTATAGCAAGTTATAGAAAACTTACATCACAGTCTCCCGAAGGGACTGAGGAAACCTGCGATGAACTTCAGTCGGAATAGTTTATGTCCCTGCTGGAACTCGAAAAGAGCACCTCCTGAACAAAAATCTTTACGTCACTTCTGGACTAAGTTTCTCGATGACCTCGATTCATATATGCTACATAATATATAAACAAATAGGTTAAATTTCTCAGAGCATAACAAAGAAAATATTCACCAAATTTATGCAACAATATAGTACTTAAATTAAGTCACGCAACTTCATGGTATTTAAGTTCAAGAGTTTCTCAGCAAGTCTGTAGTTGCGCGGTCTCTGTCTCCCCTTCTGGCATAGAGACCGTAGTTCACTACGCTGCTTCTCCACTGCCCTTAACTTTCCACTCAACTACTGCAGGCCATAGACCACCAAAAGTAGAAAGACTGTACATAAATGTGGGATTAACTGGGTACGTACTTTATGTGCACATCGCGCAGGGTGCTGAGGCTGCAGACATCAGCTTGGTTCCTGATTAGGCTTTGTACTTAACTGCCTCAAAGTAAGAGGAGTCCCCCATTATATCCTCCATCGCTTCATTGCCCCTGATATGTCCGTAACCTTCCAATTGCTACTCCTCCCAAAGTGTTCCAGGAATTCATAGTGGATGCCACAGTAAAGTCACTTTGTTCACTTCTACCATAATTTCATATTAAGAATATCTGCCTTCATTTCAATATCAGTTACTACGAATTTGTCTGGTGCTGAAGAGTATTTATTAGATGGATCAATCCTTAAATAAAAAATGATGTAATAGTATTTACAGAGATCATCCGCATAAACAGTTGTCACATTAGATAAAATATTTCAGTTTAATTTGTATAGTTTTCCATTGCTAAGCAGTGACTCTGTAAACAGATACCGTTACTAGGCAACCGCTCGGTAAACACGTTCCCGTTGTTAGGCAGCAAATTCTTAATAATACAATAGTTGGACGAAACAATAAAAGAGCTATGTTTTCCATGTGGTCCGTGCCGAAATGTTATAAGCAAGGGACAAAATTAGTCAGTTTATTTGAGTTCTATACAGGTGTCTGTGAAGAAAAGGCTTGAGCGTGTGAAGCTGAAAAGTCTCAAGTGTTAGAATCCGTTGCCAGACAATGGCTCGTGAAGACATAGAAGGCTGGAAAATGGCTTAGAATGCGATTTGTGAACTGTGGAATTTAGTGGTGGCACTGTAAATACTTGTAGTTACAAGTCGTGTGTATAAGTGATCAACAAATCCATTCACCAGTCCAAAACCCGTCTATAGTCACATCCCTATATGTGACAATACATGAATGTGTGTGTGTGGTTGATTTAAAGACACTCTCAGTAACACGAAACACAAACATATATATATATATACACGTATATACATTTACCGTTAAATGATTGGATGGTAGTAAATAATAAATTTGAAACGATATAGAAGACTGCAAAGTTCATTTCATTTAAACTACTGTTCCGGTATTTGCCAAGATGGACCGAGGAAGAACACCAGAATTTATAGAATAATCGATGGCCTTGACTAGATTTAAGCTGGGGGCGTACTGAATACAAGTCAAAAACTCCAAAGTTTGAGCCCATTTGTTCGGTACCATAAATATAGCAGTAGTGATCTGAGAGTTTTACCACAAAAACACTATTTTAACTTTCATTTTTAATCTTTGGTTTCTAATTTTAATCTGTATATTTTAATTTTAAATTAAATTTTATTATTTAAGGATTTTCAGTTTTAAATTTTGACCAAGACTTAATATATGAATTTATGCGTTTAAATAACTTCAAGACTCAATACGGATTCTTATTTGAAGAATTAGATGGGAATTAATTGCAATCCAACAGCTGAAACTGGAGCATTTTACGCCTGATGATGACCCGGTGTAAGGGTCGAAAAATGCTGCTTCTGTAAAAGGAAAATAAAAGCAAATGTTGATGCAGTAGTGTCTTCTTTGTTTTTAAATACAGAATATTGTTGTGTAGACTACATACCTTATATACTTATCTTGACCACAGAAAAAAATTGTTAAGGTAATGGTAGAAAGGAAATTGCGTATGAAAATATGGATGGGAATCAACTGGCTCAGGATAGGTTCGAGAGTATGGTTCTCGTCAAAACAGCTACGTAACACCTAATTCCATAAAAGATGAGGATTTCAAGGCGCCTCTGATATACTGTGTGTGTTTCAATAATCATACAATTTTATAAAGTTTATTACCTCTAACATTCAGAACTGTATTCAACAGAGGTTTGGCACAGGTTATCCTGATACGTCACTGATGTTTATGAAACAACATTCAGGTAAGTTCAGTGCACATATATATATTCTTCTACGTATGATAATCTTTCAAATTTAAATTAATTAATTAATTAAACTACTCGTTTTGAAGTTATTTTCTTATAATTAGGATTTTTGGAAACAACTTACGTTTCATCCTAAGCACCCTGACTCCTAATGCTCACATTTTCAAATATATGCTAGTTTTGATCACCAGAATCTTAACGCACTTTAAAATACCAATGGAAATTAGAATTCTTTCGTTTCATAAGTCCCTGAGGCACCTTAAAATGCCTGCTTCGTTATCCACATGTTTAACACAAGCTGGTAATGTGTAATAGGGCACGCGGTAACGTAGTTGGTTGAAACACTATGCTACAAGCCGGAAGGTCGCGGGTTCGATTCCCGATGAGGTCATTGGGTTTCTCAATTGACCAATTCTTCCAGCCGCAATATGACACTACGGTCGACTCAGCCTCTAAGAGAAATTAGTACCAGGAAGCTTCCTGGGGGTAAAGGACGACCGGCGCTTAAGGCTGACAACCTCACGCCAATCTGTGAACCCGACTGTCTTGAGAATGTGGAAGCCTAGACGTCTCACAACCATTTGGACCTCCACGGCCGAATACAGGGATAGTTTTACCTTTCTTATGTAGTTCCTATTTTATCCTGTTAATGGTTTAACGAAAAATGGTTCAATGTGTCTAATATTAATGTCATTAAAATAGCAGTCGAAAAGTATTCTAATAAATTTCAACGTTGCAGATAATGCTGGTATTAATTAATTATACCCGCTCCCCTAAATAGCGCTCACAATAATCCTTTTTTTTTCCTTGGCACTACAGCCCCAGTGGGCCTAGGCCTACCTCCATGAACTTCTCCGTTCACTTCGGTTTTTCTAGATCTTACACATTTGGTAGGACTCCTTGGGCGGGTGATCAGCTCGTCGCAAGGCCTCTACCTGTATACAAACACAGAAAAACGCACACACACAAACTAAACATCCATGCCCTGAGTGGGATTCGAACTCACGATCCCGGTTTCCGAGAGAGTGAAGACAGTACGTGCCTTAGACCGCTCGGCTACCGTGACCAGCACAATAACCCATTTCCATGTCGATTTTTTATCACTTGTAATTATTATTGAAATTACAAATCTGACAGGACTTACATTGCATGGTGGGATAAACAATTAGTGGACGCCAAGGGGAAACCAAGGTGTTCCCAAACAATGGATTGTACAATAGAAAGCGCCAGGGATTGTGTTCCCATTTTGATTCCACTGCCTTTGACTGCTTGTTTTCCTACATGGTAGTGAGGGAAATCCACACAGCGTTTCATAAAACGTAGCACTCGGTTAATATGATCAGAAGAGCGAGAATCTCTTTATGCGAGTGATGTCACCAATACATGAAAGAAGCAGAAGTGGGTGGTGACAGAAATGGGTCTATCTGCATCATTGTAATTAATAAAACAACTGTCTAAACAAGGACATATCCTCAATATAACGCTTCTGTAGCTCAGTTGATGTGTGGTTGCCTCCCGTGTCTTGTTGAAGAATGAGTACTAACTCTAATTTGGAACCCGCCAGTATAGCGTAGTCCGTATAGCGACTGCCTACGGGCTGGACGACCGAGGGTCGGAGTTCGAGTCCCGGGAATGTCAAGAATTTTCTCTTCTCCACGTCGTCCAGAGAGGCTCTGGGGCCCACCCAGTGTCCTGTTCAATGGGTACAGGAGGCCCTTTCCCCGGGGGCTAAGCGGCCGAAGCGTGAAGCTGACGACTCACCTCTAGCTAATGCCGAGGTGAAGAAAACATGGGTCTATGCATCCACTCCCCCATACGCTCCCACAAGCGTCATGCTTAATTAGTGAAGCACAGGGACAGCTTTACCTTTACCTGATTGCTTAATCGGTAACGTCTGTAGAAGAAGAAGAAGATGAATGAAGAGTGAAATTAGGTCGGATGTTACTGCATCATTATTCGGTCCCGTTCTGCAATTTAGTGTGCACTGTCATGAACCAGTGGATTCCATAAAACCAGGGGATTTATTGTATGATTTGAGGCTCTCACAACCGTACCCGAATCTTCGTAAATCTCGAACAGTTATGTCCTGTAGTGCATTGGAAGTTAACCGACGTTTCGGAGAAACATGTCGCCACAATTTTTGAGGTCGAAGAATAAACGAAGCAAGAGAATTTCCTAATTATGTGAGCAAATATAAAATCTAAGATCGTGAATGTGGGATGCCACGGAGGCATTCTAGAAATGTAGTTTATTATTATTATTATTATTATTATTATTATTATTATTATTATTATGTGTAAATACATTTCTCATATTTCATGCAAGTAATGTATGTTCCTGCCGGTCACGGTAGTCGAGCGGTCTAAGGCGTGCACTGACTTCGCTCGCTCGGAAGCCGCGATCGTGGGTTCGAATCCCACTCAGGACATGGATGTTTTTGTGCGCTTTTCTGTGTTTGTGTACAGGTAGAGGCCTTGCGACAAGCTGATCAGCTGCCCAAGTAGTCCTGCCGAATATTTATGATCTAGGAAAACCGAAGTGAACGGAGAAGTTCATGGAGGTAGGCTTAGGCCCACTGGGGTTTTAGTGCCAAGGAAAAAAACGGTATGTTCCTAGTCATAAACATGAATGTTTGCATTCTTTTATATAAGAGAGTATTCGTTATGTACGAACTAGTACAAGCATTGAACAGTCCACAGTTTTATTCTTCCCTCTCTTCCTCCCCCCTCCCCCTTCTCCCCCATCTCCCATTTCAATCCGCCAATTTTAATTACGCTAATTGGTATCATTGTGGAGATTTGTGTTACTCTATGCTCCGCAGAAACTAATATTTATTTCATAAATAACTGAAAGTATTTTATGTGGATTGTAAAGTTTGTAGTCAAGGCTTGTTTCACCATGTAACATCAGAACTTGACTGATGATCTGCTGCAAATTACGTAGGTCAAATGGTAAATACAACCAAATTCAAAAAAAAGAAAACGAACTGCCCAACGAAAACAAGGTTTCTACTACGCTACGAAGTCTATTGCAGCGAAAAGGGGCATGTTCATTGTTTGATAACGGCAGAGATAAAAGTTTTTCTATTTCTAGTTGTTTTAATGACAATATTTCAAATGCAAATTTTACGTACTCTCCAATCAGAAATGATAAGGTGATTTTCAAAATTTAATTGCGTAGGACATAACAGTATCTCACTAAAGAGCCACAAGTACATCTGCCAATGTTCCTACTGCTCGAAATGGTTGATTCGAAAAATTTTTCCTTGGCACTACAGCCCCAGTGGCCCTAGGCCTACCTCCATGAACTTCTCCGTTCACTTCGGTTTTTCTAGATCTTAGATATATGGTAGGACTCCTTGGGCATGTGATCAGCTTGTCGCAAGGCCTCTACCTGTACACAAACATCCATGCCCTGAGTGGGATCCCAAACTGGGTTGCTGATATGTCCGCCCCTAACTCCTGTAGTTCTACAAAAATAACAGACATTTAATTCTATATTAATAGTGTGTCTGTGTCATGGTATAANGGTTCGCAATTAGGAAAGAGAAACTGCCTGTGATGGTGATCACACTATAGAAAAATCAAAATAAGAAACACTAGATATTTTACTGATCAGTACAATTCAGGATGCCGTTCACAGTGGCAGCGCGGTCTAAAGCACGAACTTTCTCCGCTCGCTGGATCGTGGGTTCGAACTCCACTCAAGGCATGAATGTCCGTGTGAGTTTGTTCTGTGTTTGTGTTGTTCTGTGTGTAGGTAACGAACTTGCAACGGGCTGATCCCCCGTCCAAAGATTCCTACCGACTGTGTATTAAATCAAGAAACTGAAAAAAAAGGCCAAAGTGCAACAAGGGGTTGTAGAGCCATAGATAGATAGAACAGGATCTTTTTGAGACAGTTCATAAAGCAGCAAATCGTAGTGAATTGTGTCCCGTTCGAATCCCAGTCAGGAACTAACTCTTTCATAGATATACGAGTATCTCGTGTTTCTCCTCAAACTTCCAGGAGAATTTAGTTAGAACAGAGTATTCAGACACGCCTCATACCGTATTCGTATGTACTCATTATCGTTCCACCATATCGCATTTCTTTTCCTTTGCACTACAGCCCCAGCGGGCCTAGGCCTACCTCCATGAACTCCATTCACTTCGGTTTTTCTAGATCTTACACATACGGTAGGACTCCTTGGGCGGCTGATCAGCTCGTTGCAAGGCCTCTACCTGTACAGAAACACAGAAAAACGCACACAAACATGCATGCCCTGAGTGGGATTCGAACCCACGATCCCGGCTTCCGAGCGAGCGAGCTCAGCTACCGTGACCGGCCACCATATTGCATTAGGGTGCTATAATATACGTATATTGCGTAGTAAAGTGATCAAGTAATCTAACAGAATAACAACTTTACTTTATACTAAATACAGGCCGCGCTATAGCTCAAGCGGTTAGTCGTTGGCTCCCGAACGCGGCGGCCCAAGTTCAATCTCGGGTTTGGTCAAGTGGGATTTGTGATGGACAAAGTGGCGCTGGGGGGGGTTTTCTCCGAGTACTTCGGTTTCCTTGCCAATCTTCATTCCACCAAATTCTACATCATCATACTCACCCGGGGCAGGTACAATAGGCCAATCAGTGGCCGCCATGCCGAGTGGACCCAGTTGGACTCCACCCCCCACTAAGCGAATTAAAAATTATACTAAGTACTGTTACTGTGATGAAATGAAAGATGTGAAGCGATACACGAAGGAAAGAGAAGATGACAAATGCATTCAACAAACTTTTCGGGAATCTGAATGAAAGAATCGTTTGGAATAGCCACATTCAAATGTATCGTATAAAATTATTTTGTGACCACGTGGACTGGATTTTTCTTTCTCAGTATAGGGTTCATTGGCAGGATCTTGTAAACAAAGTGTAAACTTCAGGTTCCATAAGAAGGTCGGAATCCCTAAATGAGGGACTGTGAACTTCTTCAGAGGGAGAATGCACCATGGATTTAGTCAACCGAACCGGACCTCTACTGAATCTACTTATTATGAAATCACGAGCCTGACATGAAAAAATAGCTCGTAACCTGTAACTTGTAAGGTTTATCAAAACTCACTGCGGCCTTTTAAACTGGAAAACTTCCTGTTGCTCATTAAATCGCGGCAAACTTCACGACAAGGAAGAGGAAACAGAGCATTAGAAGAGCGACGTAGATTAACCACTCCGCATCGTGACATTCCTGTTTCTCCTTGAACGA
Source organism: Cryptotermes secundus (assembly GCF_002891405.2). Lineage (NCBI taxonomy): Eukaryota > Metazoa > Arthropoda > Insecta > Blattodea > Kalotermitidae > Cryptotermes > Cryptotermes secundus. The sequence goes on from NW_019725842.1 coordinate 2,390,854, forward strand.
CGCATTAGCACCATCCGTCTTTTGGAGTTACGGGCTAAACTTTTAGCCCCAACACGTGCTACTGGCTGCTCTCTGTGGGGTTTCAACTTGCTTAATATCGTACGTTCACTCGCTCCGTCTTTCGGGATTTGTTTTGTTCTTGTTTCGGTTTTATAACGAAAGTTAGGAAAACTGTCGTTCAGGTTTCTATGTCTATAAGTTAGTGCCTAGGTCGATATATTGTCACGTATAAGGGGTAGGTGTGACAAATATTTGTGGGTTCTAGATTTGATGACTGGATTTGCTGAACGCTTCTATTGCAATTACACTTTAATACAACTGCTCACACATTAAAATCCTTCTTAACGACGCCTGTCTTGCAAATCTTTCCCTCTTGTCTGAATCTCGTACTTGTGTCTAGTTCTCTCGAACTCTCTCTTTAGCTCTCTGAACCTCGGACTGAACTAACTTCATGCGGACCGAATATAGAACACCCAGTCGGACAGTTGATTGTTTTCTGTTATTGTCTGCTGCCACGAAACATGTAAAAATCTCCGGGCAAGGCGTTTATTTTCAAAAGCATATTCGTTGCCGCGGAAATGTGTTTCAGGTAGCCGTTTTCTAGCAATAGACATCTCTGCTGTCATTCTCTGACTTCACACTTCCGGCTTTCAGGCGTCATGTCACACTATTATTTAATATAGCGTACTGTTGACCGCATGTAATGATACTTATATCAGAATATAATTAAAATTGCCCATCCTGGAACTAAATGTATTAATATACAAATACGGAACAAGAATTTCAAAAGACACGTCCGACAATAGGACTATATATGGTATTCGGATAACGTGATCAGATTAGAAGCAAAATTGTGAACTAACACATGGAATAGAGACCTGGTTGGAAACTTATCTTGTCCCTGTCTAGCCATATAATTCCCGGCTCTTTGCGGAACCTGTATATTCGTTGCTATGTTCATGAGAATGCCTATCCTGAAGCAAGTGACTTCAGTAAAAATCATCGTATACTATTCCAGTAAAGTTAATTTTAATAATATTTTCCGGTATAATAACAGGGTTTCCGAATGAGTTATTTTATTCAAATTTCCTTTCAAATTTGCATTTCCTATAAGTTCCATGCCTGCTACATATGACGACACATCTCATCCATCTAATATTATCTGACTAATAATATCTGAAGAAGATTATAAATTATTAAGCTCTTCAAAGCACAACTTTCTCCATCTTCATGTTATTTTTCTCTCTTAACAAAACAGTGATAAATAAGAATCTAACGTTTGCAGAACAAGCGAACTTTTCGTTACCCCAGATGTTGGTTATCGTATGAAAATTAAGAAGAAAATACAGATTAAAAATACTAGAATTCTCTCTATATTACACGCCTAATAAAACGTATGTAAAGCAAATAAATATTTTCACGTGTAGGATGGTACGCGTGACGAAAATGAAGGGTTCATAGTTCGGGTGATTATATTTATTAGAATTTTGCTTACAATCTCTCTTAATCACACTTAAATTACAGCACTACCTCTGGTTCAACACTTTATAATTCACTGTTACACTCATACACACACACAGTCCTCTCCTGGTGATGCAATTAAATCACAGGAACAAGCGCTTCAAATCACTCCAAATATTACATATGAATAAAGACTTCTAATTACGTACGAAGTCTTCACACGACGAACTTTCCGTGGCTATCTTCCATCGAGAACACAACTCAGCTGCTGGTGTTATCGTCGTTATATAGCCTCCGCACGGACCACGCACAGAAAAAAAGGCTCTATTTTGGTAGAGGAGTGTTCACCGTGACGCTGCCTAGCAACAGTGGCGGCACGGACACCTTAGAAATCACTCAAGTGATAGTTATCTCGCCAACCCATTGGCGCGCTAACTGTTGCATAGCAACGAAATAGAAACATTCATTCTATTGTTGAATGCGCTTACAATATTTTATGAATTCATCGAAATATATCTATTACTTGCGCCTACTGGGGATCCCACTGGCCATGAGATGTCAGTGTAAATTCGTCTTAGGTCGAATGTGTTACAGTTCCATCCATTACTCGAGTGTTTGTATTATGATAATGAGTTACATAATATACCAGTCCGAACAGTTCCCTAGACTTGTATGTTCTGCTGTCGACTAGCCGCTTTTATATGAAAGGCTTGTCATGTTAGGAATCCCGAAAATGATTCCCCAAAATGAATACCCTCGATGTAGCAAAGTACAAACGTTTTAAGGGAAAAGAATATTCCCTTTATATCTTTATATCAGAAGCAATGAATTAAACTGGTTATTCTGAGATGAGTTACAAGCGTGGTTCTGAAAATCATGACTTGGCATTTTGTCAGTAGTGTTCTTTGTTGGCATTTCTTTCATGTCTGCAAAATTCCTGTGAACACAACTTGCGCCACAACTATATGTTATGCAAATGTAGAACTGAACAAATTTAAGCTGTCAAAATATCAGAGAATGAGCACACAGTCCTACAACTGTGTCGGCTTGACAAAGTACAAATATGTTCCAATTTTCTAGTTATAAGCCGGCATAACTAGACACGTAGTTGAGTCACGTTACTGGAAGTGTACGCGATGCTTCACCTCTGTTCACTACCACCTCTACATTATACGTTCACGCGAATTTGGGAAACTGATTGATGTAACATTTAACATAGCTTAAAAATAAATTCACTCCAAATAGAAGCCTTTACCTGTTATTTTGTACACTTCTGAAACATGTTCCCTAGCTGTAAAGAATGGTGGACTTGAGACAATATTCATTCGGCATTCAGTTTTACGCTTTTAAGTAACAAAGTGGTTGAGCTAGGAATATTTAATTTGACATGTATAAGAAATCTACACGTAATTTCCATAAGAAATAGTCCAGATAATCAACATTTACGTAAATTTGTAAAGAGAAAAACTTCGAGGTTTCATCTAACACAATTTAACGACGTAAGAGTTTTTGATGATAAGTTTTCTCAAAAGAAAATTACCTGTGGACCCTAACAATCTATATATAACAAACATACAGAGTGATTCTAATTATTATCGGGGTTTCCGTGGTCTATAATATTCAAACAGAAAACAACAATATGAAACTTCTTACGGGATATGGAAGTGTAACTCAAAAAGTTCTTTACAGTCAATACTGAAGAACGCTGAACAACTTCAACAACTTCAGCTTTATTTTTTTTTTCCGGTTTGAAAAGTATAGGTCACGGAAACCCCGACAATAATTTAGAATCACATTGTACTCGTATAATACATATTTTAAGAAATAATGATTGTAGTAAGGTTTCTTACACCGAATATTTGCTCATAAACTCAGAATGCTATTCCAGACTTAAATTACTTTAATATAGGGTTACCAAAAATGACCTGCAACGCCAGAAAATGGCGCAACAAGAAAGCAGAATTCGTCAGTTCAGCCTGGAACACCTACTGTAACGTGCAGATTTGTGATTTGGAATGGGAACTGGTTATTGATTTAAACATATATCCTTATGCTTCAGAGTGAGTATTATTGAATTAGTCTCTGCAGTTAGTATGGTATATATTGAATAATGCCACAGAATCACTATTGACACATCAACATGTTCGAGCCATCACTTGTGTAATTTTTACAGCCTACACTAGTATCAATTTTTAAATGAAATATTATTAAAAAAAAGAATACTGCTTTCGTACTTATTTTAAAAATAGGCTACAATTGTGGGTATTAGTGGTGCACTCCAGCCAAATCCCATTATCAATTAATTAACACGGGTGTGCACACACCGCGGACCAGCCTCATGAGCGCGCTTCCAAGGCAGATCTAATTATTTCATTACTCGGTGAAATTACAGTTCGCGGATTGAAGCCGACAACAAAAGTAATTGAATTACATGTTTATATCCGTGTGCAGAATTTATCGTGTAGTGTTCTTTGTGTGCCGTACGAATTCGTTTCGTTTTGTAAACTGAATAATTTTGGTTTCCGTGTAATGCGAATAATCATAATTAAAGCGCAGCTAATGCAATTATTTTAGCCTCTCCTCTTATGCAAGCTATATTTGTTTCTGACTGAAAGAATGGGGCAGGGAGAGCTGTCAAGTGAGACTAATCAGAATCGTCACTCTGACTGCTCTGCGACACAAGTCTCACTAAATCTCCATTTCTGTCAATCTTCACTTTCACTCAACATCCATACGGCCGTCAACAGGCCCTTTATTTGTCCATCATTCTTCTTTTGCAGTCATCGGCCTCGCAAAAGAATTCTAATATTAAAACTGTCTTTTTGATTTCATAACTTAAATGACGTTTAAAATACGTAGTAATAATAACGATTCAAATGGCTACTTCATCTAAGAATAATTCATATGCAAATTAAATATTAAGTAATATTCTATAAATCTGAAACTTCCGAGTGGCCTATTTTATGTCGATACTGGGTAACTGCATCAAAAGCAATGGAAAAATAACCATAGGGATATTCTAATTCATAATTTGAGAGGGGACATAACCAAAGAAGTAAACTAACTATGCATATATAGTAACAAGTGAAATTACTGAAATATAAATATTGTGACATGCAGACCCATTGGTACGGAACACCTCGATAAACAAGGCGGAAAGAAATATGCAGCAAAAAAGAGAACATACCCATTTCTAGGCAACGCCCGAAATACACGCATGCAAGAGATATATTTATGTGGTTCCCATATATCCACTGCTAGACAACGGATGTGTTTTCTGTGTTGTTGTCCGACCCGGCGCTATATAACGACAAGTCAACAATAACTGACAGCTCAGTCATAGTTCGGTTAAGTTCAATTGTCATTTGAAAGTCAGCCTGTGAAAAGCAGACTTACCATGTGGATAGAAGACTATGTGTGCTGTAATGACAATGAGACTTATAAATCCGTTGTCAGGATAAGACTACTGACGACTGAGAAGACTTGTCTTGTCCTAGTGATCTGTGAAGTGGGTAGATTAGCGATGTTGCTATAATATGGTGATTAGGAGAACTAAAGAAAGAAGGTGTTAATAAATCCAATCATCAAATTACACCTGTTAGTATTAGTCACTGGGCCATAATAACGTGACAATATTAAGTTGTTACTACAAACAAACTACTTGGAGCAAATTATTTGCTGAGAAACTAACTGATCCTCAGCTGTTTTATAAATTCCCCTCTTTTTGGAAACGGAAATTTGATTGTCGTATTCTCAGCAAACCAGAGGTAGGATCTTCTTCTGAGACAGAAGAACCCAGTTCACATCCCCAAATTCCAGTTCCTTATTCTCCAGTCTAGATGTAGGTCTCCCGAGTGATCTCTGCCGTTCGGATTTCCTGTTCTCTTCACATCTTTTCCATTTGTGCCGCATTCCTCGTCTGTCTCAGTGTTGCTGTTACGTACTCCTAACGAGATGCATTGCTACACAACTTCATTTTACTGTCCCAAATTGTTTGACCGAAGGAAGGCATAACTTAAATAGTATTTAAAGGCAAACCATATAACGTTATAGTTCTCGTTTTGGATTAAATTACTGGACTGTCAATCATTTTAAGCAATAATATATTCTCTTCTATTCAGCGAGTATATTGTATCCAAATAGTGTAATTTTAACAGTCAGGTACTACAGTTACTATCTGCGTAAGATTCATATGGGCAGCGCCATAGCTCAAGCGGTTAGTCGCTGGCTTCCTTCCGCGGCGGCCCGGGTTCGATCCCGGGTCTGGTCAAGTGGGATTTGTGGTAGACAAAGTGGCGGTGGGGCGGGTTTTCTACGATTACTTCGGTTTACCCTGCCGATCTTCATCCCACCAATTGCTCCACAATCACCCTCACATATCATCTGGGGCTGGTACAATAGGCCAGAAGTGGCCGCGGTACAAGGGATTTAGTCCCACTCCACTAGCAAAAAAGAAGATTCATATGGAGTATTCTTGAACTACCGAAGTATGAGAAAAATCATATGCAAGCCATAGTAATACTGGTTAAAATGACGCCGTACGACCTAAAAATTGCTTCAGTATACTGCCCTCCTCGGTATAATATAAAGAAAGAACAATTCAGTGAATTCTTCCAGACGCTCGGACCAATATTCATAGCAGGAGGTGACTTCAACTACAAGCACACTCTATGGGGCTCCCGCCTCACAACTAGCAAACCTGATCCAGGAGAGAAATTACTCTATCCTGTCAACCGGCGCTCCAACTTACTGGCCCACCGATCGCTCCAAAATTCCGGATCTCCTAGATTTTTTCATCACTGGAGGCATCTCCCCATCATACATGCACAAAAAAGCTAGCTACGATCTCTCTTCTGATCACTCGCCTATACTAGCAACAATCAGCAGCCTCATCATTCACAAAAAACCTCCGATTAGGCATCATAACAAAAGAACTAATTGGGAACATTATCGCACCGAAATTGAAGAAAACATAAACCTAAAAGTAAGCCTCCAAAACCCAACTGAAGTGGATGATGTACTAACAAACTTAACAACTACTCTCACAAAGGCTGCTGAACAGGCAGCCCCTAAGTTGCAAACCCATAATCAAGCCTCAAATAATATCTCAATCGAGATAAAAAAATTAATAGTAAAAGCAAAAGAAAAGCAAGAGTCAAATGGCACCGAACACACGCACCGCAAGACAAAATAGTTCTAAATAGAGCAACTAATCAGTTAAAAATTAAAATCAAAGAAGAAAAGAACAGATCATTTCACGATTATATCACCAGTCTTAATAGGTTTGACAACACAATCTGGAAACCAATCAAACATCAAAGAAAACCTAAACATCAGGTACCCCCAATAAGAGATGAAACGGTACCTAACCCAAAATGGGCCAGAAGCGACGAGGAAAAGTTGAACCGCAGCACAATCGAAGACTCCGAAGACACTGGCTAGCTGACATAAAAGAAAACTAATGAGGAACCTACCATTGGGGAAGGGACTCACCACGTCATTAAAGAGCATCACAGCTCTTACGCCAGCAAACTGGCTTATAGAATTGTAAATTCTGATTGCTTAATAAATAAATAAAAAAAATATGGAGTATATTACTGACTTCAGGACTTTGTTTTACGCAGCTGCTTGCTTAGGATTGTCTATCAATGCAGGTTCCTCATATTCTGCATACACTTAAATCAGGAAACTAGCCCTAGACTTAGAAATGGGAGAGAGCTGCTTTTAACCTGTACTCTGTCAGAAGGTGGGAAATAAAATCCTTGGTACCTTTCACGATCACATTACTCCATCTTGAATTTTTCTCAATATTTGTAACGGAAAATGCTGGAAGGAGATGAAAGTGTCGATGCTGTAACTCGGAAACCGCCGCTAGCTTAGTCTGGTTAAATTCGGCGTTCTGTCACTGGTTTTATAGCGATATGCATGTAGTTTACTCTTTAATGTTTAACAAAACAAACAAAAATAAACTCCGTGATTTTAGTCCTCAAGCGAACCATACCGACCGAGCGAGGGACCGCCGCTTGTCGGCGAATTTTAGTGCCAACTTCAAATTTCGGTTTTCTAGACCGGAGCCGCTATTTCCTTGAAATAGCCCCTCAATTATCATCACGAGGCTGAGTGGACCCCCTTTCAGATACATTACTTCTCAGAAAATATCTTGTAGAGCCGGGAATCGAACACGGACCTCTGTATCTGTAGCCAGGAACTCTGACCACTAGACCACAGAGGCGGTCCTTTATTGTTTAATTATTTCAATTTAATTCGGAGCCTGTTTATCAGGTTGAGATGTAATTATGAAGTGTCTACGATTATCTGATTACTGATTCTATTGTTGATTAAATTTATCAGGATCAATAGTGTAATTAATGTTTATTTATAATCCTGATTAGTATGAAATCCATGATTGTTGTGTCTCCGTCCCATTTCCATTTCCTTTACTTATAACAATATAAGTAGGAACATCTCAACCAAAATATCGAAGTTATGCAGAAATGTGTACCATATGGATTTATCAGAGCACAAACGCGAGAATGAAGTTTCACGGCTCTGAAAGAATGAGGTTTGTGTGTGCTTTATAACGTACCTGGAAATTGTAGCAAAGAGAAGAATGTACCTTGCTCGCTCATCGAATACCATTCGAGGTTTCCACAGCTGGTACACTTATTGATTAAACTATCACAGTTCATAACGTGCGTGTCAAAACTTAGGAAGTTACTTAACTATTGTCTCACCCTGTTGCACATCACTTATTTTTCAACAGATGTCACTGGTTCACCGTCTTACGTGCAACAAGCCCTTCTAAAACTTGTTAAAAATCTTTACGTTCACACAATGAGTCTTCCAACCCTTATTTAAAAGCGTCAGTAAATTGCACTACATGTTTCGACCGACACTGGTCATCATCAGGCGTTTAAAAACTGTTGGTGGAAAATGCTGTGCTTTCGTTTTGTGATTCTCATATTCGATGTGTAGTCCCATTTACTCGTTCATGTATTTTATGGTGCTGGGTGTCTGTTCCTGTTGTGTTGTGTGTCTAGACCACGTGTAGTACCGATACACAAAAATAAATTGTGTGGTTTAACTACAACGCAGTGCAACGCATGCAGTCACAAGGGAAGGACACAACACAGCACACAATATATACAAGANGAGTCCTTCTAAAACTTGTTAAAAATCTTTACGTTCACACAGTGAGTCTTCCAACCCTTATTTAAGAGCGTCTGTAAATTGCACTACATGTTTCGACCGACACTGGTCATCATCAGGTGTTTAAAAACTGTTGATAGAAAATGCTGTGCTTTCGTTTTGTGATTCTCATATTCGATGTGTAGTCCCATTTACTCGTTCATGTATTTTATGGTGCTGGGTGTCTGTTCCTGTTGTGTTGTGTGTCTAGACCACGTGTAGTACCGATACACAAAAATAAATTGTGTGGTTTAACTACAACGCAGTGCAACGCATGCAGTCACAAGGGAAGGACACAACACAGCACACAATATATACAAGAATATAGGCAGAGTACTCCCATAGGAGTGGATAGACATAACTCGCGAATTTTAAGTGCGACATATAGATGATAAATCTTGATAAGTTTTAATATATAAACTTTATTAATATACGACATACATACATTTTAATCATTTTATAAAGGAGACATGATGGCATATAGTGCAATGGTTTGACGTAAATAAAACCACACCTGAAGATGGCACATTAGTGCCGAAACATGTAGTGAGGAGAAAAGTGAGATTGTGTGCACTGTAAGACGGTTGGTACAAATACACATCATGAACGTGGTTTAACTATACGCTTAACACTGCTACTTGTATTTTACTGTTACCTCTGCTACAGTCGGTTGGACATTTACAGCGTTTGTCCCCTGAATTTATTTCAGTACAGCTATCAGCATCCTCTTTCTTCCGAAATTTTCTGAAAGCCTTTGAAAGACAGCTACTGCTTTCCGTTCTGTGGGTGGCGCCGAGTTTTCTCCAAAGAGCAACAACTCTGCCACTACTGCGTGAAGAAACAATGAACCCAGTCACCAACCCTGTTAGTAGAGTTACCAAAGTTCCTTCGTTATCGAGTTCCATTAATGAATGATAATTACTGTTGAACTTTGAATGAGTTGAGGGCTCATTCTGGCCTCAGACATCGACCTATGGAGAGGTTAAACATTCTCAGATGTAATCTAGTTTTGTTTTATAGAAGAATTTTTTTAAGAAATTGTTTTTATGAACCATACTCTAACGTAAGTATTAAATTCTTTTAATCGTACACAGTACTGTTGATTTATACAATAAAAATGTAAGAAGATAAAGTTATTCTTGGAACAGACTCGTGAAAGCCCATAGGGTTCTGAGACGTCGAGGCTCCCAAATTATTTACAAATTTGGCTCACAGATAGTGGTGTGGTTGTCAGCCTTACGCGCCAGCCGTCCTTAACCCCAGGAAGTCTCTGCAGAGGCTGAGTCGACCCGAGGGCCATAGTGCAGCTGGAAGGATTAGGCAAATTAAAAAATGTTTAAATGACCACATCGGGACTGGAACCCGCTACCTTCCAGCTTGTAACATAGTGCCTTAACCAACTACGCTACCGCATAATAACAAGTATTGCTCATTCTCAGAATTTTCTTGTGTTAAACTTTTATATAACTGTCGTGCATGTTACAAAGCATTGTACAAAAAGAGAGCATGAGCTTGAAGAATAATGCGAATGGAGTTTGTACACATATGTGCACACACAAAATAACACATTTCTACAGTACCACGTTTTTTTAGAAGGGAAAACAATTAAGTGGAGTCGCATCATACGAGCGTTTAATTTAAGCGAATTCAACCATACGCGTTAACACGAAAAAACATATATAAAAATTAAAAGCTGCTTAATTATTCCGGCCGCCGTGCCTTTGAGTGGCATGAACCCGTAGTCAGCTTAAACCTAACCCTGACTCAGTCTCCGGTTGTTCAACTGGCCCCCAAACGCAAGCTGATGTTCAGCCGAAAAAAACAGCGATCTGTTCTAGAGATGCAGAAAACATGGCTGTGTTGGGCTTAATGAGAGGCGGTATTTCGGCCTCAAACGTGGCGAGCAAATATAGCCGCTACATTATACCTCGTACACATGTGTATTACACGGTATGAAAGGGTATTGTATGGGCGATTTAAGGGATTTTGAAGGGTAATTCTGATTGCATGCGGCGCGATCGGCAGAGAGTAACCACCGCGTACGTTGACATTCCGCTGTAAATTATGCTTTAGTGTTTCTTCACGTGGGTAAGGTTCAGAAACAGTGACCTACTATTCCGCCCAGTGAGCCCCGTGAAGGATGATTAGCTCTCATGTCTACTGCCGACTGCTGACTGGAGTAACTGTCTTGTCCAATCAGCGCCATTTTCCGCACCTCTATGAACTCAAACTCTACAGCCCATAGAAGTGCCAGAGTTCTCTCCGGTGCTTTTCTCTACATTAAGCCCTAATACGGGTTGGAAGAGTAAGGAAGTAATGTCCTTGACCGGAGATGTCACAGTGCCGGTAAGACAGCATGCATTTTGAATCGATATTAACCCGTGTGTCTGCAAATGTAAGGGTAAAATTGCCTTATGCTTTATTAATTTAGTACTAAGCCACCGAGATGTACGGGGGAGTGGAGGTATATCTCCACCGTTTTTGACAACGGAAAGAGATGAAAGTGAGCGGTCAGCTACACGTCCCGGCCGCTTTACCACGGAGAAATTGACCCTGTACCCATTAGTTAGGAGGCTGTGTAGAATCCATAGCCGGCCCGGACACTGTGGAGAAAAGAAAATAACCTTCCCCATACCAGGATGCCCGGCTGTCGAGCCGGTAGTCTTCCGCTATACCGACTGAGCTATTCTGGCTCTGTATGAAAATGTAAAAGTAATAATGTAGAGCTATCCCTGTAACAGGCCGTGAAGGCCCATAGGGTTGTGAGACGTTGAGAGTCCCACATTATCTAGACAATCGGCTCCAAGATGGCGGTAAGGTTGTCAGTCTTACGCACCGGCCGCGCTTTACTCCCCAAGAAAATCATTTAATTAATTCCTAGTACTCATTTCTGTTAGAGGCTGAGTCGACCCCAGGGCAATAATGCGTCTGGAAGGATTAGGTCAACTGAAAATATCCAATGACCTCATCGGCACTTGAACACGCGACCTTCCGGCTTGTAGCATAGTGCCTCAACCAACTGCGCTACCACGTTCCCCCCACCCAGCCAACCCTGAGGGATGATTAATATTTTAAATATTAACGGCCCTCCTCATAATTCGCTGATCATGAGTTGGTATTTGGGTAATTCGTCTGTTTCGCATTAGGGAGGAAAGAGTTTCGACTGACACAGACAGAACACAATCTATTTTAGATACAAATGAAGAGAGTAGGGTAAAGGTACAAAATTGTTCCTGCGCTTAGCTAATTAAGCACTAGATCAGGAAGGCGTATGGGGGAGTGGATATATATATCCACATTTTCTTGACCTCGGCACTAGCTGGAAAGTGAGTGATCAGCTTCACGCCCCAGCCACTTTAATCCCGGGGAAAGGACCCCGGGTACCCATTGTATAGTAGGTTGGTGGACCCCAGGCCGGAGCTGGACGATGTGAAAAAGAGGAAAATTCTTGACCCTACCAGAACTCGAACTCCAACCCCTAACTCGTCCAGCTCATAGTCAGTCGCTATACCGCCTACGCTATCCCGGAAATCAAGGTAGTTCTGTTTAAAATATTAAGTTGTGACACAACACATTAATATATTTTTCGAAGCAAACTAGGTTACCGTATCTTGTAAATATATGAATTAATTACCATTAATTTTTCAATAACATTTTATTTTAAACCAGATTTCTGGGTATAACATTATTAACCCTGAAAGAAGATTTTATGTAGAGGAATCGTTTATAGATAATGGGTGTTCATTTGCTGCTAGTGTTGCTGTTGCTGCTGTTGTCGTTGGCATTCTGATTTTGAATAAGTAANTAATGCAGGTTTCAAAAGATCAAAGCCATTTGAAAGTTTCCTTTACAAACTTCAGCTTTCTCTTTCCTTCAGGAAGTAGTATAGGGTACGGTACGCACACACAACTACTGTATTTACTCGGGCACAATGTCCGTGCGGATTGTAAAGGTTGGATTATAAACGTATGTTATATACTTACATATATTGGATAATGATAGTACAACATATCCTAAACAAGCAGGATTTCAGTTGCAGGTTGTATGCTTCTTGCTCAGGATAAGCTCTAATATCAGGTTCCTATGAACACGGTACTGAACTTTCGGCTTCCACAAAAGGCAGATAATATTGTGACATGTAGAACCGTTGCTAGACAACGACCGCAAAATAAGCAAATATACAAACGCGTTGCTAAGTAACGGCTCCTCAAACAAGCATGTTAACAAGGCAGCAACTGCATTGCAACAGACGAATGGTGTTTCCTACACCGTCCGTGCCGAGATGTATTAGGCAGAACCAATTAGCTCTTTTAGTCAGTAAATCATTTAGTGAGTGCGGCGGTTAAGTCGTTGTGACCTGTTATCGTTGGTAGCTGAGGCCATGGACAGTTCGGGGACTCAGAGGAAGGGGTACATCCACCGATGTAAGCCGCTGCCAAGCAACGGCAGTGAAAAAGTGACTGTGGACACTACTGTGTGTGTATGTGTGTGTGTAGGAGTGTAGTGCTTAGTGGAGTCACAGAGTCACGCGATGTATCAAAGACTCCAAAAGACCGGTCTATAGTCCCACTCCATAAAATCGTGACAGTGTGTTCACGAGATCAGCGACTGTTCAAGAAGGGTTCTACTGTATGAAGTTAATCATAAAAATCCACAAAATAAATTATAAAAACAACTGCTATTAACTTGAGATATGAAGTTCTCACTGTGGAGGTTATGAAGGCTGCTGTCTTCTCGTAGTCTGGTTGACATTTGCCGACATTTCGAAAGAAAATACTGCCTCTATTTTCTGGGTCAAAAGGTACAAAGAGGAAGCAAGCAGTCTACACGGCGTCATATCACAAAAGACAATACTCTTCTTTGACTATTCACTTTTTAAATGAATTTTGCGCGTAATTATGGATATGTCCGAATATGGAAAACAGTCAATTTTCCGAGGGAAATGCAGAAAGCGTGCATTATAATCGGGTAAACACGGAATTTAAATAATTTCATTATTTGAACCAAGGGCAGTAAGTACATACACAGTACTATTTATTTTGTAAAGAGCACATGCAATGCAAACACAGGCAACATTCACGTTTAACGCAAAAACACAATGTTGTTATTTACCTATTTAGTAGAGAACATAGGATTATGATACGATATTTTTGTGCGTATCCCTCGGTAAAATATTTTGCTGTCGAACATTCGCGCGTTTGCTTCTGCGGAAACATGTCTAGCTACCCGTTGCCTAGCAATGGGTATACATGTCACAGTATTTTCACTTATGATACAACACGAGAAGGAGAAAGACAGAGGTAGAAATATATAATTCTGTTTAAAAGGACTTTACATATAGAGTTGGACAGAATAAATTTTATCGTTAGTTATTTATTGTAGTAAATTATATGTTTTACGTAATTTCTCCCGAGAGTAGTACTGATCTAAGTGAACTGCTTGATCCTATTAGGCGACATACAAAATGGGTAGCCGTTTTGAATTTCGTTTGGAGTGTGAAATGTGTCAGAGTTTTCATGTGTTTCGTCCGTTATCTTATAAACACAGAGATCGTTCGACTGATTGTTGCTCTGTCTGATTGGCCATTTCCTCTCAGAACAGGATCTAGAGAGACTCTGGGACTACAGGAGGCCCAAAGTTCTAATCTTACGGCAAAAACTGCAACTTCACATTTAAACTACGATTGTGTACATAAACAAGAATATAACTTCAATGACGAGTACTTCTTGAAATGTTTATAGTCACTCCACTGGTCAACACACTCCTTGTCTGCATTACCTTCTTCCCAAGAGCCCACCACTGGCTTCAGTCTTCAGAGAGATGAATGCAGTCCAATCCAACCCTATCTATTTCCATAAAATGTCATCCATATTCACTTCATGTGACATGTATTAATGCCTGGTCCGGTCTGGAAGGCCACCTTAACTTTGCTTCAGTCTTCCATGTAATCTCCGTCGTTATGGTTTGTATTGTAGTGGAGTGTGTGGGAAGTAGATTCACTCTTTCCATTATTTTACACACCGCAGCTACTTCAGTCAATATTCCTGAACTAACGAAAATAGTTACGTGTCATAAGAATCTGTATATCACAAAATCCTACTGTTATGTGGACACAGATTTATGTATAGTAACGAAACACAACTCAACAAATGTTACCTTTGCGTTTATCTTCATATTTATGATTTCTGTGAAAACTCTCCGTGGTTTCAGTCCGCACGCGAACTTTACCGACCTAGCGACCGCCGCTTGTCGGCGAAGGTTTTCTAGACCGGAGCCGCTATTTCCTTGAAATAGCTTCTCAGTTATCCTCACGAGGCTGAGTGTACCCCGTTCCAGCCCCACTACATCTTTTTTTCCTCTCCATTACTGACAATCAGATTGTACAATCTAATAACTATTTATTGTACACTCTTCTGGCGTGTGCGGAATAAATATTCAGTGATGTTTTCCTCAGTTCGTTAGATCTCATGGCCAACTTCTTTTGAGTCTTCTATTTTTATGAGATTGTAGTAGTGGTTGAAGTGGGTTAGAGTGATTTTCTAGTTTGCTGAATTACTTGGTGCTGTTTTCTCCGATGACTTCTGTTACGTAAGGAGATTTTAGTTTTGTATGTAGCGTGTGGTTGGATACATACCGTGGTGCGTTCGTGATGGATCGGATATTTTGGACTGGGCACGCTGTATAATGGCGATGTTGGATTTGCTGGCGCAGCCCCAGAGTTCTATGCCGTATGTCCATATAGGCTTGATGACTGTTTTGTGGATTAGTAACTTGTTTTCGATGGAGAGGTGGGATTTTCTCCCTATGAGCCAGTTGAGTTCTCTGGTCTTTTGGTCCATCTGTTTTCTTTCTTTGATTATGTGTTGTCTCCAGTGCCCACTACATCTCAGAAAATTTGTAGCGCCGGGAATCGAACCCGGACCTCTGAATCTGTAGCCAGGAGCTCTGACCACTAGACCACAGAGGCGGTCTCTGAATTCTGTGAGGTATTTTAATTTAAACATTTTCGGGGATTGTTCTTGGATTTGAAGAAGTAGTTAGAGATATTTTCCATGGCAGGCCGTTAATGCACCAACTGGGGGTACCTTGTAAGATTTGAAGATGGGGGCGATACGTTCCTCCGAAACGTCGGTTAACACCACATATACACGGTGCCAAATCCCAGAAGACTGCTTTCTTCATGGGGGTACCTTCTCCGCAAAAGGACTTCCCGGACTTCTGCTGTGTCATGCAAAATGCCATTTTTTTTCATCTGTGACAATCGCTAGTGGCGCCACGGATGGGTTTCATTTCAACAACCCGTATATCACAGTGTACATACATCGACGATTTCTAGTATCCATACTGCGATATACGTCCAGTTTGGTGTAGTTTTAATCTTACGTAAAATTTCATTCCGCAGTCTGCAATCTGTTACTGTCTAGTTGCTTTGTACTCGTAATTCAGATTAGTGGCTGAACTAGAGTACAGGAGAGTCCATAACCTAGTAAATTTTAGTATATCGCAATTCTTTGACGCCGGCCACGGTAGCTGAGCGGTCTAAGGCATGTACTGTCTTCACTCGCTCGGAAGCCGGGATCGTGGGTTCGAATTCCACATAAGGCGTGGGTGTTGGTATGTGTATGTGTTCATTCTGTTTTTGTTGCCCTATGTTTAGATAGAGGCCTTGCGACGAACTGATCACTCGTCCAAGGAGTCCGACCGTCTGTAAAATGATAATGAAATTGAAAGGTTAAAGGCCAGGGCCCAAGGGGCTGTAGAGCCAGTAAAATAAACATTTTCTTGTTTTACACAATATTGTACAAACTTCAAAATCCATTTCAATATTATCCTCTAAATTACATCTCGTTTTTTCAGTGGTTCTCTCCTTCAGGTCCTGCTTCCACAATTCTCTATGCATATCAGCAGATATCCTGTAACTGCTCCCTGTCCAGCTGCGATGGGAACAAGTTTTGTAACCAGAATGAGTCGGTTATAGGCCTACATATGTAATTTGGCATTGCACGTGTTTCCCAGAACATATTACGTACAGTTAATGCGAAAATGTGATTTTAATTACAGGAATACACTTCAGTTAATCTTAATTTGCATGCCACCGGTTCCCTTCAATGTAATATAATTTCTGTCATATTAAAATTGAAATATTATGTAAATAATACGTCCTGCTCATGTGAGCTAAATATTTTTAAAAACATGTTTAATTAAAGTCTCTTTATTTTGTTATTTTAATCATCAACGTATCGCAATTACAGGTAACATTACACTAGCTCATTCGGTCTCATCTCGCCGAAATGCATATAATTAATGTCAGTTCTATTACTATAATGACAATAACAAACAAAAATTAAAAACTTTTTTCTTATTTCGCATGCTTATATTTTAGTTGTGATTCGTGTGGGCAGTCTTGAAGGTGCTACTTCTTGTCATGCTCGTAGACTCTCGATGTTCTACAATGTCACCTCTACAGCTTGCATTTCTCTGCAAATTCTCACAGTAAGTCGTAGCTGGCATTCAGCTAGGCTTGCTGCATGTACAAATCTCTTATTGCAAAGCTAATAAATGACTTAAATTAGACGCCGCACTGACGTACCTCTATGTACGGTAAGTTGCAGTAAGTAAGTCTTGAAGACTTATGGTGGAGTGGAGATATTGCTTCACCATTTTTGACCTCGGCACTAGATGGAAGCGAGTGGTCAGCTCCACGTCCCAGCCGCTTTACCTCGAGGAAAAAGCCCCCAGTACCCACTGGATAGGAGGCTGGGTGGGCCCCAGAGCCGGTCTGGGCGTTATAGTATAACAGAGTATGTAATTACATTAAACTAACAGTCCCGCAACGGACTCCAGAGATTCATTACTGCGTAATCACTTGGCTGGACGATCAGGAAATCTGGGTTCCATCTCCCGTATGGACAAAGTTCGCCTCTCTGTAGCTTTCACAACGACCCCAGGGCCAATCTAACATCTCACCAACGAGCCCGGAGGACCTCTCCCCAGCAGAAAAGCAGCGCTGGCCACCAACCTATATCCAGCGCAATGTAACACTATATATTATGTACAGTGTATGTACACAGAAGCCCATACACATGAATATATAAATATGAGATAATTTCTGTGTGCTTTTCTATTTATATATTGAAACACCTGCACATTCTTCTCGGTACTATATATATCACAATTTAAAAGTAGGCTCTACCGCTTTTTTACTTAAAAAAATATTACACACGTATTAATTATTCATATATTGAATATAAATGGAGCATCACACAAGTCTGTAATAAATCTTTAAAGTAGAGTACCCCTCTGTCCATAATGTCTACTTTCGTATGTTTCTCGGAATAAAATGAGATTATTTCACTAAAGAGCTTTGCCCAATTTGTCTTTGTAATGCAGAGGTAGTATATTATCTGTGAGGTAGAAAAAATAAAATTGAATATCATTTAGATGAATTTCAGGCTTCAAAGTGTTAAAGCGGGAATTACCTGTGCTCGTCACTCATGTTACAGCTAACACCGATGGCTCTCAAATTATTGACATATTGAAAAATATGGAATTCTACGAGAATTGATGCCCACATGTCTCCAGGCTCATGTCACACATTTGCCATATGCGCAGGGTCGTTACCCTCCAGAACGCTTAGAGCACATTAGCGCAGGGCCCTTATCTCGTGTCTGATATCTGCAAAGCAAGAGAGTTGAATTACAAACTCTTGACACTAACGAAGGATTGTAATGTTTCGTTTCAAGAATTTTGTAGAGAGAACGATATCATAAACAACAAAAAAAAAAGCAGGCAGAAAGTAGAAAATGATCTAGAAAAACTAACAAGACAGTCAACGATGAAATAAATATGGAATACTGAAATAAGATAAATGCAGCCTTGAAAGAAGGAGAGATGAATTAAATGATGTAGAGATTTAAACATAAAGAAAGGAGAAAATACAGGAAGAAATCCTACCATAGAGTAATGGAATTGTGCCATGTAGTGGTTAGAATGCTTGCGTCCTATTCCAGTGTCCTTCAATCGATTTACCGTCAGAGCGTAGCTCTCGTGACGCGAGTCTCCCATCGTTGTTCTTCACGTCCTAGGACTAAATCCTGAGACACTGTACTTCATAGCACAAAGCCGCTCCCTGTCACATACTTCTCCGTTGATAATTCTGCTATAAGTAATTACAGAATTGATTCAGTTACATGCACCAAAAATCGACAGATTTATTGAAATAATACTTCTTCGCTGGGCAGGCTTAGGAGTTAAACACTTACAAATAGCTACTTCTGTCTTCATTCTTGGCTGTTATTGTAAATAATATTAAATCCTACGCCAAAAACAGTCAAATACGAATTGGTTTAAGAACTACTATCCTTTCGTGTGACGTCGTATAGTTTGGCAGATATTTACTAACATTTTGGAGAAGCGCATTTCTTTTTTGGGTCTTCTACTCTGAATATGGAGTCGAAACCTTTCTCCGAAACACTGGTAAACATGAAGAGCCATGGTGCCAAATCCCAAAAGACTGCTTTCTTCATAGTCACCGCCCTGAAAACCTCAAATCTTACACTGGTAAACATGTATGAAATTGCGTGCTATCGCATCCGAAAAGACGCCATTTTTCATGATGATTCAGATCCCGCACTGATTCCTTTACTGACTCACGGTAGAAGAAAGGCAATTCCACTGATCTCCAGTGCGGGAGAAAAGAAACGCATAGTCTGAGGGCTTACGCCTCTGTATATAACAATACCAAAACAAAAATCAGATTTAGTCTTAATGCTTTGATGGAACATGAAAAGAGTATCCATGAGCAAGTGACAAAGGCAACATTAGGAATTACACTCTTTAAAACAACGAATGTGGGGGATGGACAACATTTAGGGAGAGAAAGCAAGATTTCACTGAATAACTTATCGGAACAATGCTTCTCCTTTGTTTTCATTCTTCTCTTCCTACTCCTTTCCCTCTTAGAATCGTATCTGAATTTCAATTATCCAACTAATCCGAACTCCGAGAGGGTGGTTTCTTTAGTTTCGTCATGTTCTATTATTTTTCTTTCCCTGTTTTTCAGTGGTCCCTTGCTGTGGTCTGTGGGCCCTGCCCTCCTGAACGCGGAGACTAGGAGCTGCAGCGGAAATGTGGACGGTCATCCGTCTTACACTCGCTTTATCTTCCTCCGGGCAACGAAAAAGAAAGAACTCGGCGGGAAAGAGATGGACGGAAGGACACACACACAAAAAGGGGGAAACTTATCTCGAGACTTAGAGCGGACCGGAATGAAGGAGAAGCTACGTGTTTTGTGTTCGTTAAGCTCAGAAAGGGGTGAAAAAACCACACAGTTCCATTTCCGAAGTCATTTCATAATGAAACTTGTGAGGTGTAACATCTTGAACTTTCCAACTGAACCACCTGGCCCTGACTCGAATCATTAACTATGGCTTCATTATAGATGAAAAGGAAGGAAAAAATAAATGCCTGCTCCCTGGAAACACATGTTACGTATTTTGGTTTCTGTTACTAGGGCGTCCCCTAAACTGTAAGCGCGGTTCTCCATCGGCAACAATAGACTCGCTTGTGCTGTAGATGGAGACAGGTATTTCGAAGGAACGTGCTGCCTCCATCTTCAGGTTTGAAGTAAGTAGGATAAGGAATTGATTTGGTTATATATAAGTGTGCTTCAAGGAGGGTGATCACTGGGACTCACATGGCTGAGCACGGAAGTGGAGCCTCTGATAATGGGAACTGTACTAGAAAAACGATCATCTTCAGGGCACCGAATTTTTTCACGTCACTAGAAGGAACTGGAATTGTCAAACAGCACGACCCTTGTCAGGGCCACAGTATTACTTTCCGTCACACAGTAACAAATGAATGGTGTCAGAACCTGAAAGATTATTATCTGAACTATCACTGCCACAAAATCCCCCAAATTCTACCTTTTTCCAGTTGAATTAAGCCGCTCGGGACTGCACAGAGTAGACAATTTCACAGACAAAATTCCAACCTGCTTAAATTCTTACGCCTCGCTGGCCCTCATATTAAGATTATCCGGAACATATAATTTAATATCTGTTATATCTTCACATTTGACCATATTGACTAAAAGATGCTGTCATATGCAACCTAATGAAATCAATCGACAAACTTATATATATATTTTTTTATTTTCTTAACTTATTCGTCAGATCAGTTGTAAAGAATTATGTGTTACCTGCTGTCCAGACCGCGAATATCGTAGGGATTTTTGAGTTTTTAATTGTTACGACGTTTTCCTGCATGAATTACACTATTTTTATCTTCCATATACTGCCAGAAAATTGACTGCCCATTGTGTTCTTCAATATTGAATTTTGATGGGTTTGATTTTAGAACTTACCTCTGAGAAAGTCATTACTAAATGAAATCCTTTTATTTTCTTCTTTGACGCTTAAAAATTTACAAGAATTGTCTCCGAAACAACGTTTTACATGATGGCTACTAGTTGTTTACTTCGTTTACATAATCTTCAGTATGTTTCGAACAACCGTGTCACAAGTAGGTTAGTGCGGGTGCATGTCGTACCTTCATTATCCTAATTACAGCTGCAGGAATAAGGAGTCAGCGTTATCAGCATCTTCTCCATTCAGAGAAACTCGGGAAATTAATGGAATTCAGCCAGATGAAATTTGTTTCAGGGGCTACTTCTCTTCCGATACGGCTTTACGACTTGACTGCACATAATTTTAATTTAATACGAGCCTAAGTTTTTATTCGCGAGAAAACAAGTCATCTTGTGATATGACTTGTGGCTTATGTGTGCTATCAAATTTATTTCAATTGCATTTTCACACTAATTCATTTCATAGAAAAAGGTCCTTTCTTAAAAATATGATAGTAATTCAGGTTGTCAAGAAATTTCTTATTTTTAAATGGAATTCGAAGGCTCATTACAATATTAACAAAAGCGGGTTTCTGGATAGGGCTGGAATCCGAAATGAGCGGAGCACAATCCACAACTTTACACTCTCTACCTCAAACAGTATCCTCGAATGTGCACCTAAGCCTCGTTAGACGTTCTACTAAGGGATGTCTGTTGTGTTTCCTGTTCTCGCCCATCCGTCTCTTGCTACTGGAGTGTTATTATATTTATAACTTGTGAAACTGAATTGTCGTCTGTATAAGCCTACATGCAGAGCATAAACATTTACGTAAAACACGAATGATTGCTACTGCATTCTCTAGCGACCAGGATGCTGATACGGTGCAAAAAAGGGACCATCTCCGTCTTCAGCAGTGGCAATTCGCTATTTCTTGATGGCATGGTTTGATAGAATTATTATTATAAATAGGAATTAATTGAATTATTATTATTATTATTATTCGATTACGTCAACTGATGCCAACAAGCTGGAACACATCCAGCAGAGGTTTGCGGCCCTTTGTTTTAAACGTTTCTTTCCTCAAGTTCATTACAATTATTCTCTTGCTCTTGAGGAGTTAAAATTACATACTTTATGTACTAGGAGACATCACCTTGATGCTCTCTTTCTTATTCAAGTTTATTTTGGCTCTAAATTCTGCCCTTCTGCCCTCGAAATTGTTGGTCTCCGAGTTCCTGCTCGGTATATCAGAGATTTTGCATTGTTCAATGTTTGCTCCTTATTTAAAAATTGTCCCTCTGCTAGATGCGCAGCAGCTGCTAATGCTGTCTGCAGGGATGTTGACGTATTCGGAGCCAGGAATGTTCTACCCAAACAAATTTTAAATATAGTATAACTGTTAGTATTTTTATTAAATATTTATGTTTCATTCCATATCAGCTATTTGTTTGTTTACTTTTACTTTTATTCATTATTATTATATCTTGTAATTTGTATGTGACTTTTAATAAGTTTGTCTAGAATGTAATTCATTCTTCTGCACTGTGCTGTGTCTGTAATTGGCCTTGCGGCTGTTGACTCGGCACATTAATAATAAAGAATTGAATTGAATTGAATTGAATTATTAACTTCTATGTGTGTACGTATGTATATTGTTCTTTCTCACCACATAATGGAATAACTATTCGAAATGTACTTATTTTATTTTCTCACCTGTTAATACTAACTTTAATTTTACTTGGAATTATTATTAATTTAATGCCATTATATAGACTGTCTTATTTGTATTTTGTTTTTTAGTTATATCTGTATTTCTATGTATTTGTGCCAACTTTGTTATTGGCCTCTGTGCTGTTAAGTTTGTACGTAAATAAACACGAATTCAATTGAATTATTATTATTATTATTATTATTATTATTATTATTATTAAATGACAATGTGGAGGACTGTTTCTTGAAATACCGCCAGACGGTCAATAAATGTAGCACACTTTATGGAAGTAGAAGGTGAATTACCGTATTCTCGTTACTCGCCATTGGACCCTCTCTTCAACGTGCTGGATTCATTACACACACACACACACATCCTATTTATTGAACATCCTCACGTACACGTATAGCTCTACCGAGAGGTCTCTTCCTTTTATGGTCTCTGCTAAGAATTATTTAGGTCTGTGTATTTCTGATGTATCCCGTGCCCAATGCTTACAGCGCAGTCTCACCTCTGTTTACTTCACCTAACTAACATTTGGTGAGGAACTGCTACAGCTGCAGCCGATTACCACAAATATTGTTCTTGCTGATGGAGACGCTACGTCTGGCTGAGAGCTTTCCGTCTACAATATCACAATGACATTCGGACGCACAAGCAGACATACTTGAGTCTCGAAAAGCGTCTATGAACAAATGTCTTCATTATATATTTAATTATTTAGTTCATCTAAATACACTGTCGGTAGACTATATAGTTTCCAATTACTTTATAATAGTGAATAATTAATTGGGAACTTTAAAAAATAAGCGCTTGTGGCTTAATTTCATGCACTAACCCGGCGTCTACCTAGGGGGGCTAAGGGAAAATACAAAAAAAAGTCAGACAGTTGGTGTCCTGGCTGAGATTCAAACCCAGTCTTTTCAGAATACACGTCAGAACAGTTACCGTTTCAGCCAGGCTGCTCGACCCCACTCCATGTGAAACATACCACAGCGAAGTAGGAGCCCACCTACTAACTGGAGTACGAGTGTTTGTTTGTATGAGGAAATATACTAATTACTTCGCGGACATTGTGCGCCTATATCGCAACGTTCGTTCGTTTCTTCTTCTTCTTCTTCTTCTTCTTCCTCTTCTCCTTCTCTTTTTATACTCCAAGACGTTTTTCTCTGGCCTGTTCAGTCTTCCGAAGAATTCTTCTTTCCACCTGGCTTGAGGTCTCACTGCATCTCCATAGTTCTTTGTTTCGTGAATTAAAATATCTTACGGTTTTTCCTTTGTCCTTAATACAGTCTACATTCATAGCCGCTCTTCTTCTTCTTCTTCTGATTTATGTTTGCCCACTCAAGTCATATATGTTTAATTCTGTAGCTACAGCTACATCCCGCTTCTGCTGAAAGGACATTGCATCGACATGTCTCGGGCGATTCTGTCCTTTTCTTATCCGATCAGTTGAATGTCCGCCCTTCACAACTAGAGCACAATGTAGGCGCTTTCATTAGTTTAGAGAAACATAACTGCGTGCTTCCAATGTCATTTGTCTCATAGTTCTAAGCATTTCTTTTTTCGATTTGGTTCATCCTGGTCAGTCGCACTAGCGGTATTATGAAAGGTTAATGAACTCCTCCTTCCAGTGTGACTGATAAAATGCTTTTACCTTCTTTCCTTTTTAATCTTTCATCCTTGACATGTTTTGGTCTTAGAGACAATCTTCAGAAGGATATATCAACACAGTAAAAGCTACAATTACAATGTGTTTAGTCAATATCAATACTCACATACAATATCATCACAACGCCATGAATATAAAATCTGAACTTTTAACAACTACAGTGACGTGTTTGTTTGTATTGATCTTGACCACCAAACACATTGTAATAGTAGTTTCTGCTGTGTTGATATATCCTTCTGAAGATGATCTCTAAGGACAAAACATGTCAAGGATGAAGGATTAAAAAGGGAAGAAAGAAAAAAAAATATCAGTCACACTGGACGGAAATGTTTAACCATTTGTAATAATTCTAAGCATTATTTAAGAAATCCTCCTAACTGTAATAAGCTTAATATTTATATAATTATTCAAGACAACAGATTATATTAATACATAATTAAATAAAGTGGGGTATTTTTCTGTTATTTAATTGCCTACGGTTGTTTTACTTCTAACATGGGATTTTCCTTGTGATGTTTTGTTTTACTCTTCTAGTTTATATTTTCAAACTATTTTCTTTATATTTTCTCATGTTGGTTGACAGTTACCTGCGAAGTGTCCTCTGACATACCGAAGAAAAACTGAGCGCCAACAAACACGCCTATATTGCAACACCTTAACTGTTACATGTACATATTTCTTTCCTACTGATATTGTGACCAATACACGAAACACAAGTAAATCTGTTCCACAAGTCCGAAACTAAATTACTATTAGGCCTATACCTCATGGGAATGTACGACCCGTATTTCAATGCCGTATATGGAATTAAAAAGCCCGAGAGGAATAAGAAATCAATACATATCCCAATTTACTTTGTACAATTTGCAACAGTTAAGGGCTCTCACTGTAATATTTTTCCCATTTCCAACAAAATTAATTTCGCACATGGCGGTGGGAAATGCGTGACATTATTTGACACTTAGGACGAAAAAGAGGCCCATTCCGATGGTCGGCAACACTGAGCAGATGTGACGTCACATTGCACCGCAGTGGTTTATGGAGGCGAAGGGGTCCTCTGTGCGGTACAGATTAGTCTGACTGAACCCATCCATTAACCCCATCCCCTGGATTGAGCGACTAATTTCTGCTCCTCCAATTCCCCGCAGCAGAGAAACGCCCTAACAGCATGCAGATAATTCAAATTGAACTCTGTCCATCCTGCGTGGTCCAGGAGAATGCAAGGCTGAAACCAAGTGTACAGATACTCGGCAGAGCCGTGGGAATCTGAACCTACACAGCAAAGTCGATAGTTGATAGAGGGAGCTTCAGGAAGTGTTGAACACGCATGAAGTAAATTTATAAAGTAGTTAAATAAGCACGAGTTATCACTTAGAAATATCTAAACTGTTTACAGGGGAATTACAGAGTAGTCAGTCATCCACAACTGATAATTTGTTTTAGACAATACCTGGCAATGCACGAGTGGAGTTGTGGACAGTAATTAAAATCAGCATAAATTGTAACTAAGAAGGTTTATATAAAACGTGCACTTTGGACTATTCAGAAAGTAGTTATCTTAACATGCAAGATGGACGACAAAGTGCTAATTTGAAATTATCACTATTTGAGCAGAACTCAGTACACCGTGAGATGCGGCAGAAGGGCTTAACTACAGTATTGTAACACTGCGTACACACGTCAAAATGGTTCTTATTTATCGTGCCTCTTGCCCTGCCTTGGTGTGACAAAATGGATGAATGGATAGACTGCTTCCTTGTGTTAAATCTATATGTCGCCTTTCAAATCGCGTAGTATTTCCAAATGTTTGATTAAGTGTAAGGCCGCCCCATAGCTCAAGTGGTTAGTCGCTGGCGTCCCACCGCGGCGGCCCGGTCTCGATCCCGGGTCTGGTCAAGTGGGATTTGTGGTGGAAAAAGTGGCGCTGGGGCAGGTGTTCTCCGAGTGCTTCGGTTTCCCCTGCGAATCTTCATTCTACCAACTGCTCCAAAATCACCCTCACCTATCATCTGGGGCTGGTAAAATAGGCCAGAAGTGGCCGCAGTACAAGGGACCGCACTAGCATTAAAAAAAAGTAAAGTAAAGGTACAATTGTCCCTGTGTTTAACTGATTAAGCACTACGGCATGAAGACATGAGGGGGGGGGGGGGGATCTGCGTCCGATTTGTTGGAAAATTATTCCGAACTGTCCCCGAGGCCGGTGACGATCTGCGGTATCAGATGTCCACTTCCCACTTACATTGAATTCCACAAAAGGACTCACACTGCTTGATTCATGAGGCTTAAATGAATAACGATCGCTCCTCTCCGCAATTTTTTCTTAGGTCTCCAGATTGCAGGAACGTGGTTTCGACGCCCCGTTTGCCACCCGAATGACATAACCCACGTCTTCCTCTGAACTCACCCTTCTCAGAGAGTTACAAGGAACTTACATAGAGCGACTGTCAACTCTTAGCTGCAGAAGCAGGAAGAAGACGCAGCTGCGACTAGCATAGACAGCTAAAGTCGCAGAAGTCGCCTCTTGTCCTCTTTCGGAAGAGACATATGAGGATCCGCCTGGTGGCGAAGGGATCCTGTGTGGCCGCTGTAATGACTGAAGGCATGGACACTGGTCAAGTGCGGATGCAATTGCAGTTGTCCAGCTCAGTCTACAAAAAGTTAATCTCTGTACGTGTCATTAATTTGTTGTAATGAAAATATTGACACATTACTGTAGTAAGTAGGAAGGTTTATTAAGTTCAATCCTGTGACAGCATAAGTCATAGATGCGCACTCTTTACTGACAGGTTGTCAAAGATTACGCGTTTGCAAAGTCTAATATATATACATATTGTTAATTTCTTTTACGGGTCCTTTGTAAATTTAAATATGCACATTTATTTGTCAGATGGTCGCTAATAAGTTGCATTAAAATTTATAAAAATTGTGTCCTCATATCCGACTGACCCGTGTCTATCATATCGCAAATCAAATTCCAAATTCTGTCCACAGCAGAAAGGCAGGTCCGGAGATTTAACGAGAGCTGCCCTGTCAGAGATACAATATCTTTACACTATATATACATATAACAGGGATAATCACGGTAATGAATGATACAGAAGAGCTTAAATTAGTTAATTACTGAATGAACTCAGGGCGGAATAATGTAAATGTATTAGCTGTTGCAAGGGTACTCCATCCAGTTCGCCGCAGTATGGAAACACGAGACACGTGTTTTCTAATTGACAAACATAAACAACTGTACACAAATTTGCTATGTGTAAACACAGCGTGATTTTTATAACCTGAACATTTTAAAATTTGTATAACATCTTTGTTATGGAACTCAATTGCATGCAACTTTCATAGATCATTCTACACACTCAAGGAAATTGTTTGTTGCCGTTGGAAACGCTGAACTCAATAAGAAGGTAGCGTCTTACACGGAGGACCATAAATTGTCTGTTATCAAAACCTATCAATTTTATAGTGGTTTTTGTGCTGCTGTGGGGAGGCAGTATCATCCAGAGTTTTCGCTCATGTTGCACAATCGAGGGACACCATCTGCCGGACTGTTGAACAGTTTGAAGTAACGGGTAGTGTGTGTGTGTGTGTGTGATAAATGTGCGAAGAGAAGGAAGCGTAACGCATCTGTTCATACGGAAGAAGCTCTCGGTGCAGCGCAGGAGACAATATCGAGAATACAGGAACACAGTTAGCACAACAGATTGGAAGCTCACCGAGCACTATGTGGAATAACTGTTGTGATGACTTGTCGATGTTTCCGACACAATGCAACTAAGTTAGCCATTGTAGGAAGACACTAACGCTTTCGCGAGGGACTGCAGAGCTCTTCTGGTGGAGGATCAGGTTGTTCTGTTATATCACATGGCTCTCAGATGAAGCACACTCCACTTGAATCACCAACATTACTAAGCAAAGTGTCTTATTTTGGATGGCAGAGAATTTATGGCTTACAATTGCCAACCTACTGTATCCAGGAGGGCGTTAAATATCGTGCTCATTATCAAGCTTCGGAATATTGGCCCATCGTTCATAGGTGGTAGTCACTTCAGAAGTTCACCTCAGTCTGCTGGACGATGTATTTGTCCTTTCCCTGCTTGGACACACAATTTCAACGAATTCATCCTGATTTCAACAAGGCGGTGCAAGACATCACACTAGCAGAGTCATACTGGGCAATATTCATGATGAGTTCGAGGAGAGAGTCCTGGCTAATCGGTATTCCGAAGTGTCTGAGGAAGGATTTGCGTTACCGCCAATCTCGCCGAACTTCACTCTTGCGATTATTTTCTTGGTGGTATTTGGAGGACATGTTGTTTCAGAAAACAACCTTACATAATTATAGAAATGAAAACTTCAATCCGACCAGAGATTTACGGTGGACCAAATGGCAAAACAACTGTGAGTGTCTACAGACTCTGTAATTACTGGCATAACTTTAAACTATTTATCGTATCTATTTCAGGAGCTTGTTAGTCAATAGATTGATGTCACTAATTACTCAAGGAAAATCCTTTTTTATTCTAGTTTTACAGGACATGTATAACGTTCTGTCGGCAGTCTCCATTTCTGCGTACCTCGGTTCTCTTCATTTTGCATTTATTTTGTTTCCTCTCTGTTTTATCCGAGTGCAAGAATTCTACCATAATTCAGATTGTATAATGTCGGACTGAATACCTACTGGTACATACATCAGAAGTGATTGAAAGGAATGTGGACCACAACATTTATTATCCACTTTAAGATATTATTCCTGAATTTGTCCGGAGGCACTGGGGAAAGCAACGAGTAACCTCAGTAAGGACGGTATACGAGTATGTATTTGGACCAAAATCCGAACTTGGCACATCCCGAATACATGTCAGAAACACTGCCGCGTGAACCATATTGCCGTGTTATAGTGCTGCTCTATAGTAAAAAGAAACGCAGATGAAAGCCGATATACGACTGAAGGCAAACGACAATGTGTACGCTGGTTTAGGACAGACTGAAGCGCCTACTTCAAATTCGTAATTTACTACCACGCTAATTTTCATGAAGAAAATTCTCCAAGAGTTGCGAACGTAAGTTTTCCAAGGCAAGAGATGTTACAGAGTTTCTGATTCGCCTTGTATATTTGAAAGAATAGAAGAATTGAAATATGCTAACGTAGAGCGAAGCTATATGTCGTAACGTCTATGAGACAGAAAACAAATAATATGCTCAATCAAACATCGCGTTTCATTTCAAAGAAGGAATAATGGCTGCTTGAAATTAGAAGCGCAACGTTAATTGTAACATAAATAAAGTGCAAGATTGTGTTAACTAATTTACACCTTTTAGAAAATATTAATAATATTTTTAAGATGTAGAATTCGTTTCCATTATCCGAGCGTCAGACATAACAAGAGCCATTATCCTTCATTATCAACAAAACAATCGTTGTGTCAATTGTTCTACACAAAAGAAAGTTGTTGTTTTATTTCACTCGTCAGTAGACACTGGCTTTGTTATAGCCATATCTTCATCTGAAAAAGTAGACATTAGTACCTGTAGCATACAGATCGCAAAGGTAATTTTGTTGAAGAAATTAATTGTAGAGCACTGGAGTAATTTATATTTCTTTGGTCGAGGAATCATTTTCCGAACTTTCTATCTCCATTAAGATAATATTTGTTATTTTAATCCATTTTATGGTTATCTTTGTAATCAATGTATGTGTAAAACGTGAGAGAAGAAATTCACGGAGCAGATCAGCAAAACACACATGGCAGGACTACAAATGGTACCAACAGAGTCTGAATTAAACCAAACGTTAATCGTTGTGGATGAAAACCGTGAACGAATTATGTATTTGCCTTCCTAGCTAAATAAATACTGCCCAAGGGAAATGGTCAAGCACAGACAATTGATACCAACTCATGAACAAACGGCCCAAGTGCAAGACGGACTGTTGATGATAATGACAATAAATTAGTTCTGGAAGCTTTTTGAGCTATAACTTTGCCGACAACAAATTGTATTCTTATGCCACTAAACTGTACAGCTTCAATTTCAGAGCGTGTACATAACTTGATGAGTTTTCTAACTGGTAATCTTGTGTTGCTTATTTTATGATGTCATTATCATAGAACACGCGTATACCGCTTCGAAGAGTACGATGATTGGTGAACAAGGAATTAGAAATGATTTGGGAGGAAATGGTCGTTGTCTAAGCGTGGTCGTGGTATTATCGGAGCCCATGCCGAATGCACATCTGAAGTATTAAGCATACGCCAACCTGCTCGGCTGGAAGGTCAGCACGAATAATGGCGTTATACTGACTAAGAGGAAGATATCTATCTACCTACCTACCTACCTACCACTCGGCGCTACAGCCCTGGGTGAGCCTTGGCCACCTCTACAACCAATCTCCTCAACCAATGCGTGCTGCCATAGGAATGGACCCACCCATGATGACCCGAGGCTGGTTGTTAAGTTTCTTAACAAAATTCTTTTTTACAGGATGAGGTTCTTAACCTCATGCTCAACCCCCAACCTGGCGGGCCAGGGTATCTCTCTTAGTCTGGACTCTACCCTTTGACATTTAAGGCATGGGTGACCCTACCGGTAGTTAAACTACCGCCGGCATAGCTCTCCATGTCTCACAGTCACGCAAGCCCCACCACCACGACAAGGTGGAGACAGCTTTGGGGGGACTAGAAGGAAACTATCGTTACTTAATTCATGGTCATATCATGGAATGCTCGTGTCAAGAATATAGAAATATTTATCGCAGATATTTTTTGTCAATTCAGCTGAAGTACCAATTAATTACATTCGGAATTCAAGTATAAATATATCACGTCTGCTAATTATTTTTAAATTATCACATGTATTCTTTTTCCACTTCGTTTTTACACTTCGACACTTTATCCTCTTTAAATTTATATAAATACGTTTAACTGGCCACACTAAAATTTAAAAACCTTCTTTGAGACAAACCCTTACAATTACGATGTAATTTTCGTGGTCAGCATATAATCAGATTCAGCCAGTAAACACAGGACTTCACTTCACCATATGATCTGCATAATTCATCTTCATAACGTTTTGTTATGTAAATTAGAATGTCATGTGACACGTACGAGAAGAGGAAATTACACAAACAAACATGTGATGTTCTCTAGGAACAATAATGACAGAATGAACTGAGATCTTGTGGATTAATCTAATACAGGCACATTGATTACACGTTGTAGCACAGAGTAATTCAATTTGAACCTCGTGGATACGGTAGAATACCGCAAATTTTGTTGAGGATATTCAACAACTCAAAAGTACAGGACGAATTGGGGAGATGAGAAAGACACATATAATAACAGTAAAAATTCTGAACTAAAGGGGGCCAATTTGGAGGCGCAGAAATGCAGGAATAAATGCTAATTTAAATGGTCATCAAGGGGAGAGTAGGAATGAAGGAAGAATTCATGTGGCTCAGTACGGAGAAGAGTGATAAGCTCAAGTGAAAGGGCAGTGAATAATCTGGTTTGGAAACGATAGAATTTCATGAGTAGACTTAGCCGAGAGACTAGTAGCTTACCAATGAAAGTTCATCTCTGAGCAATTAGTTCATCAATACAAATAATGCGCGAAAATAATATTTAATTCGTTTAATGATGAAAGTGTCACCGCATTCATATTGTGACATGTTGCGCTAAGGAGAACCACCCCCCACCAGCAGTGACGCGGCGGGTGAGTCAGCGCTTCCCTCCCCCTCCTCCGCACGGTAACGAAGCCCGCCCCGCCACTCCCCTCCGCGGTGACATCACGCGGTGACGTCACGCGGTGACGCGGAACTGCTTCCTACTGTGACGTGGAACGTAACAGGCAATCCTGCGGCTATATAAGTGGACGGCAGACCAGCTACCAGTCAGTTCTAATGTGGCTACCAGAGAGTTGTACTGTAACAGTCGGCGACTTCAGTTGTACAGCCGCCGAGTTATAACGTGGCCATCGCCGAAGATAGTTCCGAGCAAGCTTACGAGAGCGTGTTATCAACAGTTCTCCAGTCAGCGGACTACTGTTGGAGTATAGCAGCCGTCGCGGAAAGAAGATCCGGACGTGTGTGTGATTGTGTAATTGGGAGCGTGTGATACAGTGATACATAGCTCCCCTACGGTAAACGTGTAAACTACTGAACGCAGAGTGAACTGATTTGCGCATAGGGTTATAAAGTGTGAAACCCCGCAACAGTGTTAACAGATTAATGCGATTAGGGTTATAAAGTGTGAAACCCCGCAACTGTGTGATAATAAATTGTAGCCGTTATTTGTAGATTGTTAAATAAACCAATTAACCATCTCTACGGCGTCTTCGGTAACCAGAAACACGTTACAATATTGTGACGTGTAGGGATGAGTATTAGAAGTGATATGAATTAATATTGGGTTTACTGATAACTTTTACACCCAACTACAAGTAATTATAGTAATATTGCTGTGTTCCACGCTACAAATTACTAGAACACGCTAAGTTTCCTCAATCTTCACTAGCCGTATCCTGGCAACGGATTTTAACACAGTAGTTACTGCAGCACACAATCGGTCTTCTTTCCACAGCCTAATTCTTTTCTTGGCATCTCTTTTCAATCATCTTTGACTGTCGTCTCCAGAGACTCCCTCATTTCTATCTCAGTCGGGCTATGGTCCTTGTTATATAGCCTCGGATCTGAAAAATTCAATGACCTCACCCGGAATCTAACCCGTGACCTTCCGGCTTGTGTTCTGTGCACTCAAATTTGTTCTATTCATGCATTAAATTACACTGTGTATAAACTGTGAATCCTTAAAGATCCTGAGATACTAAGGACGTATTATAGTTACAAAAACTATTCAAAATAAAAATAACCCTAGTATAAAAAGAGCCCTTTATATAATCAAAGTGTGTGTTCCTATGTTTATTGGATGTATTGGGCATGTATCCTGTAGTGGAAACCCGTGAATATCCCTTGAAGTAGTTACAGAGAACACTGAGGATAACGCACACCCCGTCGCCATCCACTGCTTCGTTATAACGAGGGTTTACTGTAAAAGTATAAGAATTAAGACAAATGTTGATAAGACCAGGCAAGAAAACAAGGGGGTAGTTTTAATAATATCTGGGCTGCCTTAAAACTACTAACCTTGAGAAGGAACAGTAATAATGATGATGATGATGACGATAATAATAATAATAAAAACATTTTAACGCACCTGTGTTTCACCAAGTTATTAATAGAATCGTTCCGTGAAATAATTTGGAAATGCTCCATGTTTATTTAGGCCAGCGGTATCATAGTTGGTTGAGGCACTATGATACAAGGTCGCGGGTTTTTTTTTTCCTTTGAGGTTATTGCATTTTTTCAATTTATCTAATCCTTCCAGGCCTGGAGTAGACTCAGTCTCTAACAGAAATAAGTGATAGGAATCTTCCTGGGGGGGGGGGAAGGACGGCCGGCGCGTAAGGCTGACAACAATTCCTCCATTTGTGAGCCAATTGTCTATAACATGTGGGAGCCTCAACCTCTCACAACCCTATGGGCCTCCACAGCCTGTTAAAGGAATAGCTTTTGCTATGTTTATTTGCCCATGAATTTTCTGCATAATAAGGAGCATGCTGAAGAACTGCAAGCCTCTTAAGTCATCCTTGACATAAAAAAATTTACATGTAAGTTTAAAGATGAAGTGAGATAACTTCTATCCACGTCTGGGTAAATTCTAAAGGAACACTGATCTCAGTAAGAACTGCTCTATGCTTGAAGTTGTCTGACAGGAATTCTTGCTGTTATTAAGAAAATTGGGCTAGAATTCTTTTAAACACTACAAATATTCTGTTAACAAGAGCTCGATGCCGCAAACGGCCAAAACTTCCTTAAAGATACAAAGGGACGAATCATCAGCTGCGATAACTTAATGAAATTACGTCACTCACATGGGGTTGATGATTCAGCAGCAAATATTATTGAAGCTTCTGCTGCCTGAACACGGGCTTGAAGTACGGAACGGGGATTTCTCTGTTCGTCACCATATCCAAATCTGCTCGATGGTTCCCGTGCTTCTTTTCCTGGAGATAAAGCGGCCAGAACGTTAAGCTGTAGCACCTTTATACCTCATTCTGGGGATGATGTTAGTTAATAACCATAACTACTGATACTTCGGCGAAAATTAGTTAAGGTATACGTACTCTTAGGCATGTACTGTCTTCGCTCGCTTGGAAATCGGGATCGTGGGTTCGAATCCTACTCAGGGCATGGATGTTTAGTTTGTGTGTGTGCATTTTTCTGTGTTTGTGTACAGGTAGAGGCCTTGCTACGAGCTGATCACCCGCCCAAGGAGTTCTACCGAATGTGTAAGATCTAGAAAACCGAAGTGAACGGAAAAGTTCATGGAGGTAGGCCTAGGCCCACTGAGGCTGTAGTGCCAAGGAAAAATTAAAGAAGAAAAACGTACTCTTAAGAGTATAAATGCACAGAACAGGCATTACAGTGACTGCACAAGGGCTGGTGTTTGGAAATCTGTCTTCACTGTGATGTCTCCAGCGTCTTAGCAATCTACCTGGCCTCTCAATCAAACTGCACGTGTGATGGTGATGATCGGATTGCCTCTAGATTTGATGCATTCCATTACAAAATCATTTTAAGATAAGCATAAGTAATTCACTTCCACACGACTTTTAGTAATACAATTTTTACTTGATTTATTTTGCCGTATGATTACAATATGCAATTTTATGTCGTACTGGAGACGAAGCGACGCAAGAGGAACCTTAATTTTTGTGAATGTACAGGAGCTTGATGAGTGGCATTCATGACATATGTTGATCCGACTGCTTCATTAACATTTGTTTGTATTCAACCAATTCGTTGCCCCGACGTGGAATGAAGTATTTACTCTTCAGTTGTCAGGGAGTTTAAGTGTGAGGAACGTCAAGTTACAGGTTGTTTGTTATGGTCGTAAGCATTATAAAGTACATTTTCGACCTTTCGTGGAATTAAGTTCACACGAGGCAATTATATCTAAAAATGATGCGAAAATTAAATTCCGAACGCAAAGATAGAGGTTATTTATTAAGCGAAAGGAAGTCTAGAGGAACATCTTTTTACATAGTGACCAAATTGCAGTAAACAATAGATAGAAATTCAAGGAATAACTTAAATTAATAGACTGCATTGAGTAAAGCTGGAGAAGAAAGCTTAAAATGAGATTTTCGTAATTTTACTACTCACCGAACATCATTATGATGATAAGGTAAAGGAAGCTGAGAAGGACTGACCATATAACACGCATACGAATGATAAAGAATGAATCCAAAAATCTGTTCGGAAAATATATAATTAACAGTTCACTTGGGAGAACCAGATATATATTTGAGTAATAATAAAGGGAATTCAGGTTCATGAATTGAATTTCGTGACAGATATCTGTTTCTTCTTCTTCTCTTCCTCCTTCTTCAGGGATTAGGCTCCGGCCTCTTTCCGTTCAGAATTACTCTGAAAATTACGATTATTATAGCGATATTTGTTAGGGCTCCTTGGACGGGAGATCAGCCCGTCGCAAGGCCGCTATCTGCCCACGATAACACAAACACAGAACAAAGCGGGCATACACCCAAGCCTCGTGTAGGACTCGAACCCACGATCCCAGAATTCTAGCGTGCAAAGACTTTTCTTACCTTAGACAGCGGGGTCACTTTCATAAGCCTAACAGATGTTTATGGACTGATACAAACCCACAACAGAGAAATTCCTTTTTAGATATGAAGTTTTCTTCAACACTGAAGATAATGGTATTATATTTATCCAAAATATCACTAAATATTCAACAGATCACAATATCACAAACGTAAGTCCCTTTAAATAAATATGAAGGGCATAAAACATAATACCAAGAAAATAAATTTCCTAAGATAACTGAAACATGTTGGTCCAGACCGGCTTAGGGATCCACCAAACCTCCTATCCAATGGGTACCGGTGGCATTTTCGCGGGGGGTAAAACGGCAGAGGAGTGAAGCTGACCACTCACCTCCAGCTAGCACCGAGGTCAAGAAAATGTGGGTCTATACATCCATTTCCCATACGCCTTCATGGCATGTTCGTAATTATTTAAGCACAGGGACAATTTTACCTTACCTTTATCAAAACATATTGTATAAGGGCGGTCGCATACTAACTGCGTCAAGACAAGCGTCAAGACATGGGACAGAAGGAGCAGTCTTGCTCCATTCGTGATTCATCAGCATGAAGCTGACGTCAGCATCATGACTTAGACCGGTATGCGGCGGTTTTCATAATCTCATTCATTTCCACAGTGATCCTTTCTTTGCGTCATGTCACAGACATCGTGTCTTGACTGTTACATGTCTTCATGCATGCCGGTGTGCGGCCTACCTAACCACTCAGTATTTTGAATTAATGGAATATAAAAATGGGAGTTCTGGGAAGATGACACCTACGTTCTGTGATTATTGTTATTATGAGGCCAGTATGAATTACAATTTAATAATTAATTAAACAATTCGTCATCCATTTTATTTTTTGTTAAGCCTTTGAGGATTAGGCTCTTTGACACGTTCCAGATAAGAATTAGTTTCTAAAACTATGGATTTTATGGACACCTGGTAGGGATTCTTTGACAGGGATTGGTCTGTAGCGAAGCTCTTACCTACAAAGAATTCGAATATACCCAGAGTGGGATTAGAATCCACGATCCCAATGTTCGGAGGATCGAGGAGAGTACGTGTCTTTAGGCTATGCACCCTCTGAATTTGGCTGATCTTCCATCTATGAGTAAAATCTCTGCTAATACAGATTTATAATATGCTAAATTTATCGAATTTAGGTAACCTCAGGACACCGCATGGTCTTCATGTTCCTGATTGTTAAGAGCAGGACAGGGGAAATTATATAACGAATTGCCTCACAATGTTTCCTGTCTGTCCCGATAGGATTCTGGGAATTAATGTGGAAACTTCAATCAGCAGTGTATGAAGCGTACGTGGGCAAATGAAAAATCCCCATGGCCGTTTGGTCGGGGAACCAGAAAGAAAGTGGCTATACTAAATTCTGAGAAGTAAATTAAAGGATAACATTAATATCAACCATAGAAAAGAAAATGTTACTAAGATATGGACTGAAAGATATGAAACTGACTCAGGCTAGAGTGAAATGAAGACCCCCTGCAAACAGAGTAATAAATTTTCCTGTTCCATGTCAGCAGTAACTTACGACTTTGTTGACAGTGTGTGGGAGATAAGAATGTACATTACGGCTACAGCCTATGACAGTGGCCGTAGAATCTAAGGAATAAAATATTATCTATCGCACAAACACTGGGATCGTGGGTTCGAATCCCACTCTGGACATGGATGTATGTCCACGCTTCTTCTGATTCGTGTTGTCCTGCGACACGGCTGAACACCCTTCCAAAGAGTCCTACCTACTGTTTATAAGATCCGTACTTCTAGATTAATTACAAAGAGAAAGAGGCCAGATGGCTTAGTATGAAAGGCTCTAACTATACTTGTAACAGGCCGTGAAGGCCAATAGGGTTGTTACACGTCGAGGCTCCCACATTATCTAGAGGGTCGGCCCACAGATGGCGGTGTAGTAGTCAGCCTTACGCGCCGGCCGCCCTTTACGCCCAGGAAGATTCCCGGTACTCATTTCTGTTAGAAGCTGAGTCGATCCCAGGACCATAGTGTGGCTGGAAGGTATAAGTAAATAAAAAAAAAATCCGATGACCTCATCGGGAATCGAATCCGCGACCTTCCGGCGTATAGCATAGTACCTGAACCAACTACGCTAACACGTGCCCCCGATACGGTAGGTGGATGAACATGAAATATAAGAACGTCGTCACAGCCAAATCAGATTTTCTGTACATCTGCAAACTACATGCTATAAATTTCTGACCCCTCCGCCATTGTGACCGCTCTCTGTGGCACCACCGCACTGAGCTCTAGTGGTGCTTGATGATACTATGACCCTATTGAAGGGCAATCAACTGGCTGGGCGACGCTACATCATCAATGCACTGTCGGAACCCTATATCAATACTGTATTCTCTCTCAGAGAATAGCACACGGCAGACTGGCCTCAATGGCAGATACTCAGAGAACTTCAAAGAGGTTTTTCTATCAGCTGTATTGTGTAGGGGCAGAAAGCATTTTCCTTCTACGGATTTGAAATTCTCCCGGCTGTCCCTACTAAGATTACAGTCTTCTTGTTTGTGACGCCGTATAATTTCGTACGTATCTACTTAACGTCACGGCGTCACAATCCAAAGTCTCTAATCTTATATTTTTTCTCTTGTTCGCGTGGCGTTTTATGACTCAGGATGAATTCTGCCTATTCGCATTTTGAGTAGAGGTGAAGTCAAAGCTCAGGTCGTACCTTGTAAAATATTAGCCTCATTAAAACACCCAACTAAGAGCTGTTCATGATTACCAAACAATTACCGTGTGTAGTCATAATTTTTAAAGCGTTGTGCTGCACCACAGAAGAAAACAATAGAAAATCGGCGAATAGGAATGTATATATTGTAGTCTGCAATTATTTGTAAATAATTCAATTATTCTAAGAATAAATAAAAATTTTGAATTCTCGTCAGTTTTAATACTAGTAAAAATAGTCCTAACATCTGAGAAATTATAATTTCCTTAAAATTGTTCTAAATTCTCCACAACGTATTTCGTGAAAATCATTCTCTCACTAATATAACTAATGCCCCAATCACAGCCAACCCCATAAATATATATTCGCTAGTCCTCTTGCCATCATGTCAGCACCATGATTACACGGGTTAAGAAATCGAAAAGTTCATTGTACACTGATAATTTCAAAGAAAGTATGCTGTGTACATTTGAATTACGTGCCAGAGACATAAAGTATATAGAGATATTGAAGATTGTTAATTTCTCAAACTAAATACTTAGTAAAATTTTGAATACTCTTATTGTAATGAGGTAAACATATAAAGTTGTCCCTGTGTTTA
Source organism: Cryptotermes secundus (assembly GCF_002891405.2). NCBI lineage: Eukaryota > Metazoa > Arthropoda > Insecta > Blattodea > Kalotermitidae > Cryptotermes > Cryptotermes secundus. The sequence goes on from NW_019725842.1 coordinate 2,430,231, forward strand.
ATTAATTAAGCATTATGCCATGAAGACGTACTGGGGAGTATATATTTTTTATAATGTTCGTAGGCATGCCTTCTTCCGGTAGCGCGTGATCTAATAGTATTAAAAATTATGAAGTTTTTTATTCTTTCAATCACTAAAGTAAGTTATTCAATGACGAATGTAACAGTGAATTTATATTGTCACGTGTGCAGAGTTGGGGAGGGGGGGGTACGCATCAAAGTAGAAGTTTCCAAACCTCCCATTTGTATGGCTCTACTAATAATCCGAAGCGCCTAGTTCACTCGCGAATGCGCTGGACCCGTTCCAGAAAGATTACGTTCATGAGACAGTGGCTGATATACTCGGATTTCGAGTCCCGGTAGGGTCAAGAATTTTCTCTTTACCTAATCTAGATCGGCTCTGGGGGCCCACCCGGCCTCCTATCCAATGGGTACCGGGGACTCTTTCCTTGGGGGCAAAGCGGCTAGAGCGTGAAGCTGAACACTCACCTCCAACTTGTGCCAAGGTCTAGAAAATGTGGATATATAAATCGATTCCCCTAAACACCTTCATGGTGTAGTGCTTATTTAGTTAAGCACAGGGACAGCTTTACCTTACCTTACCTTAAAGATAATAAGGGAGTAAATGTCAGTTACCTGACCCCCGAGAAATCGTTGGTCTCCATATTGTGATTTCTGATAAAACAATCAGTGTTATTTCCTACAGAAGTAACTCAAATATAATTTCAGCAGCCACTTGCGGATGGCCTCTCACCACGTTCAGGTCTGGCTGACAGAATTGCGATGTGCTAAAATAAATAAATTTATAGCAGTGATAGTGATAATGACAAGGGCAAAGAAAATCGCTATTGGATCTCGAGCTTACCTATCTCGACACTAATACAGCTCGATGTACCTACCTGGTCAGTACGTTATGTTGCCCCGATCAGAATGGAAGGGCAGACACACTCTAACTTCTATCATCAAGAATGTGATGGTGTGCAGTCTGCTGGAAGTTTACCACAGCAAGCAGCGCGAAGGGCCTGATTGCTACCTGCTTGCCAAGCTCTCCCTGAAGATGGAGCCAATACGTTCATACGAAACGTTGATAAATTTCTAGCAGACTGCACGACATCATATCTCTTGAAGGCAGTGTTTTTCATTGTTACGTTCATCTTAACGTCAGATCTCACAGGAAACTGTTACGCCAGTCCCTCTTTTCGTGCTACGCAATCGCAAGAAAAACGTATGTTTTCATGTATGACAGAATCAGAGAGATTCGCTAGACAAAATTTTAAGAGTGTTGGAACAGAGATTATGTATACTAAACATGATGGCACTCAAATAGCGGAATACAAGTTTAGTGTTCAAGCTAATGACACTAAGAGACACTTGTAAAATAGACCACAAGATATGAATGTCTGTCGTAAGTCTCATTGTATTTTACAATACAAGAGACATGAGTGTAAGAGACTGATGAGACATGATGCTAAGTTCTCCAGACTGCATAAGAAATGCATGAAATGGCGTCCAAAGTAATTTTCATATCACTGGATTTAGGTTATTAATATCCAGTATATTATACCAAACAAAGACTGCAAATTGAGCATCCTTTGAACAGTTTTATTTCGGAGTCATTGAACTATTGCTATATTCTATACCCAGAAAACTAAGAACCATGGGGCCAACAAGGGCTGGCTCAGAGACAACTACAATCTTAATATTGTACCATCCACAACTATGAAGAAAATGCTACCATGCTTTTTGCAGTGTGCAGTAAGAAGAAAATCAGGAAAGAATCCCTTCTCACAAGCAATCAGTGAATCAGTGTGCACGCGAAAGTGGGGTAAGCCGATCAAGTGTACGGTGAATTCTGAAGGCTGCAAAGTGGAAAGTGTACATTCCAAGACTGCTGCACGCTACTTCGATGACACTCTACCTGGACGATAGATAGGTCGAAGAGGTGCTATTGAGTACCCACCACGGTGCCCTGACCTAACACCTCTCGACTTCTACCTATGGGGAACCTTGAAGGATGAAGTTTATCGACAAAAGCCAGCTACACTGAACACGCTACAATATATCATCGAAGCGTCGTGTACACCCGTCACACCGGACACACTGACAGCCGTAGTTCGCTCAGCAGTTCGGCGGCATCGATGCTGTTTAGCCGCTGATGGTGGTCATTTCGAACACATACAATGACTCTTTCTCCGCGTAAGAATTGTAGCTACATGCAATTTTGTTCCAAAGATACTGACTATCGAAGAGTGAATAAGTATTTTGGACCCCTCTGTATGTGTGAAGTGTGATGTAGGTGTTTGCGATAATGCAAGTTCCCTTAGATATCAGGAGCTGGGACACTCCTAGTGTGTTGCATATTTTCATGTTATTTCCTGCACGGTGACTGTAAACAATGACAAAATACTCTTAGTAGTTGTTTCACTGAATGCTCTGGAAGTATATAGTTGAGCGCCTTATACGCGTATCTTTACGAACACTTTACGAGAAGGGACTGACAGTTCAGCATTTACTGCAAACATATTTTCTTTTGCTTGAGATGTTTGCAAAAAGGAAGTCTCGCGGTAACATTAATATCATGACGTGAACGTCTGAAAATATGTAATTCGTATTGATACTTAAACCATTCTTTTGTTAAACTTCATAAAGAGGGATGTTTATTCGTGTTATGTGGTGTAGCCAAGGTTGGTGCAAACTTGAACCCCCCCTTCAAGAAGATGAGAAATTTCGCTGCTTTTCTCTCAGAGCCCCGCAAAAAATTACTTAAAAGACTGCCACAATTAAGAACGTCGATAATCCAGACAAAGTAAGAAAAACCGCCGTTGTTCTCCCAACTGTATTTGGTTTGTTGCATAGCGTCTTCACTTTACTCTCATTAATAGTCGCAATATGAATAAAGGAGCAGCAGGAATGACTTCTGTTTGACACAAATCCAAAAAAGATATCAGAACAGAGGGGCCCGAAATTCATTTAACCTAAAACACTCTCTCGTATTAACGGGAATGTTCAGATTTAAACCTGTCATTCAATTTGTAGAATGGTATTACGGTGTTGTGAATTGTGTATTGAAATTGAGGATGTCATTTTGAATAATTTGTGTAAATTAATTAATAAATACATTTCTAACATATTTTAATTTATATTTTACTGAAACGTCAAGTGACTTTTTGACCCCTCTATGTAACGTTCTGTCCCAAACGTCCCCTTAGTTGCTCTGTGCTGTCACCCCTAACCTGGCTCCAGCCTTAATTTATTTCGGTCACAAGGACAGGTGCAGTGATCTGTAGAATGTATTTAAGATATAAAATTAATGTAACAAACGAATCATTTTTATCTTTATTTAAATATTTAATTTCAGGAGGAAAGTGGGAGCTTAAAAATTGTAACTACAAAGGGACTACAAAAGGCTTCATAAATATTAGTGATTAATGCATAGAGTGAACAGTCAACTAACACAAGAATGTAATGTAATCACAATGAAAAAATTTAACATAGCTGCTACAATTGCAACATCCGAAAGCAAATTTATGGGTAGGCCATGTTCTTTTGAAGTCACAGTTGCGAAGTTGCCCATTATATTTCTACTGACGGTTGACCCCTCGAGGGTAACAAGCACAGTAATTTATTCCTTCCCTTCATTCTTCTCTTTCTATGTCCTTTGCACCTGTCTCCCTTAAAGCTTTCCTATGATATTCCTAAAGTCATATTTACGAACGGTGTCTGATATCAGTCCTGCATTTCATTAATACGATTGCCCACCCTGACACCCTAACTACTGACATGTCTACAGCATATGTTTCTGTGCTGAGAGAACTGAAGATCTGAATGGAACGAGTGGTTCCTGTAGGAACAAACTTGGATGGTCGGAATGAAATATAGAGAGGGATTAAGTGGATTAAATCCATTGAACATGATGCAGGGGAGGAATAATAAAGGGGCAATATTAACTTCAGGTTCGTACGTATGATGTTATCCAGGGCCTAAGCAGTGGCCTTTAACATGTGTTTTCGTTGAAGGAAAACAGTTTAATTCGCGTTAGGAAGTGGGTTTTGTGAATCGTCGTAACGGAGAGAACCACAATAAAGAATAGTAGAAACGTATTTGAAAAAGGAAATAAATCTTGGAAGGAGGAGGTTAAATTTAATTAATTTTGATTAATATTTATCGATTTAAATCTAAAAGGTTGCATAAAAATCATTCTTAGCAACTTACACCCTGGGAAACATCTTAACATTTGCTTAAAAGCACAAGGAACGGAATGTCTGTCGATGTGGCTTCTTACAAGATTCATCTAAATGACACTGCAAATTTAATTCTTAGTTCACAGATAAAAACTGTGCCTTCATTACAAAGACTAACCGATTAATGGTATTCAGGGAAATAATCTCTGTTTATTCTTAGAATTACATGAAGCCCATAAATGCACTGTTTGTGCAAAATTCAGAACTCTTAATCATTAAGATACTATGTAAGAATTGGTTGTGTATAAAAGTAACTACTGCGATTTTAATGGTTGATTTAAGAAATGGTTCAGTAGATGAACAGTATAATGAAAATGCAGAGGCAGGCAGCCAAGTGCTTACGAGTAAACAATGAAGAGTAGAACTACTGATATGAGAGAACAGAAAACAGCGGCTACGATGTACATAAATGGAGACAACTTCAACAAAGCTGTTAATATGATCCAGGCAGATATTGAAAAGAAGGCGATGGAACAAATTTTCCGGGTTGGCAATAAGAACACACAGACCCGAGACTTATTCTGGCCTTCACGTGTGACATTTCTCTGTGTATTTCTATTATAGGATTTCCTTCTGGATTACTTTGCTTCTGTCAACGTCAAGACTTCTCAGGATCGAATAGTAGGAGGTGCGAAGTGCAAACAGCATGTGGAAGGTAGCGGTCTTGGTTTAATATAGGTGCAGTCCCGGTATATACCTGGAGAGACTGAAGAACGCCACCAGAACTCTCAGAATAATCAGTAACCTGGCGTCCCGTAAGCTGATCTATAGCGTTACATCTACACCGACCATTTCCGTGCTATTAGTTATTTTATGATCATACTCTATGTTATTTTCCATCGACTAACATTCGGGTGATCAACTTAACGACTACGAGATGACGAATGGGCCTAGGACGCAAGCGGGGATGAGGAATACACTGTACATGTGACTAAAATTTAGTCGGAAATTTTTAATGGTAGATAATTATAGGCTTAGGAAGGAGGACAATAGTAGCATTGCTCTTAAAGGAATTTGGCATCATATGTCAACCGGATTGTACCTTAGAGGGCCGTTTGGCCACCCCATGTGGACATGACAATGTAAGTTCAGGTTCTATGATCAGCAAAACAAAGGGAACCGACACGGAAGTAATGCTCCCTGGAGAATTAGACGGCATATTTCTATGAAATACAGAATTCACGGTTACATAGCCCATGCGACCACAGTATGAATCAAGAAGCGAGTCTCTGTCCTGCTTAGGACATGCAGTTAGCGTCACCTCTGTTACAACTTATCACTTTACACCCGGATTAGTTACAAAAACATGCAGAGAGAAGTAACAAATCCTTTCTTTATTCCTGAAAACCACATAGAGCATTCATTTAACGTCCTTAGCCTTGGAACTAGACAGTGGTCAGTTATCCACCTTCACGTTTCAGCGGATTTAAGCACGAATTGAGCTTCTGCTAATACATCAGATAAGAGGACAACGAACTGTTCTTAATAATTTATTTACTGTTTTACATGATAATTAAAAGATTCTGAAATGTTTCTTTTGTGCAACGCGCTTACCACGTGGGGGGGGGAGGCCCCATGTATTCCGCAATGTCTCAAACGTTGGCATGTCTTCTAAAAATTTAGCAAGAATGAAGTACTGTTTTGCATTATGACACGAAACATTTTGAACAGAACATGTCACTCTCTCGTCGTATGCAGATCTCCAAGGCTCTAATCACATCCAAATATTTCGATGCCGCTCTTTCGTCGGATTAAGAGCTACAGATTAGCATGCACTTCCTTACATTGTGACATACTAGATATCAGTCTTGCGTCGTAATCATTTTCATTCATTCATTCATTCATTAACGGCACTGCAGCCCTTTGTTGGGCCTTGGCCTCTTCTTCAGTTCCATAATCTTTATTACATAGACGGTAGGACACCTTGGATGAGTGATCAGCCCGTCGCAAGGCCGCTACATACATACAGGACAATCCAAACACAGAATAAAGGAATACACATATATTCATGCCTTGGGTGGGATTCGAGCCTATGATCCCAGTGTTCGAGCGAGCGAAGACAGATCATGCCTTAGGCCGCGCGGCCACCGTGATTGGCTCGTAATCATATCCATAAAGTTGTAATTAAGTCCAAATAGTGTGATAGAGCAGGCATGTCTTGCATCATATTGTGATCTACAAAGATGTATCTATATCCAAAAGCTGTGACACAGTAGATATAATATTAGTCTTGCGTAGCATTCAAATGTAAAATGTTCTAATCACATCCAAACATTTGATACAGTTCACATCAGTCTTTTCTCGTATTCAGTTCTACAATTTCCTGATTATATCCAAACATCGTGACAGAATAGATATTAGTGTCATAATTTACTCAGATTTTCAATTTTCCAACTGCATTCAAACGTACAAAACACTGCCGGATTCTTCGAGCCGATAGTCATTTATGTTATATTATATTATATTGTATTATATTATATTATGTTCATCCCACCAGTCTTCTATTCCACGCACCGTATTTTCATTCTGTGGTTGTCATGGCAGTGCCAGATTCTTAAGGAAACAAATTTCATTCATACCTAAGCTTAAATTTTTGTTTCTCTGCTGTACAGAGACAGATGTCCCGTATAGAGTTAGACGTTTCTAAACAACATTAAATATGAAATACAAATTTGGTAGAAAATGAAATACGCTTTAAAGAAACATTTATCCGCTAGTTCGGAGGATATTTTTTGTGCCCATTACAATTAAGGTTCCCCTACCAGTAACTCTTCTTCATTGTGTTCGTGATGTATCCGGTTCGAATTTCGGACTGGTTGCAGACCGTACTGTTTACATTTTTCGTGGTTTTCGTCAGTCTCTCAAGACCCCTGCCGACATAGTATATAAAGTAAAGACAAACAGCTTCCTTCCAAATAAATTCCAATTTATTACGCACTACGTCATATAATCAAATAATTTCACGATATGCAACTTATGCAACATTACATATAGTAAAGATACAAAACACAAATTTGTATACCACGTATATGACGAAACCTTGCAGTGTAGGGATATTTGCGTGTAAAGAGTAGCATAGTATTAAAACGAATTTTAAAGGAATATTATTAGCTTGAGGACTTAATTCAGATGGTTTAGAATGTGGTTAAGTGGCGGGTTATTTGCAAACATAACGATAGCCTTAGTTTGATACAAACGTAGGGACTTTGAAGAACAAATAAGCGAGTCGCCATTACTCTCAGAAGAAGGTCACTGATACATTCACTCAGCTACAGAAACCGAAGTGGCAACAATGGAAATCTGTAAAACTTCTACGATCAACAGTTTAAAATATGAGTTAAAAAAGAAGAGAAAAGAAATTACTAAGAGAAGGTTAATTTAGGTTCAATAAATTATCGAATTATAATATAATTATAAATTATCCTACAATCTGAAAGTGTCTTGAATTTAACTCAGGGAGATTAGAAATTAAAGAACGTGATTCATCCCTCCGAACCTGCCACAAGTCCAGCCTTCACGGGAGGTTTCACTACTCGCAGGCACATGTATAAAATCACACTGCTGGATGCATTTAGGGAGACATAGATTAATAGTTACTCTGGATGACCGTGTATGGATCTCAGTATGTGTAAATGGAAAATTGGTTGCCCACAACGCAATGGCGCCTGATCACATTAATCGTGAGATTTACGGTATGCATAAATAACTCGAGAAAACAAAATAACTCGTAACTATTTTGAATGTCCAAACTGTGATATAGAGAGATCTGAATCAGCTGAAAATACTCAATATAAAATTCCGAAATGTGAAAACTTCTATTATAAGCATAGTTAATTACACTGTTGATGAATGTCAGATTCATTTACATGCTGCCTCAACATGGTAGTCAATTTTAAAGACATCACGAAAGCAACAGAATAAACAGAAACAAAAACAAATTAACATTTAAATAATTTTGTTCATTTCCTTTGAATGCTTGCCAGCAGCAAGTGCCTATAACGAAGGCACACGATAAATTTATAATAATAATAATTCAATTAATTTCAATTCGTGTTTATTTACGTGCAAACTTAGCAGAACAGTGGCAAATTACAAATAATTCAATTCAGTTCTTTATTATTTATGTGTCGAGTCAACAGCCGCAAATTCAATTTCAGACAGAGCACAGTGTTAATAATAACAATAATAATAGTAATAATAATAATAATAATTTAAAATATTACGGAAATTAAAACTGCCTGCATTAAATCCCAGCAACATTGTCATTGATAAGGTATTTCCATATAAAAATAATAGCATAGCTGGTATAAAATATGATGAAGAGAAATGTATTGCTTTCTGACCATATCACTGCCTACAAGCATTAATTAACAGGTGATGTACATCTAGCATAAAAACTATCTTTAAATGAAGAATGAAAACTGAACATAAAAAAAATCAGATTCCATTAGGAAACTTAAAGGCAAAGGGTTTCCAAAAGGGCAGGGCACGTTTTAAAACTGACTCAAACATTAATAAGGTATATTATTTAGAGATGATATCTCGTCCCTCATAAGGTGTACAATTTTGAATAAAATAATTAAAATCAGTAGAATAAAAACGTTAAAATAATTGTAATGGACATGTGTAAAGGCGCTATTATAATAAGAGGCTCCAAATTTTCGCTGTGTGGATTCCAGGTCATTGGCACTAACAGATGTTGCAGGATTCCACATAACAGAGGCTTATTGGAGGTTAAATCCTCACCAAAGCAAGAAGTCAAAAGAAAGAAGAAAGTAGACTGGCCGCCTGCCCATGCAAGTGTCTTGCTTGGCTCACTTTTTTACAAGTGGTGGTACTGTTACTAGCGCTGCGCATAAACTTCCAACAAAATCTGTCAACTTAGGCGTAAAGTTCTGTTTATGCCCCAGAGTCAACTGTGCCTAAGAACCGAACTAAATGAACACCAGTATGGCTCTACAAAATAAGAGTTACCACTGTACCGAGTTTGGTCGAAACCAGTCATGTAATTTTATAGTATTTGTTAAATGACGGAAGAATATGTCAGAATTAGAAAGTAGTCTTCAATTGTTTTGAAACGCTACTCACAATTTATAAATAGCCTACAGTACGGATATTATTCATGTCAGAATCTTGAAATTCAAAGTCTTTGCGTAGGCTTATGTTGCATATATACCTAATCATCATCATCATCATCATCAGTAATCTGTCAGACGACAGGTCCACAGTCTCTTCCAAAACAATTCCTCCACTTAATACGATCTAGAGCTTTCTCCTTCAAATGACAGCATCCTCTTCTGTCCCCATGGTCATCCAGCATCTTCTTACGTCTTCTTCCTCGTCTTCTTGTCACTTCTATCCGCCCCTCTATCTTTCCTTCAATAACTTCTTTTAGAAGGCAGTTTCTGCGTAAAACATGACCAATCCAATTAGCCTTCCGTTTTCTTATTTCGTGTAGGATATTCNTTTTTTAATTTAAAAACTATAGCCAATAATTTAAAATACGACTATAACCTATACACACTACTTGTAAATATACGGATCCTCACGCGCCGAAGCCTGGCGAGCAACTGAAGTATTGTGGACGAAGACTTACGCGCACAAGTAAAAGCCAGACGAGTCTCCTGACGAGCACAAGCCTGGCGAGCACGAACACGAGTAATGTGGACGCGCCTTTAGGCTTTGTACTCGTAGTTTGTTGCATAAATAAACCTTAGTGCTTAACAGCACCCTTCCTCCTCCTATCTGCATTCCAGTCTCTCACTTTCTCACTAGTCCGTTACCCTCCATTTGACCAATGTGTCTATTTGTTTTTGTTTTTCTCTTATTAATCCATTTGCTTCCAGGTTAAATTTTGCAGTGTCCTTTTGTAACATAAGTCCTCAATTTATCCTCTAATGATTTTTGTGTTATACTTTCATCTCTGTGGCTTCATTGATTTGTTTAGTTTTCTGTTTTTCAGCTCTGCTGTCACAGCCATGTGCCAGCACGGGACTCACTGCTGCTTTGTATCTGCTGTAAATAGGTTTTTATGTCACTGAGAAATCGGAATACAGAAGCGATGCAAGCCCAAATGGCGCCCCCCGGCGGCAGCAATTCTACCGCACCCTTCAATTCATATAAATATACTTTCTCAGAATTTTTTCACAATTAATACCACGAAATTTCTATACACAGTAAAAACACTGTCATTGAGTGCCATGCCATAATTATTAAATCTGATCTCTTTACAATATTAATAAGTTGAAATGAATGGTAACGATTTGAAAAGTAGAACAGTAGAAAATTCTTTTCTTGTAAGAAAAAGCGAAAGAAAAAACAATGGGATCTGTTATATGTAGCCCCTGGTGGGCGCTTGGTTTATCCGCGGCGTTTTCCAGCTCTGTCGGTATGCAAAATGGAGGGGAAAGCATGTGTTTAATTTACAGGCATTGTTTCTGTTGCTTTATCTTGATACCTTTCGGTTGGCTTTCTAAGACACTAAACAAGCGGTCATTTGGAGGTCTTGTAATTTAAGGAAGCAAGTTCGTGCGGTAGGTCCTGATGCCAATACATAAGGAAGGATTAATGGAGCTATTCGTGGAAATGTATATAAACGCTGAGTCATAATGTCGCTACCAAACACGGAACAAAACAGTTCATTCATCAGGAGGGGAAGCACTTCATTACGGCATCAAGCCGTGGCTGTAGGTAGAGGAAGACAGAGATGTGATAGGGTCCATGCTTTGGGCCATTCTCTTCCGCCATTGAGGTGGAGTAGAAGTGAAATAAAGGGACTTTAAAAATAAAATAATTAATGTGCACCATGAATGCTAAAACGTCCTTCTGCTGTCATCATGCAGCATGTAATTCGCCCGTCCATTCTTAAACATCCAGTAACCATTTATACAACCGTTATCAAAATCATGATTAATATTATCGTTTCAATGATCGAAGTTCTACTTTAGAATATAAAGAGTGAAATTTATGTTGTTACACGTGATTCAGCCTGTCGTTCTCTTTACGCTTTGGTTACTAAAAATGACCAAATGTGGCACTTAGCTTCGCCATGTCTGTCTGCTTATCCGCTTGTAGCAACTTGAGAACAACTTTGGGGATTTGTATTAAAAGTGATATCGGAGAAGTTTGTTAACAAATGTCAGTTCAGACAACTCCAAGTGAATTTGGACAATAATATTGGGATCTTAACATGAACACTTACAAACTTTCCTTCTCGCATGTTGAGCGTAATTTGTTGAACATCTGTCTTCTCAGAACTGTACCGAAACAAAATGTTGCGAAATATGAAATAAAAATCTTATATCCAATTATTTTTTTCGGAATACTTACGGTTTTAGAAATAATGAAACAGAAGTGAACGAACGCGCCAAAAATATTATGTTCGTGTTTTCATTTTCTAATTTTCTGTACTCCCATAAAATCCATTATTTAAAATAAACGGTAATGTAAAAAGATAAAATTGTCCCTGTAATTAACTAAATAAGCACTACGCCATGAAGGCGTATGAGGGGAATGGATGTATAGATACACATTTCCTTGACCTAAGCACTAGCTGGAGGTGAGTGGTCAGCTTCACGGCCCGGCCACTTTACCCCTAGGTAAAGAGCCCCTCGGTACCCATTGGATAGGAGCTGGGTGGGCCCCAGACCCGGTCTCGACGACGTGGAGAACAGAAAATTTGTGAGTGGGGAAGTGGATATATACGTATATCGAAGTTTCTTGACCTCGGCACTAGCTGGAGGTGAGTGGTCAGCTTCACGCTTTACCCTCGGAGAAAAAGCCCGTGGTACCCATTGAAGAGGAGGCTGGGTGGGCTCCAGAGCCGGTCTGGACGATATGAAGAAGGGAACATTCGGACTCTGCCGGGACTTTAACACCGATCCCTCGATCGTCTAGCCCGTAGACAGTCGCTATATTGACTGCGCTACCCTGATTAACTAAAATGAACGGTACTATTAACACGTAAGACGTTTTCTTTCATATCAATATTTTCTGTGTACTTTTACAGGTAACGTCTTAGAAGCAAAATGTTTATAAATGGACAGAAGGTGATGAGAACATCCGTTAAATTAAATTATTTCTTTGTTTATTTAATAACATCTTAGGACATTGGCTTCAAATAGCAAGGAGAAAATGACTGACGATTTGAAGAATTTGCACATGTGGCCTATTTTAAAGTACCATGCCAGCATTTCACTGCATGAACAAGAAAAATCAGCCAAAACGTATGTAAGAATATTGGGTCCCGGACCAGGTATCGAACTCACGATTTCCTAAATATTTAGCAGTAATGCTAACCACACAGCTACCACATGCGATCTGCAACTGATAATATTCGTTGCTTTTTAAGAGTATTCGCAGACCGGCACACCGATTATTAATACCACTCCATCATTCCAAATTTCCGCCTGCCTCTCTGTATGAATGAAACAACTGTAGAACCACTGACCCGATTGTCATATAGCTTGAAATTTTAGACTTTCAATAAAATTTTCTAATGCTCTCCTGTGTTGGCTGAAATCGGATATGAGTAGAAGGCGATTTGCACAGAGACCTACATGCCTTCCTACCATACCATCTACCTATCTACGGCTCTACAGCCCTTTGTCGTACCTTGGCCGCCTTTTCAGTTTCTTAATAATGTACACAGTCGGCAGGACTCATTGGACGGGGGATCAGCCCGTCGCAAAGCCGCTACCTACAAACAGGACAACACAAACACAGAATAAACGCACACAGACATCCATGCCTTGAATGGGATTCAAATCTACGATTCTAACGTTCGAGCGAGTGAAGATGTTTCATGCCTTAGACCGGGCTGCCATAGTGTTCGACGTGCCTCCATCTCACTTACTGGAATAAGAGTTAGAGGGTCAAATGGAGCACAATTTACACAATTCTTTAGCAAGGCTTAAGGTTGTTTATGTATTTAAGCAACAGCTGTTATGCTAGGCTTACATTTCCGACATGATCTTCCGTGTACATCATATTATTACCGATGAATCAACAATGCTTTCCCGAAAGCTCTCATTTACAGGAGTTCCTCATTCTTGATAAAAATTAAATAAATCTTCCCGCACACATTTATTGGAATAACAAGTGAACGATTGTTACAAATTTCACTAAACAGATCGGCCTTACATGTTGCCGCCCCTTAGGAACATCCTCGAAGGCGTACAATAGAAGGAATTTAACTTCAGACTTGCTTTAGAGTTTAAAATGTGGTACATAGCTATGATATGTAACTTTATAAAAAGACATGTCTTCAGACTTTTACAGTAAAAGTTAAGTTCATTAGCTCTTCAATGCCTACAGCACAAAAGCGCTTAAGAACGTGGTATTTTCTTCCTTTTCGCTTCTATTAAGCTCATGTTACTGCGTACTGCAAACGTCTGCAACTCAGTATGGGAAAGATGTTTTAGTATTATTCACATGATGTTGTCAGACATTAATATACATAATATAATTACTGTAGTGCTGACTCCCATACCTGATTGTCTTCTTGGTCGTGAGCGTCGTGAGTAGTATCAGTGTGTGTACTGGACTGAAGTTTGCTAAGGTGCTGCCAAAAGTGGGTTCGTGTAATGTTGAAAGATGTCGAATGTACTGATTGGCGCATGCGCTATATTGTAAATTAGAACTACATCAAAGAAATCATTGGATTCCTTTGTTTTTCGTTATTCTGTCAGTAAATTTGGTAAATATAGGAAATGTCTTTAATATTTATACTTTTCCTCTTTCTTCTTTTGCAACACCCACGGTGTCTATAACGGTGCCCTTCTTTAGTGTATCAATATGTGTAATTGGAGCACTCTCAATGTATTGTGACATGTTAGCCCGTTGTTGGGGGACGGGATGTGGAACGAGTTACCACGAAGACATATTTTATAAACAGTCGGTTGCTAAGTAACGCAACAGTGGAACAAGCTGCGTTTCCCGCCTGTCCGATTGAGTGTTTATAAGAAAAAGGAAGTCTCAAATCTGAGACAGTAAAATATGGTCGCGAGTCCCAAGGGACTCGGACCCGAGAAAGGCCGCGCTGGCAAGGGCCAGCAGCATATGCAGTCTCTCGTCTGAGAGTCAGTATTCGGGATTATTTAAGAGCGGCGGAAGCAAGCGAAGTGGAACCAGGAATACAGAAGGTCGCCTTATGAGGTTGTAAAGTGTGACTGGAGGATTTCATGTTCAATATGTGGAGTGATTTGAAGAGACAGTTTCAGTATTGAGATACGTTAACCGGAGAGGACTAGTATGCGCGTGCAACAGTGGATTAAGAGGTGTATGTAACTCAGCAATAGCTGGGAGGATTATGTAACAAAATTGGTAATGTGCGGTCCCACAGACCCCAGATATTACGTCGACTACATCAACCCCACCTTTGGTTTTGTTGTAAAACATAATGTTTTCCGGCTTAGATGATCTCTCATCTACATTATCATCATAACGTAATGTGGAAATCATAACATTTTTTTTGGCACAAATTGGGTTGAAAACCAAAAATGGTAGTCATTGGGCTTCTTCTCTTGGTATTGTTGAACTCAGTGGCAGTTCTCTTTTATTTTTGTTGACCCAGTTGGACTCCACCCCCTCACTATGCGAATTAAAATTAATTAATTATAAGTATAAAAGGACTTGGTATCAAACAAAGCAAATATTTTCAGTCCAAACTTTCCCCGGTTGCTTCGAATGTACTTCCGGAAACTGCATCGTCCACGAAACGCTTATAACTTTTCATCAATCGTTACAATTTCTGCTAAAGAATATACAGACTCACATCATTGAACTTATCAAAAATTTCTCTAATTGAATCTAATTTATCGCAAGAACTTCGTTCAGTTCTTGTATTTCGGGCGTCAAATCGTATGCATCTAAGAAGAAAACGGAAAGGAACAAGTGACATTGCGCTTCTAAATAGCTCAACGCCGGTAGCGACAGTGGCACATAGACAATCCAGATTCTGGTCACTAGACTTACAAAAACCAGCTAAATACAAAAGTCCAAACATAACCTTTATTTCACTCATATCAGTCTTTTGAATACTATTATTTTTGTTGTAATTTCCTTGCTTTCTTTCTATTTCGTCATTCGTATCCTTCAAAATTACGTCTATCATGTATCAGGAAGAAATATCTTCCAGAAATCTAAAACTGATTTCGCATTTTTGCGTTGCCCAAAACACCAGGGGCTTGAGTGCCCGAGTTCTTATTCGAGATCCTAAATTATTTTTACTCCATCTTGTTTGCTTATTTTTCGCCATGTACTCCTTCCCTCTGTGGATTCTTCCTCTGAAAATTCTTCCTCACAATCTTGCTCTGTATCAGACTCATGGTTACTGACTAATTCTAAATGAATTTCACTGTAATTATCTCCGCTTAATGGCTCCTCGTCTGTCAAAGTGTCATCTTTAAGTTGACGTAACCTCTGTTCCTCCTGCTCGTAACTCATCTGGTAAAAAAAGAAAATATATAATCTCAAAATACCCTCTAAATATTTCCGAAAACGTATTTGTTTATAGTTGGTATGTAAAAATATAGAAAACACAGCAGTAACGATAGTATTTGAGTAGAATATACACGAAAATAACTTAAGTTTCGGAAGTAAATATAATCACACTTTTGGTAAGGTGGGGTCTGGTGACCCCAGCACAATTTACACGTCTGTACACTAAACTTGCTTATGCGCAACAGCCTGTCGTCTATGGCGTCGGGTAGCGGGTTACGGGAGGGGAAGTACACTTGGGCACGACTCACTGCCACACGTTCTTAAAAAGTTATAGTCAAATTGAAATATTTGGGGTCTGTAACACTCCACCTTACTAACGCCGGGTTAAGAGAGTGTATAACCAAGTGGTTAATTAACCAGATTACCAATCCGAAAGGCGTCTTCAGTAGCAAAACCCGTTACAGTATATTACATTCTTTGAAACAATCACATATTTTATATTCTTCTTTTCCTACTTTGTATGGAAATATAGCCTCATATTTTCGAAATTCCCCAGTTGGCGCGTCCCATCTGCCCACAATAATGTATGGATAAAGTAGGGGAATGGCATTCTATCTTGTATGAATATTTTGTAATCAGAGGTGTTTCTGTTTCTGTACATCTGAATACCGTGATATAAGTAATAGTAGAATGGCGACTGCGGGAACATGTGAGACGGGAGGCTTGAGGTTATGGAATCTCATGTGGTAAGACTGCACCAAGAATTTGTAACATGTATGACCTCTGCTTCAATTTCGTAATCTTTTTTACGCAGGCGGTAGGAATCCTTGGAAGAGTAATCAGCCCTTCGCAAGGCCGGTACCTACACACGTGACAAGACAATCACAGAATAAACGCATACACAGAAGTGCATGTCTTTAGTGGGATTCGAATCAACGATCCCAGCGTTCAAGTGAGCGAAAAGAGTTCATGCCTTAGACCGCGAAGCAACTGTGACTGGCATGCATGTGAAGTATAGAATGGAAATAATTGTTAAAGTAGTTACAGATTTTGCGGCCGACCATGGCTATCACATGCATAATAACATGAATGTGAAGCATTGGCTGAATGCCGAAGTAGCGTATTTATCCCACTAAAATTTCTACCAGCCAGAACTTGCTTCATTAGTTCCTTCCCTCTGATTCCCTTTACGTTTAAATCACTTACGTTAGGATTTATGGCATTAGGTATAAGCACTTAACACTGTTCAGCCTTGCTCTGGCACGCAGGGCTCTATTCTCACATGCTGTGGCCTATTCCTCCCACCCTTACACGACTTGTTCCCAGCAACGGACGACACTGTAATCCCATCCCTCTACAGGTCTACTCGAGTCCCGTTTCGTAAAATATTTCACTGCCACCACTCGCATGAGACCCCGTGGCGATCCCATTAGGGCTACACCATGGTCCCTCGGGTATCCACCGTTATGGGGTCTCATAGCTTAACATTAAACAAGTAGCGCAGGGGCAAGTGGTCATTGTGGAGAAAACGGGCGCTTTTGGGGCCAAGAGCAATCCATCAATGTCTTCAGGCTCATGTTGCTTCCATACAGGCTACATAAGCCTTATGTTCATTTCCTGGGCTTTATGCCATCTCCCAACATACGTCATTACACTTCGTTTGGCGCTGAAGTACCACGGTCGCCGGTCACAGTGGCCCCGCGGACTAAGGCGACCCATACACGTACGAGTTTGGCTCGCGAGTCCGGCTCGGCGAGGAGCCGGGCTTGGATTAATTTCATCTTACATGTGTGAGCGTTGCGACCCACACATGGACGAGTTTGGCTCATTGGAACCCGAGCCGAGTCGGATTCGCGAGCAAGACTCATACGTATATGGGTCCCCTAAGGCATGAACTGTCTTCATCCGCTCAAACACTGGGATCTTGGTTTCGAATCCCATTTCATGCATGGATGTCTGTGTTTGTGCTGTCCTGTGTGTAGGTAGCGGCCTTGTGACGTGCTGATCTCCCGTCCAAGGAGTCCTGCCAGGTGTTGAAAGAGCTCAAGGAACGGAAAAGCGGCCAAAGACCAACAAAGGGCCGTAGAGACATAGACAGATAGAAATACCACCGTTGAGAATATAGCAGTCGTACTGAGTAACAGTAAATTCGTAGGGATTATTGTCGGACGAGAAGCCGAGTTTTACCACTGATGATATCACAGTTCTTACAGATATACGCTTAGTTAATACAATAAGTAAAAATTACATAACGAGTTTTCAGCGTCTTAGGTTTCTTTCACTCCCCGCTTTTCAGTTTGAAGAATTTTAGTTCGGAACACCTTCATCGACCCACGTACTGGTTCTGCGCATGTGCCTGAGTAGTGGCGAAGTGCAGACGTAAGTCCATGCTACACATCTTTTGCAAGGAGTGGAGATATGTTAAAATTCCGTTTATTTGTTTTTCAATGTTATTTCACGTTTACGTAATTAACAACCGAAATTATCGTTTTAAAATATTAGTAATGGAACATCAGTGTTAGCATGCCTTACACGTAATTTTATGGAACAGATACTTTAATTAAAAAGGTAGTCTGCACTACCATAAGCCAATTGCAATCAATTCACATCCTCACAGACTAATTCTGCAAGATGAAGTTGAGTAGTACGCCTTCACTTATTCAACAATGTCTCCACAGCCCTTTGTTGGGCCCTGGCCTCTTCTGCAGTTTCGTAATCTTTTTTACACAATCGGTAGGACTCCTTGGACTAGAGATCAGCCCGCCTCCAGGCCGCTACCTACACACAGGACAACACAAACACAGAATAAGCGCACACAGATATCCAAGCCTTGAGAGAGATTCGAAACCACGATCCCAGCTTTCGAGCGAGCGAAGACAGTTCATGCCTCAGACAGCGCGGCCACTGTGCTCGGCGAATAATACACCTAGCTATCCTAAATTCTTTCTTCCTTTCAAGTTTTCGACTAAAATTTTATGTATATTTATTTTCTCCTTCACGCATGCAAAGTTTCAGGCCCATCATGTCCTCCTTGGTTTGATCAGCTGAATAATATTTGGTCATAAATATGTTATGAATTTCCGAATTATGTAGCCTGAACCATATACATCCTCAGGCCGCGCAATAGCTCAAGCGGTTTGTCGCTAGCTTCTCACCGCGGCGGCCCGGGTTCGATCCCGGGTCTGGTCAGGTAGGATTTGTGGTGGACAAACTGGCGCTGGGGCAGGTTTCCTCCGAGTACTTCGGTTTCCCCTGCCAATCTTCATTCCACCAATTGCTCCACAATCACCCTCACCTATCATCTGGGGCTGGTACAATAGGCCAGAAGCGGCCGCAGTACAAGGGATTTATTCCCCCCCCCTACTAGAAATAAAAAAATCTACATCCCCCAACTATGATACTTTCTCTGTCTGGGACGGACAGGTGCTCGCGTTACCTTGCGTTTTCCTGGTGCCAAACTGCCGGGTGAATCAACGTAGTCCAGTAAGCTGTTCACTTCACTGGCAGTAGAATGCAAGTGCAAGGTGAACGAAATTCCTAGAAGCTTAGTCAAATGTTGGCGAAAGCGAAATAGTCATAACAGACAACACGTAATGAAGTCTTTGTTATATTACCATAATTTCTTCAGAAATCTCTTTATTGTTTTAACGTTAAATAGAACTGAAGAAATCTACACAGAGTACAGGTATACAAGTAAGTGTAAGGATGAAAGGTGTGTAGCGAAGAGGAGGATTTGCCAGCTTTACTTCCACACTGCACGAGTTTATACCGCACATGAAGAAAAACTTTCGCCAAAACTCTTGTTTTCCCAAATTCCCGGTATCCCATTTTATCGAAAAATGGATGTTCCAAAATCCTATAAAACAGCAACTGAATGATATACCTACTGGAATATAATACCGCGTAGCCCGGCGAAAGTCGACCGATAATTGTGAGAAACATATCGCCCCCGTCTTCAGGGATGAGGAATTATGAAACATGAAGCAGGCAGGAAGCATAGTTAATTATTAGAGAACAGATTTCTGGGCTACAAATAGAACATATTTAAGTGCATGTGCCTTAGAATTAATACATGCAATCTATGAATCTAAATTATTACCCATTACTGAGCGAAATTCTCACCAAAATTCTCTACCACGATAATCGTGTATCTTATGTAAGTCGGCGTTGGCTGTCTAGCAAAAGTGATTTATGTTGAGAACATGTAAATTCCACTTAAAATGTTATCAATCTTCCACAGTCACTAGCATTCAAGTTTAAAGTCCTCAGAATCAGTTGGGTCTCCCACTTCTAATAAACATGTAATTTCGCACACGACTTAAAACATTGTATTTTTACCGAAATATGAGCGGAAATTTTGCCATAGTGTATCAGCTTCTGAGATGTTTATTCTTTTTCAGTTAATGTTTCGAGCGAGATTGATTCCTTTTATTGTTTCTGAAAAAAAAAAAAATGTGGACATTTTCAGACTGCGACAGAAAACTGAAATTCTCATTAATGCAGGAAAATTTATTTTCTGTCTTTGTTTCCCTTTGCGTTCCATTCTTTTGAAACGCTAAATATTTTTTCCAATATTGAAATTTAGGAAGCATTGTCTATGACACCACAAAATAGTTTTCATCACAATACCCAATGGTTTCCCTCCAGTTCCTCAGTGTGTAATCACTGGGGGAATTTTGTCTGAAGTTTTGCCTTTTAAAGAGCTCTATTCCAGCCGGCCATTTCCCAAAGATTTTCTTCCCGTTAGCCAGTAACGTATCCACATTTGGATAAAACACATGAATTATTTCACAGATACTAGTGGAAAGTACCCTCTATATAATTAACAGTTAACTATTTAGGGTAGTTCGGTGTAAGTTCTGTTGCTGTTTCCTTCATGTACAACATCTGTAAATAGCAACAACACGTTGTCAAATTTCACGCCATATGACCCAGGACTCTGTATAGCTTCACTGGAAACACGTGTTCATAATTTCACATAATGAGAGAAAAATTATTCTTCTGATAGTGTTTTATTGTTTTTCTTCCCCCCCCCCCCCATAACAGCATTTGAAACTTTCTTCCACCTTCATGTGTTGCTTCCTCTATGAACAAATATTTTCTTTCCGGCAGTAGATTAGAATTTTATTTAGTCTTTCTCCATGGCATTCAGGTAGATAGGTTTCCCATAAGTTGACTCGTCGGGGGGACCTGTTTGAATATTCTTCGAAAGAAAACTCCGGAATTATTTATTTTGAAGTGTGGTATGTCTGCGTACACGCATGCTTTGCAAAAACCTGTCGAAAAAGTGGAAAATTGGGGAGGTTTTGAAGAACCTGCGGCGGAAGGCTCACCAACTACAGACTGCCTACATAGAGCAATAATATCTTCCCTTCCAATTAAATGTTTCGTAGGATAGCCCGAGAACGCAGTGCGACATAAATTTTATACATGCCTGAAAAAGAAAGATAATTTCACTACTAGAGATGAACACATCCTTGAATTCACGAAACATACTGTCCTAAATGTGAAATGATATCGGATTTATCTTTTCCATCATTGCAAAAGAATCTCAAAATAATAGCCATAGTTAAATTAATAATATGTAGGACTCTAGACAAGAAGACCTGTATTAGCTATTACTTAGCATCCACTAGGAGAGGTTACAATGCCACAATTCTGGCTGAGTAGACAAAACGCAAATGGAAATTCCCCCACCCCCCCCCTCAACAAATGTCGTTTACGCCCTTCATACACATAAACTGTTGGAACCGCAAGAATAATATTACCACGCCAAAACAAGGGCGGCTACTTACGGAGCAACATGCATCGCTTGTCTTGATGTTCCAGAAGCTGCGTACACGTCTGAATTATTCATTTATCCGTTCCGTTTAGACGTGCATTTCGTGTATTACAATTGACGTATATGTATTCGAACATCGTTATTTACACAAAAGAATGCTGAAATAATTCGCTTTTAGGCAGCATAAAACTCTGCGTATAAGCTACACACTTAGTAACGTGAACATTTCATTTATTTCTGTGAGCTTAAACAACTATCTATCTATTATAGATTTACATACCTTTGTTGGATTTTGGCCGCTTTTTCAGTTCCTTAATCCTGTACACAGTCGGCAGGACTCCTTTGACGAGGGATCAACCGTCAACCTACACCAGGATAGCACTAACAGAATAAACGCACACTGATATCCCTGCCTTGAGTGGGATCTGAACCTACGATCCCAGTGTTTGAGTGACGGAAGACAGTTCATACCTTAGACCGCGCATCTACTGTGATCGGCTGCTTAAACAGCTAAATTCTTTCCTAACACAAGCCCGCTCCCTGCTACTTGCATTCAGATCAACTCGGCAGCTCGGCAGTCTCTGACACGTTTGATATGTGTGTTGCTGAAACATTTATTATGACGCATCGAAGTCTACGTGAGTTTCGGTATTACAGTTCGTAATGCTACTACTAGATAGCAGTATTACCTAACAAAATCGAGAAGAACCCCTGGAATTAGCAAGGAGAAAGTAATCGAGTTTAAGTCTTTGAGGTTAGTGCGTGCGTGTGGTGATGATTCTTTTAATTCAGGACAAATCTCAGGTGTAATAAGCTTTCGATAAGTTACTGAAACACTTGGGAATAAAGTGAGATGTGAGTGACAGTGCGCAGTAGTAGTTTGTAGTGGCTGAAACTGCTCCAGCAACTTCTCGTCTCCATCAGTGGCAGGCAAACAGGTAAGCCATGCCGAATCGTAGTCTAGCTGTCGTGTGCTGCTAAGAGTTAGATGGGCATGTTTCAGAACGAAGGTATGAGAAAAACTACAGTGAACCTGTTATACATACTTGATATATGAATATGTAAACAAACGTATATGACAGACGGATGCTAAAATAATATATCATAATGTCTCCCAACAGTACTTTTAATAGTGTACCCCAACAACAATGGGGAAAATAGACTTTCCCTAACCATTTCAAATGCAGTGGGTACTGTATGTACCCCCTTTTTAACTCGAATATCTACACATTTTGCCAGCAGTATGTTTGTGAGATTTGTGTTATTCTAAGAATAAACAGCACTTATTTCCCTACAAATAAACAGCATTGTTATTTTCTGTAATGGAGAAGTAGTGTCTGCCCTGTGAGGTAGAAAGTGAATTTCGAAAATTATTTAGAAAACAATTCTTGCTTTATAATGCCAAAAATAGAGACAAATTTGGAGAACTTGGTTTGATCGAGGGACAATAGTAAAGGGGATCTAGGTCGCTGGCTTCCCACCGCTGCGGCACGGGTTCAGTCCCGGGTCTGGTCAAGTTGGATTTATGGTGGACAAAGTGGCGCTAGGGCGGGTTTTCTCCGAGTACTTCGGTTTCCCCTGCCAATCTTCATTCCACCAAATTCTCCATCATCATAATCACCCCGGGCAGGCTACAATAGGCCAATGAGTGGCCGCCGTGCCGAGTGGACCCAGTTGGACTCCACCCCCCACTAAGCGAATTAAAAAAAGGGAGAGGGGGAAATCTTCAGGAAACTGTGTTTAAGGATTTACACCGGATTCTCCTCATGGTATGGTCCAGTGGCTTGTCCGAAAACGAAAGGGCCTTCGAGTTCCATAAATGTCGGGAAATCTCTCGAACATCAAAATGAGTGACAAATTCTCAATTACAGGTTTGCCGTATGCAACTACTCATTCATTCACTTAATTTGTTACATCTTTATAAAGATGCTGTTATACATGATATTGCCATAATTGAAGTAATTACACACCATTTTCTTATTGGTGAGGGCATGTTCTATTTCTAGGGCAGCCAAAATGGGATTCGTGGTATAAAAATGGCACTGGGCAGGTGTCCTCGAGTATTTTTTGGGGGAATTTCCTTACCAGTCATTATTCTATTAATGTTCCATATTTATGTACCATTGCCTCAAAAATAGACTCGTCCAACTAACTGACACTGAGCCCCCATGCCACCCCATGCCATGTTGGGGCTTCGATATTACTCAGCATTTGGTTAAACTCATTACACATCCGAATCCTGCCATAAAAAATATCTGCTTGGTTGGCTTATAGATTTACCTTGGCTGAATTTTAGTGTACATTTACAGTACCTCAAGCAGGAATAAGGGAATTTTTATTTTGATTCCTTTTGCAAATTTAGTGTAATGAAAGCAAATATTTGAATAGAGTTTTTATATTAAGGACACATAATTTAAACACATGTTTCCAAGCATATAATCAGTCAACAGAATTGAAATCTTACTAAAAATGTAATGATGATCCTTCTGTTTCTAAGAGTGAAATTGAAAATGTTTAATTTCTATTATGACCATAAGTCCATATTTAAGAACATACTTAATTTGCCTTCGAATGCTTGGAACTACAGAGTGTGGCTTTCACACATGTGCTCCATTTTGCATAATTATTCTTTTCTAAAAACAGTTAACTGTTATCGCATCATGTAGAACACTGGTTATAAATAAATACCTTTAATCCAACAAATGTAATACTCAGTATTCAATCATATACATCCTCTGGGGCCTAGCAGTTCACTTTTAAAACTCCGAAGTAAATGTCACATGCCATGCGCTGTAAAAAGAAGTACGATGCAAGTAGCCGGTCACCAGTAAAATCAGAAACCAAGTTTGCAGCAAAACGAATTCGAAAACTGCTTTCATCTGTTTCATTTGGAGTGTCATAAGATCGCAAATGGGATATATTGAATTGTTTCCTCCATCGTGAATAAAGCGTGCCAAGTAAAATATGCCAGCGCCGAAACTGTTGAGAATATGGCAATGAGAAACAGGTATTTAAAATAATGTGTGAAGACGTGACCTGTGATGACCTAGGAACATATGTAAGGAACAGTTGTATGAACTTTGGAACGGGCCTTTTATCATGTTTTTCCTACGAAAGGAGAATATGACGAATAAGAAGGAAATTATGCAGAAGGGTGCCTAAACGTTGATATCACTTGATACTGGACTTTTGTGTACAGTCATGGCAACAGGGACGCGTTCAGTGGGAAGAACAGTGACGTTGCTGTGCTTTGGCGGCAGAATGCTCTCTATCTGCTGCCCGTGCCGCAGACGAAACCTGATTCGCATCCGCTGAACATCCTTACGTCATCCATAATGCAGCGATACTTGGGCAGAAGAGGTTTGCGTTTAGCTGGAACTACTATCAAAAGAACGTCGGTGAGACAGTCCTCTAGGCAGGAAGCCACCTAGCTAAGCTTATGCAATCCAGTCAGTCTGTCAGTTATGAAGCAATGCGGCCAGACAGCCAATCAGTCAGCTATTCACTCAGCCAGTCAACCAACAATCCGCCAGTAAGAGAACTGGCAGGCAACCAGGTAGTCAGTCGGGTAGTAAGGCAGATATCCCGCCGGTTATGCAGGCAGTTAGCCTCTCAACGAGCCCCTCGTATACTGAGTCATCCACAAGCAACCCGTCAGATAAGCAGGTAATCAGCTGGTCATTATTTATCCGGTCAGTTACCTAACTATTTGGCCGTACCATAGCTCAGGTGGTTAGTTTCCGGATTCCCACTGTTTCGGCCTGGGTTCGAACGCAGGTAATGTCATGTGGGATTTGTGGTGGACAAGGTGGCACTGGGGCAGTTTTTCTCGGAGTATTTCGGTTTCCCCTGCCAATTTTCATTCTACTAACTGCTCCACATTCATCATCATCCGTGGCTGGTACAATAGTCCAATTAGTGGCTGACGTACAAAGTGGATTCAGTCTCACCTCACCCCACCCTACCCCACCCCAAGAAACTAAAAAGAAGAAATAACTACCTATCTAGTCGGTTACCAAACCAGCCTGGCAGGCAGCCATATAACCAACGAGGCAGCCAGCCCGCTAGAAACTCAACCGACTGGCAGCGAGGCGACCCGGTGGCTAGAGAGTTAACCCTTCAGGAAGCCAGTCTGTTAGTGAGGTACCTAGCCCTCGAGTATCCAGTCATTCAGCCAGGCCAGTAGCCAGTCCGTAAGTCTATCCAGGTGAAGTAATTTACTGCAAAAGCACAACGGCTGGCATGGATCTCTTCGACCACAACAAGATAAAGATAAAAAAACAAGATAAAACTTGATAACATGTACAATAAATCTTCGTCCAACACAGGGGCTAAGTTCCTAGAGAGCGTTGAGTTGGACAAATGTAACATATTACGGGACAAATATAATGAATTGGGGATCCGTGAACGCGGCTGCCTAAATTTTTCCATTCACACACACACGCACACACACACAAGTGCTTTGCTCTGTCTGCACTGCTTCAAATTACCAAACTCATTAGAATCTGCAGCTTGGCATACAGTGTAATAAGACTTATCTGTCATGATAGCCTGTTAGTCCCTAAGTTGAAGTATCGGTTTGGTGTTATGAAGTGAAAACATTGCAACGTGTCTTTAGAATTGTTGAATTGCGTTTGAGAATCGTGGCAGGAGACAGACTGTGTATAAGGTCTATTCATATTGTCACGTATTTAGGGGTGCTGTGTGGCTATAAATGGGGCATGGATTGATGAATGGATTTATTGGCCACTTAAATACACCATTCGGCACTACACTTTACAGATAACTGACACACAGAATAGTGTCCTCAGTTTATTACAGTCTCCACTAGCTGTTTTCTGGCAACGGCGTTTGCCGAGAGAAATTCTTCACCCTCTCGCACTCAGGCCCTCGTGTCACCGCTACCCGTGCAGAACTCTTGTCAACTGACAACTCGGCTAACTAGGTGCCAGGCTAGTGGACATTTGACACCAGCCTCCTAGTCTTCTCTTCACAGGCTGACTTTCAGCTGAACTCTCACACTCACCAGCTTCTTCACGTCACTTCACTTCACTGAACTGACAACTGACTGCAGCTTGGCTGGTGTCCTCGTTATATAACCTCGGGACGGACCCAACAGAAAACACTATCTCCAACAATATTTTTATTGTCCTGGCGGTTTCCTAGCGATAAACTGGATATCGTCTCTCCGAGAAAGTGTTTACCGTCCTTTTCTTAGAAACGGATGTTTGTTTCTCCGCATATTTTATAGCAGTGAAGAGCCGAACTAGTTCAATCAGCAACTCGTTACGTACTGGATGGCCTCGGTCTCATTTCTAGAATGAGAAGAGGTTTGTTCTCCCATCGCATAAAATACGTATATGTACCTGTACGTCCACGCCCTTCATACACATTGGGGAGGTGGGTGACACCGTCTTGGACCTCACGAAAGCTGTATTTACAAGCGAATTCTTATTACACCTCGGTTGTATGTCCGTAGGTGGTTATTTTGTGAGGGGCCAAACTCCCAACCAGTGGGTT
The DNA here is from genome assembly GCF_002891405.2 of Cryptotermes secundus. Taxonomy (NCBI): domain Eukaryota; kingdom Metazoa; phylum Arthropoda; class Insecta; order Blattodea; family Kalotermitidae; genus Cryptotermes; species Cryptotermes secundus. The sequence continues at coordinate 2,457,215 of NW_019725842.1, forward strand.
ATATCGAACGTCGTAGCAACGTAATAAAATGGTACAACTTACCACCCATTCACACCGGCTTATTCTTCCCCCAACTCCGGCGTCGTTCCCTTCCCCTTCTTCTCAGGGCAGATTCTGGGGCAGTGGGTCAATGGTGGCTCGATTACGAGTGTCCCAGGCCGAGTTTAGAGCAATGCTTCCATTAAGCTCAGGGATATCTACCGTGTGCTGTGACAGCCGGGAAAGGGAACTTGCATCTCATATGGTGGATCGTGGTAAGGAGTCATAGGCCAGAATAATCGAAGATTGGGATGAGCAGTTGGGATCGAAGAGAGAATGTAGTAGGATCACCTTAACAAACTGGTAAATTATCTGTTTGTGGCTCTCCAACCCTTTGTTAGACTTCGGCCGCTTTTTCATTTTTTTTTAATCCTGTACACGGACGGTAGACTCCTTGGGCGGGGGATCAGCCCGTCTCAAGGCCTCTACTTACGCCAGGATAGCACAAACACAGAATAAACGCACATAGAGTGCGACTCAAACTCTCGATCTCTGTTTTCGAGCGAGCGAAGGCAGTTCATGCCACATACCGCGCGGCCATTGTGATTGAAGCTGGCAAATTATGGTTTGAGGAGTGAGAGAAACACTTTCTGATTTTGTTTACTTGACACTGGCACGTTGTGTGTATATACTCGTATATATGAAACACATACACAGATTGTTTAGTATCCATTTTTCTCTAGAATTTCCATATGGCCTTTTAGATCTCATGCAATCACTACTTCCCTACTCCACCGAAGGTTACCTTGACTCCTATCTCTAGGCCGGCACTCCCGATCTTTCTTAACTCACTAACCCCCCCCCCCCCNAAACAGCGCTTTCGTTCACGAGCCCAGTTTTCGAAGTCCCAAGGACCGATGTTCCTTGAACTCCTCAATTTATTTGGGTGCGAAGGCAAAAACGTGTCCTGACAAGTAGGTTTACTCTTAAAGAAGAGCACACAATTCTCAGAGTCATGGTGTATACCTTTCGAAGTTTCTTACAATAAGGCCCATTTTTACGCATAACCTACCAGGATTCTAAAGTACAATCCGTTTCAGATTAGTTAAAAAATAGTTCTTAACAAACACTCATGCCCAGACATAGGGCACCTTTACCCAGTGGTCATATTCCGACGCAGCAAGGCACAGCTGCACCACAGTGACTGCTGCCTGGGCGTGAAGACATTTCGAGTATGTTCGTGTTCAATCTTTTCATCATTGCCTGTCCTAATTATTTGAATTAAATGGGGCGTGGACTGAGCGACTGTAATGGGAATTTCACACTCTTGGTAGTTGACCAGAAGCCTGTGATTGTCCCGTCTCACTCCTGACATACCACTGCGGCTTATTTCACGACCGAGGAGCCAAAAATATGATGCCTGTATTCACTCACTTCTATATATCATAGTTAGGCATCTGTGGAAACTTTCCTCCGACGTTATTTCTTTCGTAAAAAGCATATTAAACGCACAAGAGAAAGTGTTCGTAATCTTGCTTTCTCCTAGTATTAATAATCAGAGTTTTAGTTAATAGGACACTTAAAACCATGTATTCAAAAGAGGCAGGTCTCTGTTTTCATAGTTTGGCTTGCAGTCTTAACGACGGAACGTTCGTGTAGGACGCCACAAAGAAAAGATAGTTGAATGTCTAAACAGAATTACATCGAAGTTCATTCTTCTTGTGTCTGGCGCTTGACATAAAACACGTGGCAATTTTCATAAGACAAAAGCATGGAGGGGGAATCTGGATGGTGTTGTCGGTATAGCGACTGGCTATGGGCTGGACGATCGAGGGGTCGGAGTTCGAGTCCCCTGTAGAGTCAAGAATTTTCTGTTCTCCAAGGCTTCCAGACCGGCTCTGGGGTCCACGCAACCTCCTATCCAATGAGTAGGGGGGGGGGGTCTTCCCCGGGTGTAAGGCGGCCGGGGTGTGAAGGTGACCACTCATCTCCAACTAGTGTCGAGGGCAACAAAATGTGGATTCACATTCACTCCTCCATACGCCTTCATGGCGTAGTGCTTAACTAGTTAAGCACAGGGACAACTTTACCTATAAAAGCATGGAGGAGAAATAAAACTCTCTCCGTTTCTAATCTTAGTACAAAGTTAAGATGAATGGCCAGTTTCATGCCTGGCCTAACTGAGTTTGAGGCTCGCAGCATCGCAGAACTTGTTTCGAAGAGAAATGTTCATGTTCCTGCCTTTAATTTCTTCGCAATCATAGAACAAGTCGTTTGAAGCAGTACTGTAACGCTTCTGACTTGCATTCGGTATGTTCCCAGCTCGGAACCCGTTCGGCACAGCGCCTGCTCAGACTGAGGGTTTTTGTGGTTTTGCTCGTCCCTACTGGATAATATCATGATAACATCTAAAGTTACAAGAAAATCGTTTCCTTTTGCATCCATCCCAGCTCATTAATCATTATTTTCTTATGCTGCGACGTTATTTATTTTGAAGTTGGGACAGCGTCATTAAATGAACAACAAATGAATAAATAGATAAATAGAACCCCAGTCGCAGTATTCGTTCAGGTATATTAAGTTTTGTGGAACTTCGAATAGTGACTAACAGTGTCATGCATCAATATGACACAAATATTGTGTGTGTGATATACGCCCACAGCTTGTGCGAACTAATATGTCTACAGCGTTTCACCATTATATTACAGGTATCGACGTAATATCACGCTTAAGTTATATGTTCTGATGGCTGCATATAGGTTTCATGGTACTTGACCTGCGCCATAAACATTTATGCAGTTAGTGTGTACTGTGATGCTGAATTATTGTGGGACCCGTATATTTCTTGCCAACAATCCCATCACAGTTCAGACATATACTCTATGCTGATGCACATGCATATATGTTACACTACACAAAAATGGAGAGAGGAAACAAAATACGCAGAGTAATCTCTCAACAGGAACACAACATGATTGCAATGTCCACGCCTGTATCACAGTTATATATTTTCTTTGCCTGTGTCCAAATAAATGAAATATATATGTTTCCATTCATACTACTGTTTATTCAGGAGTAGAGGTATCACTACGGGCCGTCCATGGGCTGAAGTACATTTGATTTGAAGCCAAATTTAAATTGATGGGGTACTTGGTGTTACAGACGTAACGTACATACGGCGTTCAGTCTGTACCCTCTGCGATTGTTTTATTTTATATAGCTATTTAAAATCCAGAAGTCATATTGTATATTTTGTACTGAGGAATTTGATAGACTCACGTTTTGTTCTCGTAAGATCAACTTTGTGGTCTAGTGACCAGAGTTCCTGGCTACAGATCCAGAGGTCCGGATTCGATTCCCAGCTCTACCAGATTTTTAAGGCCGCGCAATAGCTCAAGCGGTTAGTCGCTGGCTTCCCACCGCGGCGGCCCAGGTTCAAACCCGGGTCTGGTCAAGTGGGATATTTGGTGGACAAAGTGGCGCGGGGGCGGGTTTTCTCCCAGTACTTCGGTTTCCCCTGCCAATTTTCATTCCACCAAATTCTCCATCATCATAATCACCCGGGTCAGGTACGATAGGCCAATTAGTGGCCGCCGTGCCGAGTGGACCCAACTGGACTCCACCCCCACTATGCGAATTAAAAAAAATGAAGTAGTTGTTCTCGTACTGTTGTAATATATTCTGCTTCATGACCGTTAACTTGTAATGTTAGAGCTCTTATCACAATTTACCCGAAATTCATTCCAACCTCTTGATTGCATTTAAGCTGAACATTAATTCAGTGCTTTGTTTTAAAGAACATCGTAATTGAGATAATTAGTAGATATATAGACGTAGAGGTTCAGTGGATTGCAACTGAGCTAAAAAAAAATTCCCAAGACCCAGCTCGGACCTAGTAGTTCTCGAATTCACTCCTTAATGAGGACATTTGTTTCATGAGCCTGGGTCGGGTACTTTTGCCCTACAGTAATGAGCAGAAGTCTCTAGGCAATCATGCGCTATTACTGCAGTAGGGCTGTAACAGCTTCACAAGACGACGTAACCGGTTAGGAAGTGGGGTTAGGGTGTGGGTTAGAGCCTGCTGTGACAGCTCCACTTTCTGAAACACCAGCAATCCCCTCTACACCCGAGAGTTCGTGTGACAGCACAAGAGGTAGGCGACAGCAGATTCTTGTATTGTAATAACTCAGACAAGACCTAAGAGATTCTCTATCCCTTCACCACACACCTCTCTCTTCCCTGTCACCCTCTCTCTTCCTCCCTGTCTCTTCTTTCGCCATAATACGTAGTAACAGATGGCGACATGACGTATAGAGTATTATGTAATCTGTAGTATTTGAAGAGAAGCCTCTACACGTTGTCCTCACCTGTTTAGCTTCAGTTTGGGCCCCTAAATCCGTAACACATTAAACGTATAAGCCACATCGAATGTTATTAATTTATTTCAACTTAAGTTCAACAAGACATGCGTTTTGGGAAGTATACGGATAAGGAGCTCTCGTTCTGTTGGTGTGTAAGTTGCGGGATTCTAAATTCAGTTTTTCGTATCTTAGCTGAAGCCGCACCTTCACGCGGTGCGTCACTCTGTAAGAGACGGGGTTCCGACAATAGAATCGTAGAGGTACAACCGGTCTGTGGAGTGAGTGTAAACACAGTCTGGAAATTGACGAGAAACTGCTATTTCCTTTTGGACATAACAGAAATGAGTACCAGGAATTAATAAAATGATTTTCCTGGGGAGTGAAGCCCGGCCGGCGCGTAAGGCTGACAACCGTATCGCCATCTTTGAGCCGATTATCAAGGTAATGTGGGATCCTTAACGTCTTACAACCCTATGGGCCTTCACGGCCTGTTACAGCGATAGCTTACTGTACATTAGAATAAGAAATTCCAGTAAGCTTTGTTCAAGCACTCATAGACTGCATGAACCACAGAGTGAATGAAATTTAGTGTACATTTTAACTGCCTCAAATATTATACATATGATTTCAGTATTTATTTCAGCCAGCATATATGTTTCATAAATACTATACTATACAATTTACATTTCGAATTAATGTCATTCACTGTATTTTTGATACATTTTATATCTTGTTTTTACTTTGGATTTGCAAAGAGTAAAATGTAACAGGACGTACATACAAACATGCACAGAATGCTTTCCATTTGTGTTGTCCCCAGGCAAGAAAGTAAATTTCACTTCATACAAACCTATTATTCCACCAATATCCGATTTTAACTTGCACTTCCTGTCTGGCATCAAGATGAGCTGCAGATGCTCTGTGGAAATTATGTTTATGTACATAAATATGTAATCATTATGAAAATCTATATTATAAATTATATGAGAGTCCAGCTTTTAAATTAGAATTTTCACAGTCATGCAATATGAACAATTTAAATTCAATGCAGTACCCTCATTGAATCCAAAAGCATTATGATACATTTCTTACGTAAAAAGAGGCCTACACAAATTCTCTGTAAATCCGACGCCGTTTACAAGAACTGAACGCTAGAGTAAGAGACAAAATTCCTCCTACGAGAAATCGGCTTCTTTTAGTAATAAAAAGAAAACTGAAACATCTGAATGTAAATAACAGACAGTCCCAGTCATGCTAGGGGAAAATCAAACGCGTCGTTTCTTGGATACGGGATGGCGTTCCTACGGTTTGGGGAGGGGAATCGGATTAGGATGGGTAAAGAAAGGAATACGAGATAAATGAGGGAAAGAGATACAAGGAAATACAACTGGAAAGACAAGGAAAAGGAAACTGTTGTCATGTGAAGGAGGGGAGGAAGGAATCGGGAGAGAAATTTCGATGAGATGGTCAAGTGAAAGGGAAGGGAAAATTGATGGAAGGAGATAAAGGCAGAAACGGATAAAGGAGAGGAAGAAAGAAATCTTTTCACATATAATCGTTTGACGGTTCGTGAGCTAACGGCAGTGTTATTATACGAAATCTGAATTTGTGTAGGCCTGCTTAAAAGTAAGATAAAGTCTAGAGAGTTTTAAAACAAATCTTTAAAATACAGTAAAAATCGTATTTGTGCAATGAATACAGTTCTTTTTTCGTTACAAAATGTAGTAAATCGGCGATATCTTTCCTTCCTGAATTGATGGATTGAAGAACTGGCAGGCAGACTAAAATGAATAGCGTCTTTGTCGGAAAACTTCGTAGTCTGCGTCTCGTTTAGGACAAAAGATCTTTATTCTTTTGTTTTCTTGATCGAAGAGCATAAGGTGAACACACTATAGAGAGGTTGTGTGTCTTGCCTAAGCCTAGAATTTCTCAGTACAAAATACACCACGTAACTGGACTGGACTGAATTTGAAGTGTGTCAGTTCAGAATGAACAGAGTGAACACTGTACATGCATTACCTAAATTGCCTGTTATTTCTGCGGTGTTAGGTTTTCCATCAATCCAACGAGAGCTCCAAGTTCCAGTCTATACGCTTCTTGTAGAGATAAAGCTACCCCTCAATAAATCGTTCGTACCACTGTACAACATTTGTTCTGTCTTGCAAGAGCTGGTTCGGAATAATAGTGCGATTTTTTGTAAACTTGTGTTCATTTCTAACTCTAAGGCTTTCTCTCTCAGCAATTGAAATATTTGGTGCAAAAGACTTTATAATTATTCGCCATACGTTCTTTAAATCAGACTTTTCAACTGTGTTGTTGTTGGATTTGTTAAGTTTGTTAGAGCATGAGAATGAAGTGAAAAAAAAAGCTACCCCTGTAACAGACCGTGGAGGCCCATACGGTTGTGAGATGTCGAGGTTCCTACATTTTCTAGACAATCGGCTCATAGATGGCGGCAAGGTTGTCAGCCCTACGCGCCGGCCGCCCTTTACCCCCAAGAATATTCCTGGTACTCATTTCTGTTAGAGGCTGAGTCGACCCCAGGGCCATAGTGCGGCTGGAAGGATTAGGTAAATTGAAAAAAAAAAATAAAACCAGTGACTTCATCTGGATTTGAACCCGCGACCTTCCGGCTTGTAGCATAGTAATTAATGAAATATTAATTAAATAAGTAGCTTTTCGAACACTTTTCTGTGGAACTGTAAAGGTCACATTATTATGCAGGTGACTGATAAAATGAAACTGCACTAAATTTCTATAGGCTGATTGTCATTTGTAAGCTCTATGCTTTCAAGAGTGTTCGAACTTATCGAACGAAGAGAAAAGATAGGTAGGATGCAGTTTTGCTCATTGTAACAATAATGACGATATTAGAGAAAATGAAATAATGAAAAGGAATTGAATTCTTGGAAAGAATTTCATAAAACCGAGTGGCTAAACTGTTCTATCAATATGCCTCGAAGTAATGTTTCACTGTGAGGTGAAAAGATAAGTTTTAATCCATGCAAACGGAACAGGCCAAGAGTTTAATCTGTGGGGTTAATGATGATTATGGTTAAAAGTTCCGATGCAGCTCTCCTGATTACATACTAATTGTTAACTACGTAGGTAATTTCATTGCTCTGAGTCTGTTAATTACCGAGTTTGAGGTATAGTTCCAACTGAAGGCCAAGGTTAGGATAATGTGTGTATGGTCACTGGAGACAAACTTTCCCATTATTCCATTGTTTTCCACCAATCCCAAATGAACTCTGAAGGATGGGAACCCAGATAGTGCGGTTTATAGTGCGATCGAATGTTACAGCCAACGGTCAAGCATGTCATGTATCTCCTGGTCCACCTACTATCGTAATAGAGGATATGCGTGTTTTTCTCGGGCCTTCCCCTGAAAGCACACAACTGTAGCCATGAAATACTTCCTCTCCTTGTTCGTTCGCATTTAATTATAAAACATCATGCTGTCTCATGCCTGTGTTTGACGCCATCTTTACATAGCCTAGGAACCATACCAGTTATAATGCGACCAATGCATGTCAGACACCGACGCAGAAAAAATGCTATGCCAGCAACTCTTAATCGCGTTAGGAATGTTATAGACACGATACAAAGCTGGTACAGTCAGGAATGGAAAGTAGCACTCTTTGTTGAATTTCAGGTGTTCACAGCGGTCGTTAAGAACAGTTCTGTCGTCTGGGATGTAATGTAGTGTAGTCTGTCGAAAGTCCGCCGACGTTACCGAGGAACATGTTGCCTCCATCTTAAGGGACGAAAAATAACCCGAGCAAGATGCCAGCGTGCAAGCAGGTGGCTCTGCTTGCCACAGGTTTCCACGCTGGCTTCATGCTTGGCTTATTTTTCTACTCTGAAGATGGAGAATACATGTTCCTCCGAAGTAGTCACATGACTTAAATCAAGTTTCTTGCTCGGCTTACTCTTCGGCACTAAAGACGGATGTGACATGTTTCTTCGAAACGTCGGTTGACTTTCAAAGGACTACACAGCGTTACGACCCAGGAGACAGACATCTTCAGCAGCTTTGGTTGTTCGTACGGTAAGAATGAGACGTTTCGAACATCTTGCTGTTCGTGACGAACTCGTCTCTGTGTCTGCCTTACACGGTGTTTTTAAATGACTTTCATATGTTCATGGCAAGATGACGGTGGTGAGTCCACAGACAGTGGAAAATATTTCGTCGGGCTCTTGAGAACATGAAGCACTTTTCTCCTTCCTATGGTATACAGTCTTTTAGGAAGCCCAGAAGGAAAAGGATCTTAACCGTTAATAAGGTGAAGTTCATGGCCATATCTGAGATAATGCAGCTGTGGCAAACTCTCTGTGGGGCTGAAACAGCTCCATAACACATTCCGCTGTGTTTATACAAAGTCATGCGCTTCACTCGTATGGTCAGGATCAAAACGAGAAATAATTTTATACGAGTAGCTTTACTCAAAGTGCTTTAGTCTAAGTGCTTAGTAAAATGAACGAGAGTCCTCCATGAGAAGGTAATAGTCACTCAGCTGGTAAAGAAATCCTCGGCTTTATGGAACCCGAATATTAATTACCGTGTTTACAAGGGGCTGTCATTAGCTGGTTGAATTTAATCCACCCTTCCCACAGTGTCTCGTTAAACTTAATCCTCCCATAAATGACTAGGCCCTCCATGTGGTCTTTACTCTTCAAGTTTTCCAGCTGAAAGTTTTATGTCTTTCTCATATCTCGTGCGTGTTACGTTTCCCGCCCATCTGAGCTTAATAACATTTGTTGAAGAGCACAGCCATGAAGTTACTCATTACACAGCTTTTCCTAGCTTGTTGCTTTCTCCGTCTTATGTCAAATATTTTCAACACTTTCTACAAAATCATACTTAATATTTCATTTTTCCTCAGTATGAGGGACTAAGTTTCATACTCATATGAAGCAACAAGCAAAATCAAAACTTCATGTATTTAATCTTTACATGTTTAGACATGGATCCGGGATAGCCCAGTCGGTATAGCGACGGGTTGTACGACCGAGGTTAGAATTCCGACAGAGGCAGGAGGTTTTTCTGTTCTCCACAGGGTCCAGATCGGTTCTGGGGCCCACCGGACCTGCTGAATGACGTGTGCGAAGCTGACAACTAACCTCCATCCGCTGCCGAGGTCAAGGATGGCGGAGCTGTACTTCAACTTCCATATATATCTTCATGACATGGTGCTTAATTAATTAGCAAAGGGACAGCTTTACATTTTTAGTTGCTTTACACGTTCAGTTAGCAATCGGAGACAGAGGATTCTGAACCGAACTAGCAAGCGCTCTTCACGCTTAATCGTGCATGCAATTTTGATTGGTTAATGTCGTTCTCAAGTATTTTAACTTCGTCACGATTTCGAAGGATTTATTGGCTACCTGACAGGTTTTGTCCTGCTTCTGAGAACATATGCATAGTTTAGTCTGTGTACACTTATAAACCAGCCTTCTTGCTAGCATGTAGTAGAGCTTCTCTGCTTTTAACTTTATTTATTTTATTTTATACAAATATATAGGTCTACGGTTTAATCATGCCAGTATGTCTGCTCGCATTTGTATTGTCAGACCCAGATATTTTCCTTAGTACTTTTTTCAAAATCTGCAGTTTGTATTCAACTTTCGAAGTAAAATACCGCACTTCACATCCACACATAGATGATCGGATGCATACAGTGTAAAAAGTAGTAACCTAAAATACAGCAGACTTCCTCTTGTGCCTACACATCGCACTAGTCAGTTGATAGGAAATTAATACATAATGATCCACGCTTTCTTATGCACGGAATTAACCCAAGTGGTGAGATTTTTTTTAATTCGCGTAGTGGGGGGTGGAGTCCAACTGGGTTCACTCGGCACGGCGGCGACTGATTGGCCTATAGTAGCCTGCCCCGTGTGATTACGATGATGAAGAATTTGGTGGAATGAAGATTGGCAAGGGAAACCGAAGTACTCGGAGAAAATCCGCTCCAGCGCCACTTTGTCCACCACAGATCCCACTCGACCAGACCCAGGATCGAACGCGGGCCGCCACGGTGGGAAGTCAGCTACTATTTTTGTTTATTTTCTTTAAGTGCTGGTGGGGTAGGACTAAGTCCCTTGTACTACGGCCTCTTCTGGCCTATTGTACCAGCCCCAGATGATAGGTGAGGGTGATTGTGGAGCAGTTGGTGGAATGAAAATTGGCAGGGGAAACCGAAGTACTCGGAGAAAACCTGCGTCAGCGCCACTTTGTCCACCACAAATCCCTCTTGACCAGACCCTGGATCGAACCCCGGCCGCCACGGTGAGAAGCCAGCGACTAACTGCTTGAGCTGTGGCGCGGCTAAGTGGTCAGATTTACTCTTCGAACGCTTTATTCTCAGAGGACGAACCGTCCATACCCGCTGGACAGCAAGCAGATTTATCAACATGGCTGTATAAAGCAAGAAAATTGACTAGTCTAATGTCTAAGAAGAGCAAAAGGAAAGCAGAACATTGAGAGAAACAATTATTTTGAATTAATTACGATAGAAATTACGCAGTTATTTCTTATTCACACCTGAAATGTCATAAATGTATCTGTACAGATTAAATTAGATCACACACAATACACACTCACACAGCTAGAATTCATTCCGCTTTCATTTAGACTTGGGAGCATGCCCTTAACTCCTTGTCTTCTGCATTGAGTTCGGACCCAATTTCCAATCGTAGAGAATTACTTCGGTTCGTTTAGTTAGTGACTGGAGGACAGGTTTGAAAATGTGTCTGCCGTTCCTTACGCCATACTCTGAAGAATCCAATAATCGAGGCAAGGTTTGGCTGGGTTAATCAGTCCAATTGGAGAAGGGAGGATGCTGTCCAATGGGTGGGAGTGAAGACGGAAGAAGACAGGAAATCTTTAAAGACGAGGTGGCCAAGAATAAGAATAGCTAATAGTGTGCTACGCCAGCCACGGTAGCCGAGCGGTCTAAGGCGTGCACTGTCTTCGCTCGCTTGGAAGCCGGGATCGTGGGTTCGAATCCCACTCAGGGCATGGATATTTGTGTGCGTTTTCTGGGTGTGTGTACAGGTAGGGGCCTTGCGACGAGCTGATCACCCGCCCAAGGAGTCCTACCGAATGTCTAAGATCTAGAAAAACCGAAGTGAACGGAGAAGTTCATGGAGATAGGCCTAGGCCCACTGGGGCTGTAGTGCCAAGGGGGAAAAAATAGTGTGCTGCAATCGCAGTAAAGAATTCAATCTCATTTACTTTTTTTTTTTTTTACTTTATGTCCCGTAGGCCGCTCGAGTTCCCCGCACAGACTCACGATTAAGTAAAGGAAAATAAAATGAAAGCGCACTTCAGGATTGTAACCACGCTGAAACAGAGTAGAAGGCTGAAACCCTGTGTACCGTGTACCACTGAGACACACGTAATAGAGGCTAGTCCAGTCATCCGTCCGCGTTAGCGGAGTTCACTGGTCAGGGTTTCGAGATTATTTTATTTTAGCATGTAGGCCTGTTGCTGGATGACGATTGCGAGATAAGAAAATACACGAGAGCCGTTACTGAGTAACGGCTACGCAAACAAACATGTTCCCACAACGATTGAAATACAACAATAAGGAGTGGTGTTTTCTGTGCAGTCCGTGTCGATATGTTTTTTGTTGCTAGTGGGATGGGACTAAGTCCCTTGCACTGCGGTCACTTCTGGCCTATTTTACAAGCCCCAGATGATAGGTGATGGTGATTGTGGAGCAATTGGTGGAATGAAGATTGGCAGGGGAACTGAAGTACTCGGAGAAAACCTGCCCCAGCGCCACTTTGTCCACCACAAATCACACTTGACCAGACCCGGGATCGAACCCGGGCAGCCGCGGTGGGAAGCCAGCGACTAACCGCTTGAGCTATGGCGCGGCCTTGTCGATATGTTGGAAGCGAGACAATTTGGGAGCTGCAGTGAGTTCAGTTCTGAGAGCCAGACGAGCAGGCGTTTGATTTGAGATAGCCACGAGCCTGGGAGACGTGAGATTCGCCAGCAGGGAAGGACGTAAGCAGAGGACATCAGTTAACCAGGAAACGCCTGCTCGAAACAGACTGAGAAGACGTAGTATGTGCTGTAGTGAGAAGATGAGTGCGTGGATTAGCGAGAGCGTTATAATTATTTGTAATTACGAACTGCAATGGTCAGTAAATCCAATCACCAATCCATATCCCGTCTATAGTCACATACACGTGACAATATCAAGGAGTTGTAGCCGTGCTGAAGGATTGTAGGGAAGTTCGGTAACATTTGGATTCCAAATGAATGTTGAAACAAGGAACCACAGTAGTGGCGATTATAAACATTTGTTAAAATCGTTTTTTTTTTCTTTTAGTAAGGGATAGTTAAATATACGTATAATTGAAGCCGAGAGACAGAAATGTCAGAGTACATTCTCATACATAGTTCAGTTTTGTAAAACCAGCGTTTAACCCTAGTTTCGGTCCTAGGGATAGGATTAGTGCTTAATATTCCTGTGAGGCAGATTTCTCTTCAATTACTTCGACATTTCTGAGCCACCTTTCAGGAAACGCTCCTCACTCACATATCACCGTTCCCGAAGACCGCAGCCTCTGACCTCGGTTGAATCTTTACGTCAGACCTGCTAGTTGAGCGCATTCAATGAGAAGGAGTTCTCTAGCACGGTCATGTAGGCATGCTTTCTGTAAGAGCGTTTTTATTTTACGCAACAGCGTTAAATAACAAACAATAATTATAGACAACAAGTTAGATGATGTATGAATAGCTTGACGCGTTTGTTGAGTTTGGTGACATTTTTCTAGCTTGACAAGCTAAACAAGGGCATGGATGTGAAGCACAACGCACTTTTATCTTCACTGCCTGTCAGATGGAGGAAAATAGTTAGCTTCAGGTTCCTGCTGTTCCTAGGTAAAACAGCCAGAACCTGATGCTAAACATTTGCCTGCGTTTGTAGGCACTGAGGATAAAAGCATGTGGAGCATCACGTCTTCGCCACTGTTTGCCTTGCGCCTTGGTGTTATTAGGTTACAAAGAAATTTTCACCAACTTACTTAAGAATTAACACAGAATATGTCTATTTATGTATATTACAGTGTTCATTGTTGCTCATGTCTTATGCTGCTAGCAATTTACAAATGATTCTTCACGTTCCTATTGAGAGATGTGTTGCTTTAAGTCACTTTGTGCGTGCCGCCCGTGCAATCTTTTGTAGAATTATTGCAAATTATGTACAGTTTTTTATTACTTCGACTACATGTTTCGACCTTAAAAGTAATCATATTGGTGAAAAATATATATTCTAATAAATGTGATGTTAATTGCGTTTGTTATTATTTACCAGTGTACTGATTTCTTCGTAAAGAAACACAAAACGAAGAAGGGAACCTAATTTTTTCTGTAATAACAAGACAAAAAAAAACATTGAAATAACGGTGCATACGAAAGAAATTCATCACAATAGTGTAATAGTCACCCACACATTCACAAGACCACATAGCATGTAGTGGGAGGCAGATGCAGCAGGGTCACAGAATTAATAGGACTATACTAGACAAGAGAATTAGACTACAGTGGTCACTTCTGCGACTGCATATATTCTGTAATAGCATTTTACACGACTTTGTAATTTAAATCCAGTACTGTACCTGCCAATATATTGTCAGTTATTATACGCGTAGGCAGTTAACAACAGTTTCGTTAGTTCATATAGTATAGGTTGTTGTTGGTCAGTAAGATTAAACGTATAACCAAAAATAATGGAACATATTATGCGATTTATGGTGTTTGTACAGGAGTCCGCGTGACGCGGTACTTATAGGCTTACATATAAAGATTTCTGTAGAGTTTCATTTACTTTTTAAGTTTGGAATAAGTCTGGGGACAGACATTCAGAAACATAAAATAAAAATAAATGAGCCAAAAACTACTTTCTCGCAATTATGAGGTAAACATGAATGCTGTAACTTTATTTTAAATGTAAATACATTTGTTAATACGTATGCAGGTACGTCATACTCCTTTTGTAATTGTATGTCTGAATGACTGGTTTTCCAAATAAGCGCAAGTTACATATTTTCAGTGCTGTAATTTATATGGAAATTATCAGATATCGTTCCGACTACAAACTCATTACAAGCAAAAACTTAGGTTTTCTTTTACACTTTACCGTGTTCCAAATACATTGAGTGGACGTGTTGTTATTAATGAATAATGCAAAAATGCCGAGAGATAAAAGTAATTTTATATACTTACTCAAGTATGTTTAAAATACAGTACAGCCTATAAGCAGAGGCATTCTGCCTCACAGAGGACAAAGAGAAGTTGGCTTTTATTATGTTACCAAGTGAAATTCACCGTCATGTTACGTTGATGGAACAGCCATTACACATTCAATGATGCGCATATTTGAATTCTTGATGCAACCTATATAACCAACCAGGCGATCGATGAACGGTATACCCATAGCACAAACTTCGGTTCTTGCAGCCTCAGGCCAAGCTGAAATTAACGAAACAGCTGGAGCTAAATTTCACACTGCGATGGAATTATTTTGGACTCGCCGTTCCAACCTTACCCTTCTGATCGTGATCGAGAGGATCGCGAGATCGTATAGATTAATTTCGATCCTTCTTGCATACCTTGCCATCTTAATTTTTTTTAATTGCTAGTGGGGGTGGGACTAAGTCCCTTGTATTGCGGCCACTTCTGGTCTATTGTACCAGCCCCAGATGATAGGTGAGGGTGATTGTGGAGCAATTGGTGGAATGAAGATTGGCAAGGGAAACCGAAGTACTCGGAGAAAACCTGCCCCAGCGCCACATTTTCCACCAGAAGTCCCATTTGACCAGACCCGGGATCGAACCCGGGCTGTCGCTGTGGGAAGCCAGCGACTAACCGCTTGAGCTGTGGCGCGGCCTACCTTGCCATCTTATTCGTGATCTAGATCTCGCATGGATTGATTTTAGATCCGCCGGCATACCCTTCCCAGTTTATCATAATCAGTAAAGCTTATCGACTGATTTTACATAGAGCTTGCTTTCATCTTCATGATCGAAACACCACATCGATAGACATCGGGTCCGCCGAACACATTTTGATCGAAACCTCTAGTCGATCGATTGAATGTACCTAATCCTTCTGATGCTAATCAAAACCAGCCAAACATCTTGCCCTCTTGGTCAAAATGTAAACAGTGATCTCCTGTTGGACCCGCCATACATACTCGGCCTTGTGGTCATGATTTAAATCCTCAACGATTGATATTCTTTCCACCATAAACGCCTTGTCTCCCGGTTACGTCAGAAAACTCATCGGTTTATTTTGGACCCGCCATACACATCTGGCCTGATGATTATGATGGAATTCTTCATCGGTAGATTTCTTGGACCCACCAACAGGGTTATACTCGTAGACATGATTGAAACCTGCAGAGATTGTTTTTTAACGTTTTCTTAACAACTCTCCATCTGCAGTGAAGCGACTGAGGAAATATTATACTATGATACCAAGTTATTTCGTGAAAAGGATTAACATCCAGCATCTGCTTGCTTATGCAAGGATATGCATATCTTTATGGTCTGTGCAGTAGCCGTGAGCTGTATTTTTATCTGAGAAACCGAAAAATGCTGTAAATCCAATTATTCTTTTATTTGCACAAGCTTTTTGGCCTTATTAACTAAAGTAAGTAAGACACGTGCGTATGCCGCACCATAGCTCAGGCGGTTAGTCGCTGTCTTCCCACCGCGGCGGCTCGCGTTCGATCCCGGGTCTGGTTAAGTGGGATTTGTGGTGGACAAAGTGGCGCTGGCGCGGGTTTTTTTCGAGTACTTCGGTTTCCCCTGCCAATCTTCATTCCACCAAATTCTCCATCATAACCACCCGGGACAGGCTACAATAGGCGAATCAGTGGCCGCCGTGCCGAGTGGACCCAGTTGGAGTTCACCCTCCCACTAAGCGAATTAAAAAAAAAACGTAAATGTATGTGTGATAATATAGTTAGCGGACGTAGGTCTGGATTAACTGACATTCCTGCTTTGGTTTATAGAAGCCCCGGTTTCAGATATCGGTACAAAGACCTGTTCTGACCAAGGCATTCGCAGTCTTCCTCAGTCACTGTATGAAAATGCCAGGATACTTTTTTAAACCGAGCCACGATCGTTTCTTTCCATTTTTATTTTTGGAGTAATTGTTCACAGATTACTTGACTATATATAATTAATCTTAGCGATTGAATATCCCTTTAAATAAATTGTGGGAACTGCCCACATTCAAGCAAGTGTGACAACGCAAGCTATTGATACATATGTGGAGATGAAATGGAAAGACCAATCACATAAGAATCAAAGGAGACAGTAACTAAGGACGGCTGCTTAATTGTTCGATTTTTAGCGACTTTTTTCTAATATACATCGCATTGGTCAAATTATATGTTTGGTGTTAAATTAAAGAGGAGTTGGAAAGAAATCATTGTGGACCAGGGCATTGCCCCGAATTTTGACTTGTGAGATTTAGAAAACTGATAATCAAGAACAACCCCCCTCCCTCGCCACTGTTCATGATAACATGGAATTATAAAACTATACAGCCGAAAAGAAGTAAACCTCAAGAGACCTAATGGGTTTCGGGGCAGGAACAGGCTCTGACCTGCAAACAAAATATGCCTACATCGGCTTCTGCTTCGCTGCAAAATGTATGGTATGCTTCGACCAAAAGATTACTTTAAGTAAGCATGCGCTCGGGCGGCAAATATACGTTTGTACTCCACTTATGCGAATAAGTTTACAAAAAGCTGTGCAAAAGTCGTTACAAAAATAGTGACTTGGAAAGAATAGAAGAAACAGAGGTTGTGGAATTCGTGGCCTTTTTATACGTATATCCTTAATTATAATGCAAACCCTGGAGAAATCCACAGAACCTCATTGCGGCGAGAGGAGAAGCACAGATTATGTCCATATCGACCAGTACATCTTCTTACAATGTTAGTAACGACATGTCCTGTAGTTATATTTGTGTGTGGTCCCAAAACCATACACGGTATCGATGCTTTTCAGAATTATTCTGACATACGTCGTAGCAGCAGGTACGATGGTTGGAACTTTAATAGTGGCAACACTGCTGTAGAGACGCCATACAATGGAACGAAATAATGTCGCTTATACCACACGTTAGTTACATACCTACCTTACCTCATAGCAAATGGACTCTCCCTTCCCACATCACGCGCATGCGCAGTGACGAGAAGAACAGAGCCTCGTGTTAGTTGGCGGTCTAATGTAGTGCTGTCACGTTTTCGAAACAGAAACAGCGGAGTTGGATAAAGATTGAATGTGCCAGAGGCCGTACAGCACGATAGTGTCATCAGTGTCTTCAAAAGGCTTGCGGGGAATCTGCATTGCCTTACAGAACAGTGGCAAGGCGGGTAAAAGCCTTCAACGAAGGACGCCAAAATGTGGCAGACATGCGTCGGCCAGGTCGTCCTAGTGTCAGTGAAGAAGTGTATTCTCTTTCCGCGTTACTGGAGAGTGATCAACGCCATACGATTCGTGAGCTAGCCCAAGAGACAGGATTAGCGCATAGGACTTTGCTTCACATTCTGAAGGAAAAACTGGACATGAGAAAAACTGCATCACTATGGGTTCCGCATGATTTGACGGAAATGCAGAAATGGCAGGCTGTGGCTGATTTTTTCGATCGATGGGGCTGGGAAGTGCTGTACCATCCACTATAATCCCCGATCTTAAACCCTTACGACTTCGACTTGACTCATAAGATGAAAGAACCACTTCGTGGCATTCGCTTCAGAACTGCTCCAGAGATTCTTCAGGTTGTAGACCGCTCCATTCGAACTATCAACACAACAGGCGCTGCTAAAGGTATCCTACGGCTTCCACATCGCTAGCAACGGGTTGTACACAATGCTGGTGACTACACTGAAGGACAGTAAAACTTCGAAACGTGCATCTATTTTGTATCAGTTGTAAATAAATAGTTGCCACTATTAAAGTTCCAACCCTAGTATAATTTCTTTCATGGTTTATTTTACGGACGATTGCCGACTTGAAAAGCATTTCAACCAAAGCCGTATTGACGTAAATCTGATATTATAGAGATATTTGCTTTAAGAAACTGAGGAAACCACGGAACGCATAAAGCCAGTATAGTTGCCTTATGGATAGAAATTCCAACCGAGAACTTTTGTAGTGCAAGTCCAGAACTTCACAATTTTATTAGCCTGCCAGGAGTGTAATCGCTAAGGGACTAATAAGAGTAGTGCAGTTGATAATTCAATTCTGTTTAATTCTTTACTATGTATGTGCCGAGTCAACAGCTACAAGGCCAATTACAGACACAGCACAGTGTAGATACACGTACTTATATTATGGACACTCACAACATAAAGTAGAAAATAAATTACAGCAAGCACTAGGGGAAAACACATTAATGCAGAGAAGTAAATAAACACACAAACAAATTAATATTAATTACTTACTTACTCATGGAGCTGAGCCATTCTGGAGGAGCAGCCAATTCTGAAACTTCTCAAGAATTTCCTCATCCTCCTTGACTTGATCATTCTAATTATACTTGGAGAAGAGTACAAGTTATGAAGCTCCTCATTATGCAGTTTTCTCCAAACTCCTATCACTTCATCCCTCTTTGGTCCAAATATTCTCCTCAACACACTGTTCTCAGACACCCTCAGTCTATGTTCCACCCTTAATGTCAGAGTCGAAGTTTCACACCCATACAGAACCACAGGCAAAATTATAGTTTTGCATATTCCAATTTTTATGTTTTTTGGACAGCAGACGAGATGACAAAAGGTTCTGGACTGAATGGTAGCAAGCATTACCCGAGTTCAATCTCCTCTTAATTTCCTCCTGAATCAGGTTTCGATATGTTATCGTTGTTCCCAAATATCTGAACTGTGCCACATTTTCAAAACATCTGTTTCCTATCTTTATATCATGATTTTGCCCTGCATTTTGGTGACGAGACAGCAACATATGCTTAGTTTTCTCAGTGTTTACTTCTAGACCAACCTCTTTACTTGCGTCAATTAAAAATTGTATGTTATTCTTTATGGTATCTACATTATCACCCAGTAGATTTACATCATCGGCATAGGACAACAGCTGATGTGTCCCGTTTAATTTCAGTCCCACCTGGTTTCCCTGGTCCTTCCTAATGGCATATTCTAAAACAAAGTTGAAAAGAAGTGGCGATAAAGCATCTCCTTGTCTTAGACCATTCTGGATAGGAAATTTATCAGACAAATATTTACCTACACGGACTTTACTATACGTTTCATTTAAACGCATTTTAATCAACCTAACTAGTTCCATGGGTATGCCAAACTCTATTAGAATATTGTACAGTACTTTCCTCCTAACTGAATCATAGGCTTTCTTGAAGTCTACGAATAGCTGATGTACTGTTTCATCGCATTCTCATTTTTTTTCAACATCTGTCGAATGCAAAAGATCTGATCTGTAGTTTATCTGTTACGTCGAAACCCACACTGATTATCCCCAGTAATTTCATCTATATATGGACTTAACCTTGAGGGAAGAATATTGCATAAAATTGTGTATGAATTTGATAGCAGTGATATCTCTCGATTATTAAATTCAGTTAAATTCAGTTCATTTCTTGTTTATATACGTGTAAATTTAACATCCCAGAGGCCAGTTACAAAGTTAGTACGAATACATAGAAATACACAAAAATAATTAAAGAACAAAATACAAAATATGACGGTATATAATGACAATAAATTAATAGTAATTCCAACAAATTTAAATTTAGCGTTAACAGGCGAGAAAAATAAAATTATAATAATAAATCAAACCTAAAAGTGAGAAAAGTAACATACATACATACATTTGCAGTTAATACAGTGAGTAGTCTAATGGCCTGAACAATACGGCTAGCATGACGCATGATGGCAACAAATAATTCAAGTTTTACGTATATATATATATAATATATATATAC
>NW_019725842.1:2478368-2503935 GCF_002891405.2 Cryptotermes secundus
TGGCCGCAAACCTCTGCTGGATGCGTTCCAGCTTGTTGGCATCAGTTGACGTAATCGAATTCCAGACTACGGACGCATATTCAAGTTTAGACCTAACTATAATAATAATAATAATAATAATAATAATAATAATAATAATAATAATAATAATAATAATAATAATGGCAAAATGCCGATTGATGAATACGAGATTTATTTCAGGCTACAGAGAAAATATAATGTATTAAACTAGTAGGATATGTATGAATTCTAGACATGCAACTGTGGAAGCCACAGAAATATCAAAAACAAATTTATATTACATATTACGCTAACTCGTGTTTCAGTCAAACTACCACATTAGAGAATAATAAAACGTAATAGATAAGATTACTGACGATGACTATAAATAACTCTACGAATTGAACTCATGCGGGGAATGTAACGAAGGAAATATACGTATATAATTTCATTGAATATGTATTGCATCATTTACGTATTTGTTACAATATAGAGGACAGGGGAAGCAAAATAAATGTGTGCGAACATCCCCCACAATCGAAGGTTTGAAGAATCTTGATATAATGAAACGAACTAGGAAGAGATTTTATTGGCTTCGATGTGCATCAGACATATGCTCTATGTCGGAAATCATTTCTGACAAGTAAAAGAAGTAAAGAAAGTAAAGATATCTCTGTAACAGGTTTGGAGACCCGTAGGGCTGTAAGACGTCGAAGCTTCAACATTATCTAGACAGTCGACTCATAGGTGGCGGTAAGGTTGTCAACCTTACGAGCCGACCGCCCTTTACCCCCAAGAATATTTCTGGTACTCATTTCTGTTACAGACTGAGTCGACCCCAGAGCCATAGTGCAGCAGGAAGGATTAGTTCAATTGAAAACTCGAGTAACATCATCGGGAATCGAACTCGCCACCTCCGGCTTGTAGCATAATGACTCAGCCAATTACGGTATCACGTGCCCCCATATATACGTTTTTTTTTTGTTTGTATTTCTGCTTGGCACTACAGCCCCAGTGGGCCTAGGCCTACCTCCGTTCACTTCGGTTTTTCTAGATCTTACACATTCGGTAGGACTCCTTGGGCGGGTGATCAGCTCGTCGCAAGGCCTCTACCTGTACACAAACACAGAAAAACGCACACACAAACTAAACACGCATGCTTTGAGTGGGATTCGAACCCACGATCCCGGTTTCCATGCGAGCGAAGACTACATGCCTTAGACAGCTCGGCTACCGTGACCGGCTTATAATACGTTTTACTCGTATTAATACGTGTACAGAAATGTAGAAAGATGATGAAAAGAGAGAAGTATAGTATAAAAATGATGCATTCGAAAGTGTCAGTCGAAAAGAGGCTTGTATCAGAGTGGAATATGCAATATTTACAATTATAAAGGTCATTCTCTATCAGCAGTGAACAGGTAATAGTACTTCAGTTCCATTCTGTTCTCTGTTTACTTACCAGCGTACTCAACAGAAAAAATGGACATTATAAAATAAGCACGAGAAATGGAAGTAAACAAGGTGAACATACACACAAACAATAGACAAAACAAGGTAACCTGTATCATTGACACAATAATGATAATTTAGTAAGTGCAATCACGCCAACCATTATACGGTGAGAAAAACATATACATGTAATACATTCATATTAAATACAATTACTATTTTAATAATTAAGGAGGTATCATTATGATCAAAGGAAAAAGTCAGCGTCCCTACAAACAACATTAGCAATTGAAGAGCTTAATGTATCTGTGGAAGAAAATCATTCTTGAAGAGGCGGTAAAAGTAAAGCTATCCCGGTACCAGGGCGTGAAGGCCCATAGGGTTGTGAGACGTTGAGGGTCCCACGTTATCTAGACAATCGGCTCAAAGATGGCGGTAAGGTTGTCAGTCTTATACGCCGGCTGCGCTTTACTCTCCAGGAAAATTCTTGAATAGGCGGTAAATATTTTATTTGCTCTGTCGAACCCGAATATGCATTAATGTGTTCACAAGAGCACGCTACTGGAACCTAACCTGAGCCTGCCAAATCCAGTCCCTAATTTCACTCAATATTATTTAGGATCCATTTAGATATGTTCCTCCCATATACGGTATTGCAAGATGAGAGATGGCAAACCTATTAAAGGGGTAATATTGGTTTCCTTCTAGAGCCGGGGGAGCGCAGTCGGTATAGCCACTGGCTGCGAGTTGGACGCCTGAGGAGTCGTGTTTGAGTACTGATAGTACTGATAGGGGCGAGGTTTTTTCTCCTCTCCATGTCTTCCAGATTGGTTCAGGAGCCCGCCCATGTTCCTAGTCAATGTCAGTAGTGAGTTCTTCCCCTGGGGTTAATGCGGAAGGGGAGTAAAGCTGGCCACCCATGTTCAAGTAGTGCCGAGGTCAAGAATGCGTTGATCTATACATCCATTCCCCCATAGGTCTTCATGGTATAATGCTTAATTAGTTAGGCAACTTTATGCCTCTATTAGTCTTATGCTACTAATGACTATATTCATGCTTGCCATAATAGAATGAAATTCCGACGTCTTGCAGGTTGTTTATTCCTTAGGTAGGCCGCACAACGGCATGCGTCAAGACATGTAACAATCAAGACACGATGTCTGCAACGTGACGCAAAGAGTGGAGCACAGTTGAAACGAATGAGATTATGAAAACTGCCGCACACCGGTCTGAGTCATGATGCTGACGTCAGCTTCATGCTAGCAAATCACGAACGAAGCAAGACTGCGTATTTTGTCTCATGTCTTGATGCTTGTCTTGACGCAGTTGGTGTACGGCCGCCCTTAAGGTTTACAGTTCGAAGTGTTTCCACTTCCTGTGTTCCTCGATCATGCAGAATATCCATCCAGCCCATCTCGCATGATTTAGTCTACTAACAGTAGTCCTTATGGAGCTCCTTGTTGTGCTCTTCCTTAAATCCTCTTCCGACTACTATCAGGTGCAATATTCTCATTTTAGTCTAAGACGCTGGGTGTAAAAACTGCAAATTTGTGTTCTTTACCACTGAAGTGTTTGGATAGGAGACGGTATTATGTCGATAACGACGACAAAAAATAATTAAACTCAATTCTCTCTTTATTTACATGCTGATCTCCACTGCCAGTGGCCAATTACAGAGTCGGCACAGATAATTCAATTCACTTCAATTTACAAAGCTAGCACGAANAATAATAATAATAATAATCAGTTCTTTATTATTTATGTGCCGAGTCAACAGCTACAAGGCTAATTATAAACAGCGCAGAGTACATACTGGTAATCACATCAAGGACAAACACAGCATAAAGAGAAGAGAAAAATACAGGCAAGCACTGGAGAAAACACATTAATATAGAAAATAAAAAAAGCAAAGACAAAGATAAATCACAAAGAACATAATAACTAAGAACACAAGACCATTAAGTTTACGGACAAATATTATTAATGTTTTTAGGTAGATCATGAAATTATATTGAGAGAAACAGCTCGGAATGCAAGTATGTCGAGTTCTTTGCTCACCACGTTGACAGCATAGACTCACCGGGCAAAAGGAGAGTGTTCATTAGAGGGACAAACACCAAACTTTGAGAAGTCCCTAACATTGTGAGTACGAGCACTAAGACTAACATTTTCCAAGAGGGAAGTTCAGAATTTAAGGTCACTGTAAAGAATGCAGGCTTAATTCCTCTAAGGGAAAGTCTAACAAGGATCATGAAGGGGGGAAACGATGAAAACAGACGGACGCAAACTCCTGCTGGATGCACTCAAGTTCGTTGGCACCGGTAGACGTGATAGAATTCCAAACTACAGAAACAAATTTCAACTTGAACCTAACTAACGTTAAGTATAGAACATAAATAACCAAGAGCAGAAAATCTGAAGGTTACGGGACGAATAAGATCTATCAGCTTTATGAATTCAGAAAATTTGAATTTAATATTATTGTCAAAATATAGTTTTGAATCAAAGAAAATACCTAGATCTTTAATATTGCTGGTTCGTGTAATGGCAGCATGACACAGCTGATGCTCGTAATTCAGAACGTCCTTCTTCCTGGAATATGACACAACACGCGTTTTAGCAGTGTTAAATCTCATGGAGTTATTTTCATTTATTGCATCCTGTTGTGTGTCTCAGACAATATATAATATGTAGGAACTGTGCTACCGTCAACACAACAAATATTTCAGTATTACATTTAGATCTTCATTTACTGCGACATGTTTCCGTCATACATGACCATCATCAGGCAGGAATTCGTATAGTTATTGAAACACCGATACGGATCCTTATCGGTACAACGCGTCGTATTAAAATTAACATAAATACCCTGTCTCAGATTAATGTATAGTTAAAATAACAAATCCATGATTAAGAATAACAAAAATAAGAATAAAAAATAAAAGATAGAATAAAGGTGTACTATATATAAAATGTTGAAATATTATTAAAACATATTAGAAGTATTTACATGTATAAATGTATATAAAAGGTATTAACAACTATATGTAGGTTTAGGGATCTGTGTTGTAACGTAGTTGATCAACGCGTTGCCAGGAAACAGCTCTATAAACACGATCCAACACGCAACACTAGAGGAAGCTATGCTTTCTGTAGATCCTACCGACGCGCCAATAGACTGGCTGAATAGCGATCACGTGATATGTGTTTACTTTAGGTCCATTTCCTTTCCGCGGCTCTCTAAGTAACAGAAATCGATCAGGACAGCAAATGTAGATACATAAAGTGGGCAAGTACATCACATAAGTCGTTAATAAATCCCTGACAGATCCCTGAGGAACACCAAAAACAACTTCAGAAGGTGAGGAAAAAATACCAGAAACACGGACCTGAGGTTTCCGGCTGGATAGGTAACTGCGAAATCAGTTTACATAGCCACCAGAAAGCCCAAAAGCGCTAAGCTTATGAAGAAGCAGAGGATGTGGGATAAGGTCGACTGCATTGCTTAAATAAAAATAAATGGTGCCAGCTTCTCTGTGAGAGCCGACAAAAGGGGAAATAAAATCGACATAAAAGTTACCGAATTGGTGATGGCAGATTTATATTTAGAGAAGCCATACTGATAAGGACTAATTTTGAACATAGATAATGCGAAGCATGGTCACTACTAACAAATTAAAATAATTTGGAAAAATTGTTGAGCAGGGATATTGGTCTGTAATTACTAACAGAGGCACTAATGCCTTTTTGAGAAGAAGAGAAATTGCTGCTTGCTTCCACAGGGTAGGAAAATTCTGCTGATATAAGCTTAGATTAAAAATATTTTTAAGGAAAAGTACAAGTATATCAGTATCAGTACAACCCTTGATAACAAAAGCGAGTGATGTCGTCAACTTCAACATATTTAGATAGTCTCATGCGCTTAATTGCTTAGAAAGCATCAGAATCAGGAACAGGAGCTCAAGATAAAAATTCGGAAGATGACGGCAGAGCAGGGAAGACTGTAAGACAGGGATTGCTGTATACTGACTGAAAATGCTTTGGAAATTCATCAGGAAAATCACAAATAGGTATCGTCTCAATGAATACGAATCTCATGAACCGTTTGGAATAAGTCATGGCTCACTGGATGTCAATTAAGCCTGTAGGTAATGCTGTTGGCTCCGTGACCTCCCAGCAATGGAAATGGTTTGTTTGCAGCAGGGTTTGCGTTGTTTACAGGCGCCATGAAACATGTTATTTAAATTCGGGGAATGTTATGGGATTCACAGGCTTAATTCCGCCTTTACCAAGAACATTACTGATTATAGTAGGAACGAAACTCCATTTAAATAATGTATACTGCACTGAATAATTTATGTAGCGTGTTTAGAAATAATTCCCTTAACAGATGCAGATGTCGTTCCCGATAAATGTTTGTGAAGTGTGGCTTTGAAGTTAATTTTGTTCACTGCACAATCATGGAAGAAAGCTTGCATAATTTCTTGTACGTTGTCACAAATATTGTTCATATGTAAAATATCAAAGGTAATGTAATTAATATTCTTGTAGCAGAAAGCGAAGATTCGTCACTGCTAATGGCTAGGCCTGTCGTTGAACTCAAGACTTAACCAGTCGCATCGGCCTCACGCTCTTTCCGCCTACGACCTTAATACCATGTAACAATCTTTAAATTATCAGCATACTTTATTATCGGTTTTCGATATGCATATTTTCCCCAAAATTTTCCTTCGGTATATGTTCCTTTTCGTTTGTCGGAATAGCTCAGTTGGTATAACGACCGGCTACTAGCTGGACAGCCCGGGTTCGATTTCTGACGATGCAAGATTTTTCTCTGCTCCACAGCTTCCAGACCGACTCTGGTTTCCCCAGGGGTAAACGGCAGAGACGTGAAGCTGACCACTGACCTCCATTTAGTGCCAGGTCAAGAAAGATGGCGCTATACCTCCACTCTACAATACGTCTTCAATCCATAATGCTTAACCATTTAAGCACAGGGACAGCAGTACCTTTATATGTTCCTTGACTCTACCATACTAATTGCGTCGTATGAGTGTAGTTACAATCGAAAGAAAGATGACAGACGAAAATGTTAAGATTGCTGGATGCTGAGAAGAATATATAGATGTGAGTCTGAGGTCGTAATAAAAAGATGAAGAAATGTGTATGTTAAAAATCAATAAATTTTACTCTTTCATCCATAGAGTACAGTGATTAAATAAGCTAGGATGCCTTGGACAAGAATGTAGCATGCACTGAAGAAACATAAAATTGATACAGGCTTTAGTGGGAAAGCCTTGTGGGAAGGGGTCACATGGGAGACTTGGTATAGCAGGGAGGGTAATATTAAAAATGTTCTAAGGGTAATATTAAAAATATTCTAAAGGGAATAAGATATGAATATGTAGAGCAAATTTAATTGGCTCGGAACAAGGAGCAGTAGCGGACTTTATATACACGGGTATATCCTTCAGGTTCGAAAATTTAGAAACATAGCATGATCATCTATGCCTGTTACGTACACGGGTCATATCATATGCCTCGATTTAGTAACCCTAACAATATTAGGTGATAAATATAAAATTTGAATTTAATTAAACCCAACATGCTAATTCAATCAATAATTATCGATTTCACCACATATATTTCGCTTATTAAGTAATCTGAAACAATGTCCATCATATTTTAAAATGGGTAAAAATTCTAACAGTTTATCGTCTATTCTATTACCAATTTTAAAATAATTGAACCACTGATTTACGATTGATGTCTAAAATACTGAAGCACATTAATTATATACTCGACAGTATCAGAGCAATCAACTTTTTCTCTTCGTTTATAAAATAAACTATCTGAACTATTGTTTCTGTAATTTTAGTAAGATATTGAAACCTATCGAGACTCCTAGTCAGGGGGTATGGAGTCACTTACCCAATCAGTTGAACGATCGGATAGCGAAGCTAGCCACCAGCGACCTCCGTCTAACAATGCCGTGAATAATTCTTAGGGTAATGTATGCGCTTCGAATATTTTCTTCGTCGCACAGTTCTGGAGCACAGGGACAAATTTATATTGTGGCATGTAGACACTTTGCTAGGCAACGACCGTGACACAAGCAACTATACAAGAGCCGTTGCTAGATAACGGCTCTACCAGCAGATACAAACGCAACAGTTCCACGGCAACAACTGCACTGCAGCAGAGGAGCGGTGTTTTCTGTGAGGTCCGTGCAGATATGTTATAAGAAGGACGAATTAGTGGACAGTGAAAATTTGTCTTCTTAGTTAGAGGACTGCTGGAGCTCATTCATGGTGAACCGTCACTGTGAGAAGCTGGTAGCTAGGGTCAGGGAACGTTCGAAAACCCAGAAGAAGGGGAACGTTCGCCGTTAAAGCCGCTTCCAAGCAACGCCTATTGAAGACGTGATTGTGGCTCTATTGTGTGCGTGTGCCTGCGTGCATGATAGTGAACTGTAAAATAAAGTCACGAATTGTGTGTCAATGTTCAATGTATCTCATTTCCAATCAAAACCCCACCTATAGTCACAATCACGTGATAACATTGTTACGATTTAGCGTTGTTGTATGTGGTTTGTAAGACGGGTTTTGAATTTGATGGTTGGATTTATTGCACCTTATGCATTCACAACTCGGGACTACAAGCAATACAGCGCTACTGCTACTCTTTACAGTTCACCATTTCACACGCACTACGATTCTCAGTTTTCACTAGTCGTATCCTGGCAACGGATTTATAACCGTCTCTGTATAACTTCAATCACGCATGAAGTCTTTGCACGGTCTGTTTCATTTCTTACCTTTTCTTCTCAATCAACTGCGACTGCCATCTCCAGAACTCGACCCAGTTCTCTACAACGACTTCGACTTCGCTGCTTACTCGAATATTGAACACTGCTTTATAACCACTTTACACGGAACACGCAGAAAATACAGTCTCTTTTGTTAATGAGTCTTGTTTAGTGATCCGTTGCCTAGCAATGGATGTCCTGTTGTTGGCCGCGTTTGCTTCCACGGGAATATGTTTACCAAGTCATTGGCTAGCAATGGATATACACGTCACACTATAATAAAAAATAGCAAGAATCTTAATCCTTTTCATATCAGAGTTCGTCCTTAGACACTGCGAGGAATATTTTCATATGTTTCAACCTGTGGTGTATAATGTAATCACGGTCCTTTGTAACCGTCAACGCAACAGTTAACAATAATACTGATACTAAAACCTGTTATTATATCCGTTTTAGCTGAAAAATTTATCAACGGCATGTACCGTCTGATGATGATGTAATGTGATCGGAACGCGTAGTGGATAAAGTCAATAAAACACGAATTACAGCGTTCTAATATGAGTTTTATTGTTAACTGTTGTATTGAAAGTCACAGAGTACCTTGAATACTCTCAGTAATAGCCTTCCCCTTGTTACACGTATTGGTACCGAAGTACTGTTTGTCAAGAAATATCACTGAGAGTGGCTTGCCTTTATTGTATTCTGACTTTACACAGCAAAGCATGTACTTCGCCGGGAACTACGATGTCTTCACGCCAACTTGCAAAATGGTTTATTCTTTTCTTTAGTTCAGTTCAAATAGAAGTTTTAAGGTCTCTATTTCTTCTGATATGTACGTACTAGTACATCTGACTCTTACGTGTAGTTACGTTGAGAAATCCCCCTCCAGTAGCACTGAAAATGGTGGTGTAATTTCTTTCTTGGATGGAAGGAAGTGATTTTTTTTTCAGAAAATTGTAGAGGTCTATAAATGTATGTGTAGTTTCTCTATTATATTTTTGCAGTAAGGTAGTATTATCAGCATGTCCATCCACATGTATCGTCTGCAAAATTACTGATTGCACACGTATAATTTTGCTATGTTACGTCAACAACAAAATTTTTCGCTTTTAAATTAGTACCTTATTAGTCTAATATTATACCTAATATAGGTCCTAAACGAAGCTTGATTCCAATTACTGTATCCCTTAAACGGCTCATTGCAGAAGACTCTACAGAACACTCCGTACAAAATGTATTAAGATCTACCACTTTGATTTGTAACACATTTCGGGGTGGTTAGATTTTAGCGAAATATAAGGAACAATTATGCTTTCTTCTTTGCAACGTGGTATCTGTGTATGATTAACTTTGGGGCATTAGACTTCTTTCATTAATAAGTGAATATAAGCGTAATAGAATACAGTTTTCAGACTTTACACTAAAGCTTCTGTTTTTGATATGGATATTATAAATCACACACACACACACATATACGTGTATATATATAGTGGTTTTAAAATGGGCATTAGCTGTTAGTTCCATAGAATTTTCGAAAACATGTCCATAGATAAATATGCTCCTAAGGATCAGCTCGTCTGTAGCTCACCTGACAGTGGCAAATGTTGAGCGAGTTAGCTGAACACAACTCCTGACTTTAAGTAGGATCTATAACACTGAAGCCACGTAGAGGTGTAAGAGCTTTATAAATCCTGTAGTAAGAGTTCCACCCTACCACGGGCTGGTCGTCAGAAGTACAAGTTTGAAACCACGCTGTAAAATTCATAGTTTCTAGATAAACAGGGCACCTAGTTTCCATGATTCTACGATACGAAAGTAAATTATTCCTTCGTCATGTCTAAGAGTGGCTTACATGTTTTAAGGACTCTGAAAGAATATTTATTGTAAAATCACAGGTGTAGTAAACTGTTTCTTGATTTTCTCTCTACATCTGTACAGGGATAAATGCTCTGAAGTTTCAGCTCACTCAGTGAGTGAGTGAAATGTACGCATTACACCTTAGTTGCACTGTCTCCAATGCAAGAAGTCCTATTGAATTCGTCATCTGGCTTAGCATATAACCAATCTTCAGTCATCGGATCGAATAAAATGTAGATTTATTTGGGTGTCAATAAAAACACGTGTTTATCTCTTAGTCTATAATTCAGACCACATGAATGTACGTACAATTGTCTATTTAGTAGTTTGCACTATGTTCTTTTTACTTAAAATGCAATACTTCGTGTTAGTATGTACATAATGGCTACGTATAACATTTCCTCTTGTAAAGCCACACGTCAGTTTAAGTTCATATCAGTTACACAGTCTGTAAACATTTTATAATTTTTGAGGGTTCAGAGTAGCTATTGCATATTAACATATATGATAAATTTTAAAAGAGAAAGGTTCAGAGCAATTTTTGGAAAAAGAATCTCTTTGAAACATTTGTGCTCCATCAGGTTGCACTCAATATTCCACTCTGATTGGCGCAGATGTTATATGGCTTTGCTTATTCTGCTCACGGACCTCTCTGGTTGGAAGTTGTGGGGCACTGTCAGAATACCAATCCCATGCAAGCACACCCTGGCTCGTATCTTGAAGCTTCCGACTTCTAGGAGAATCTGTATCCTCCCCTTCGGCTTGTCATCGCTGATCTAGTTGTATGAGACTTGCAGAACAATTTGTCTTCATCTTGATAATTAAAGAGGGAAAGAACTACACATAGCACAGCGTCAGAATATGAGCTGAACAACCAACATTCATTTCGAGCAGGAGGAGGGAATTTCCCCTTCATCACGATGTCCAGACCGACTCAGGGGAACGCATCATTGGTTAACGGACGCTCTGTCCACGGAAAGAAGGTGGCCGGACAGTGTACCTGATTAGTCACCGGCTTGTAATATCGAGGTTAAGATTACATAGAACTTCATGTTCTGGCCAACATATGTCGCCATAGCGTATTGCTTAATTAAGCAAGGGATCAACTTTACCTTTGACAGCTACTGTATGCTGTACTACGAAATAATCAACAGTATTTAACCATTTAAACCCCAATGGTTGCAATGTGTACTGCATGCTCTAACATACTGTAGCGTGTTTTGTGTGTCACGCTACAAATAAATTCACGTAGGTCTCAAATTAAGTAGGACCTTTATTGTTCTTCACGCTTACACAACCACGAGTACAACTACTATTCACTGTGACACCTCAACTGTCTTCTGCGGCGGATGTTCCACGACACTCTACTTCGAAGGCTGGATAAAGACTCCCTTCTTAGACGGCTGCTATCCCAAGACTGACTGCTTCTCGTCGAAGCTGGGCTATTTATAACCTCGGCCGCTGCTAGGCAAATGAATCCTCTGTTATAGCGGTGGAAACGTTGCTTTGTTGGTTCCGCGTTTCCTACGCAATTAGAACACTTCATTCTGCTCACAGAGTATGTCTGTGTTTTCCATATGTTTTTGGAAATAAACGGTGATCTTTTTCTCCTAAACATTATTAATTGATTAATTTTTGCATTGGATACGTATCATGTGTCCTGTGAGGGGGACAAATTGAAAGTTGTATATTATTTTGACGAAATTCAGCCTTTTAAAGCTTAAGTATGTTAGTACCCTGCTGGCAAGTTCGATTGTGAAGCGTTGAATCTAACGCCAGCGCCGCTGTTTCTGTTCTCGTCGTCATGAAGTGTTTGTACGTCTAGAAGGATATCGGTCCAGTGGTCATGGAAACTCCAAGTAGCCTCATTATACGTGCGTGAAACTTGTGCTGTGCCCTCTTGTTCAGCTTCCTACCGGTCTCATTCTACATTCCCGCATTCTCTCTTCTGGGGAGAAGTTGTTCTCACCCACGTGTACCGACTCAAATCTTAACAACGGAGATTACCAGCATAGTCGAGAAGAGTCAACAGATTAATCATTCTCACTAAGTACTGAAACGATCGAAAAATTATAAATCTGAGTCACTGAACTTCGGCGTAAATGTAGGATTATCTCACCTTTCATACTTAGTGGATTTTATGACAGAAGATATTGTCACGTGTAGGGGTGACTGTAGACGGGGTTTTGGATTGGATGAATGGATTTATTGGCATCTTATCCACACAACTTGAGACTACAGGCAATACAGCGCTATCGCTGGTGTGCACACTTTACAGTTTACCGTTGCACATTCACTAGGATTCTCAGTCTTCACTAGTCGTATCCTGGCAACGGATTTATCAGAGTCTCACTGTAACTTCAAATTACACACGAAGTCTTATTGTCATAGTCTAATTCCTTTCTTCTCGTTTATTCTTAATTACTTTCGACTGCCATCTCCAGAAATCGACTCATTTCTCGACAACTAACTGCTCCCTTGGAACTTCTCGTTATATAGCCTCGGGACGGACCCCACGGAAAACACTGTCTTTTATTGTCCCATATTGTTTTAGGCGTATTTACTGATCCGTTGCC
Source organism: Cryptotermes secundus (assembly GCF_002891405.2). Taxonomy (NCBI): domain Eukaryota; kingdom Metazoa; phylum Arthropoda; class Insecta; order Blattodea; family Kalotermitidae; genus Cryptotermes; species Cryptotermes secundus. The sequence goes on from NW_019725842.1 coordinate 2,491,062, forward strand.
TAGAAATGAACGTCCTATTGTTGCGTGCGTTGGCTCCCGTGGAAGTGTGTTTGCCGTGTCTTTGTCTAGCAGTGGGTCTATACGTCACAATATTTTACACATTCTAAGTAGTACGACAAAATAGCCATTGGAGTACATAGAAGATTCGAATATATCTTTGCTTGTAAAATTAATCTGTGAGGAAAGAATGGTATCTCGGATTAAGAACGTAGACATTTAAGTGAGGGAAGTGGATGTAGTTAATGTGCTCGGAGTCTGATTGGTTTGGGAAGAGAAAAGGCGAGAAGATTGCTTGGATGTGTATGAATGAACAGACAAAATTGGAGTAGAAGCCGAATGGACACCAATTCGTATTTGCTATGGATTATGAGCTCCTAAAGTTTGAACTGTAGAAGCTTCTGTTGGGATATTGGAATTTACGCATTACAGAGAAACTGCCTTGCAGTTGGATCGGACCAGTAGAATCCAGCATCATCTGACGTCCAGGACGTGATAAGCTGTGGTGCTTCATCCAATCTACTGGCTGCATCTGAGCTCCGTAACTTGTACAGCACTGGGCAGACTGTTTTCATTCAGACACATGCTATCATCCGGCGTCAGGAAATGCAGATCAGAACAATCTTCGCAATTTCATAAATCGTCTGTCATTATTTTAATGTATTTTCCTGAATGTGTCTCTGCACATGCGTTTGATTTCCGTTATTCTGTAGAACCTTTATGCATACAGCACTCCTTCAAGGTTCATAAAAACCACAAGCGCGTTCGCAACCCTGTGGATTGCATATTCAGATCGCTCCATTTGTTCCTGTGACCCTCTGTCTGCATGCATGAAGCAAGTGAAGAGCTTCTACATGGATTTTTATGAAACCTGTTATTGGAAAGTATTCTTAAAACGAGTGGACATGTTCCAATTTTGTTTGAAGTCCGACAAATATAAGAACGCTTTGTATGAGGACTTGCGTATTGTGACATGACGCCTGAAAGCCGGAGTATTCTATTGCTAGACAACGGTTCATCACAAAATTAACACGTTTCTGCGGAAAAGGAAGACGCGGAATAGTCCATTGCTACACAACGGTTATGTAAGCGCGTTCCCGCGGAAACGAATAGACGCAGTAACAGACGAACTGTTCGAGTTGGTGATCTATATTCGGTTCGCCTTGAAATTCGGTCAGTTCATTCATGAGAGATTTAAATCATTCGGCATTCATAAGACAGTCGTCCTTCAAGGGATTCGTAAGAGAACTGAGAAGGCAGTTCAGTAGTTCATGTTCAGCTGTAGAGTGTTAACCAGCGAACAACGGCAGCTGAACAAGTGACTGATTCGTAACTCAAAACCAGGTCAGTCACAGTAGAAGAGAAGGCACTCGTAGTCCAGTAAGGAATGGAGCGAGTCTGAGACAGTAATCGATTGTGAACTGTTGCAGTTGATTATAATTAAACGTGAATGTAGTAGAGGGGCCACTAAATCCAATCATTCAACTAAAAATGCGTTTTATTAGTCTCGGAACCCCAGACACGTGGCAACATTTTTCTGAGGAAACATAACTCATAAATATTTATCTGAACGAAAAATATTTCGAATAAATTTTGGAGAGAATAATACAACATGTTTTATGCAGTTTTATTGCTTTCCAGATAATTAAAGACTGATTGTTCCGATGTGCGTACATTTTCTAGTTCGTATATTTAATAGTCAAGAATTGTCTTCTGAACTCACGCGAAGATGACCTAAGTCTCATACGGCCGATTTTACCCGAGTTTATGTGTATGCATGTAGGTCTATATGTATATACTCGTACATCTAGCTTACATGATTTTCCCAACATAAAAATACTCCTTAACGCGTCTCAGTTAATACTTAAATACTTGAGCTTATCGTAATAAATATTTAAGCCAGCCATTTATAATTCCTTCTGTCGAATGGGCCTTTAAATTATACACAGTGCACTTTACCGTCCCGAAGAGTACTTCTGCTGTCTCCTGTGATGTAACGCCGTGCAATCTTGTACACATTCCCCAACGTTTAGAAGAAGCGCACTGTCCGCGTCTTCAGTATTTGCTTAGCTTCTCTTTGATCCCGTTAGGAGGCACTGTTTTCCTCCGAAATGTCGGCGAACTTCTCTCGGACTACACAGTATTACGTCTCAGAACATAGTATTGTTCATAGCCAGTGGTGTGAGAGCCTCATATTTTATTGTCATACTCTTAGCAGTTTGTTTTTTAGAAGGTTATTTAACAAAGCTGTCATTGTTGCTACTGTATAGCGCCCGATGATAGGATGATTAATGAATGTGTAACCGTTTCTGGAGTAAGAATTGCAGGGGAAACCTAATTATTCGGTGAAAAACCATCCCAGTGCCACTTTGTAAACCACAAATTCCACATGAACTGACCTGGGATTGAACATGAGCCGCTAAGTTTTGGCATGGCCTCTTATCAGGTTAAAGTACAATAAATAACATTTATTGTTTTATGCCATTATCATTTTGTGTAACTTTCACAGTGAACAATACACGACTTAGTTTGAATTGTAGACCGCGCCATAGCTCAAGCGGTTAGTCGCTGGCTTCCCACCGCGGCGGCCCGGGTTCGATCCCGGGTCTGGTCAAGTGGGATTTCGTGGTGGACAAAGTGGCTCTGTGGCGGGTTTTCTCCGAGTACTTCGGTTTCCCATGCCAATCTTCATTGCACCAAATTCTCCATTACCATAATCACCCGGAGCAGGCTACAATAGGCCAGTCAGTGGCCGCCGTGCCGAGTGGACCCAGTTGGACTCCACCTCCCACTAAGCGAATTTTTTTAATTTTTTTTTTAGTTTGAATTGTTAGTAGATAGGTGTAAGATTAATTATACTCATGTTATTAAACGCTGCACAGGACAGCAAATTTACAGTTCAACAACTGCTGGGAAGGCATTGAGAAGTAAATATATATGCTTTTCATAGATTATATTGAAGCACTGGATTCTGATTCACTAAAGAAATTATAGTAAATAATGGCAGAATATGGATTTCTGACACAGGTAATAACATCCAAAAGTATGCACCAAAATACAGCCATAAATATAACGAAAGATGGAGAAGTGGTAATACTCCAATAGAAATTAATGTAGGATGTCCTTTATAACCGATACTGTTTAGTATTTACATTGAGAAAGTCACCAAAGATTGGCTGCAAGTGATCAAACAAAATATTTTAGGAAATGACTTAACTTCAAATACAATATTATTGTCGGACGATCACGTGATTGGTGCAAGCACAGAAGATGAACTGCAAAGAGCATCAATTCATCAATTGATATTATTCTTCATGGCACTTATTGTGTCGTAGCCCACTTCCATTGTGTTTTATCAGTGGGAGCAGTATTTGCAATCATACCTATTTTTCAATGATATCCACTATTTACATTGAACACAGCTGTTAAGTATAATTTGGAGATTTCAATAAATAAGACAAAGGCAATTGCTATGAGGGGAAAGATTAATGTGAGAACTAAAATAATGACAAGTAATAATATAATTGGCAAAAAAAATAGTTTTTGCTACATAGGGTACAAAATTACTCTATCACACAGCAAGGATTTAAAAATAAAAGTGAATAGATTAATCAAATACGCAGCAAAATATGAAAACATTGAATACCTAGACAAGGAAAGAGATACATAAGAAGTTTCATGTAGCTGTGGTGGTTACATACACATACATAAGGACCATAAATGTGGACTATAAAAAATATATGAATCGAAAATTGAAACTGCAGAAATGAAATTCTTGATGAGTGTAGCGGGATACACAAGGGAGGACCAAATAAATATTAAAATTATGAAAAAGCTGAACGTCTTTAACCTAAATGCAAAAATTATAAAATCCAGAGCACATAGGAAATATCACGTGGAACGAATGTAAGACAGATTCTGAAGAAAATTCTGAGCTACAGCCCAAAAAGAAAACGGAACATGGAACGCCCCCAGTTAGCATGGAGATCAGCATACTCTTCAAGAGGACGGAACAGACCTCATATGGACTAATCCATGAAGAAAATGAGGAAGAAGAAGAAGAAGAAGAAAAGGATGATGATGATGATGATGATGATGATGAAACGTGAAAGATTTTCAGAGCTGAAATAGGCGGTATTTCTGAATATAATTCTACCTTGAAGCATGGTAAATGTCTAGACACGTTTTGGGCTAAAACAGTGTTATGCGTATATGCACCATGGGATATAATCAAAAGTGACAGAATGTAACTTCACTATTTATTACTGCGTTCGGAGCTTGGTTTCTCAGTCTGTGAGATGAAAATAGAGACACAGAATTATTGGGGTTTGGACTTTTTCCATCGTCCGGAATTCTAGGTAAGAGGACATGACGTTTCGGAAACTGGACCTGTTTCCGTCTTCAGGTGAGAAAGGAAGACACCTACTCAGTTAGAACCCTTAGAAAGAGCTAATCTCAATTCCGGACGATGGAAAAAGTCCAAAAATCCCAGTAATTCTGTGTGTTATCCACCATCTTCAGAACCCTTTAGAATCTACATGAAAATAGAGGTTTAAGACATTTTAAGATCAGATGACCGGAAAGAATATTTGGTCGTAAGACATAACAGGAAGCTGGAGAGAGTTACGTAAAGCCTTTAAAAACTGTATGACTCTTGCGCATAATGCTATTAGTATGACTGAGTCAGAGAGGGTGGCATACACATGGCTTGTAGACTCATATGGGAAGTGAGAAATTTCTAATCAATTTTGTTCGGGGAAATCTCAAGGGATGTTAATATTAAGGTCGATATCAAGGAAACAGAGTACGATGCGTGTTCAGTTCAACTTACTAAAGATAGGGTCCAGTGGGAAACTATTTTGGACAGGGCAATGAACATATAATTTCCACAGCGAGCGGGACAGAGCCATCTGTGAACATCTCAGAAAACATCATACCGTATAACGGCAATCGGATGTAAAGGCAAACAAATTCCAGTGCAACGTATCGACCATTTATAACTTAAAAGTGTTGGTGATATATTGACTATATAATAATATAAATGTAGTGTTGCAAGGTTATATTCAGATGGCTAAGGGCAGAATCAAACCATCTGCAGCCATTACATCCTGGAGTCCCTTTTAAAGGCAAATACATCATTTCTAAATTATCGTAGACACAAGTGTGTCGCCTTGTATGTCTTGCTGCGAGGTAAACCATGATTGATGATGGCTGAACAAGAAAGTCGATAATTTTATAAGATGTGAGATGAGAAGCCCTTGGACATTATTTTCATATCTTTTTATGCCCATCAATGCTGAATTTAAGCGGCTCGGTATAGTCATAATTTACACGAGCGAAAAGCCCGGAATAATTCATCTAACGTGTCAGGAGATGGCAAAAGAAGTTTCTAAGTACTGGGAATGATCGATTAACATGGATATTTGGAGTTTACGAAACCAGTGTTTTATTCATATGGGATCTAATAAAAATATTCTGGGACGTTGCGTAGATTATTTTATCAAATAATTAAAGCGTAATAATGGCAAATAAGTTTTCTGTGTGTGGTTTGATTACATTCTGATCGTGAGAGTAGCAGTTTTGAAGGTTGCCTCCTAAATGTGTGCATTCTAAAATGTTATTCATGAGAATAGCATTTATTGACTACTGCGTCTTGGTGAACTGTGGCAGTTTGCTATAGTGAAGCTGAATCTAAGCTGAGAGTGAAGTCACGGATTTGTATTGCAGTAGCTGCTCCTTACGTAAACGTCGGTGTATACGGAAAACTGGGGGGTACATTGAATACAATTTGGAACATATATCTGAATTCCGATTGAGTACTAGGGGTTGCCAACACTTTTATTGCTAGTGGGGTGGGACTAAGTCCCTTGTACTGCGCCCACTTCTGGCCTATTGTACCAGCCTCAGATGATAGGTGAGGATGATTGTGGAGCAATTGGTGGAATGAAGATTGGCAAGGGGAAACCCAAGTACTCGGAGAAAACCTGCCCCAGAGCCACTTTGTCCACCACAAATCCCACTTGACCACACTCGGGATCTAACCCGGGCCGTCGTGGTGGGAAGCCAGCGACTAACCGCTTGAGCTATGGCGCGGTTGGCACCACTTGCTCGATATCATTCACAAACCCCCATAAGTTTCCCCTGCAAAATTTAGGCATTAATGGATTACTGAATACGAGATCTGTTGAATTTCAAGATTATTCTAGGGTCTACATATTTATGCACTGTTATGATAAATATGACTTGTCAATTAACGATTTACACATGAAAGAGCTGATGTCATATAATGCACTGCGTTCTGTACCATGCCCCTTTATCGTCAGCTGGTAACAGTTCAGGGTGTTTGGGTTCGTATAGCGGTAACGCTCTGTACTCGTACTGGAAGGGTGCTCGGTACAAATATCATCCAGAACATGTTTATCCAAACTGGGGCGTTTTGTAGCTTTCCTCAGTTCCTCTGACCAGATGCTGAGATAGTATCTCAACTAAGCACTGGCGGCTAAGGCCGCGCCATAGCTCAAGTAGTCGCTGGCTTCCAATCGCGGCGACCCACGTTCGATCCAGGGTCTGATCAAGTGGGATTTGTGGTGGACAAAGTGGTGCTGGGGCAGTTTTTCTCCGAGTACTTCGGCTTCCCCTGCCAATCATCGTTCCACCAATTGCTCCACAATCACCCTCATCTACCGTCTGGGGTTGGTAAAATAGGCCAGAAGTGGCCGCAGTACGAGGGACTTGGTCCCACCCCACTAGCAATAAAAAGAGCACTGGCGACTTCCTTCCAAATTTGTTTCGTTTCATCGTTCTTCTGTCCTGATACCCCATTCTGTATAGTCCGACTGCCAACAGCATCGTAAAGTAATCCTCAGAAAATAATTGTTTACATGTTATGAAGTCTTGTTCTGTTTATGGCTGGTAGTTCCTTCTGACACCGTCATACGATCACCACTAGCGCTAGTGTCGGCTGTGGTACGTTGTACTTTAGCGGAGGTGTCAGAACCTACTCCAAACGAATACCTGCTTTTCTGCTATGCAGAGACGTATCAGTATTGAAAATGAGTACCCCAGTTCAAAATGCTTATTACGTAGAGAACTTAGGAACAAAGAGAAATGGGTGTATAAAATTAGGAGGTAAAGATTGTGCCAATTGCACTTATTAGTTGATTGTATTTCAACTGTGTGAACAACTAGATGTACGTATACACATTATATATACGTGCACATTGCATGCATATGTATTGTATCTAGTCCTACCTTAAAATTGGATGATCATAAATGTTGAGTATTTAAGGGTCAGGAAGGAAGTAATAATTTAAATAAGCACTGCCTGCATTCTCTCAAAGAGAGTAAGGAATATAATGAGAAACCGCACCGAGCTTCGCGGTTGAATGGTTAACACTCAAATTCTAATTTAAAAATACTTCCTTTTCCTCGCTCTGCCAAGGTAAGAGCTTCAGCAGTCCCTCTAAACGTCTAGGATCGTCTCTGCACATCCTATTCAGGACATGTCGCATTATTTGTCCATTCCTAGCTGCAGACTTGCAATTCATGCATTTTTACGAAAACGATAAACCTTACGGAGAAAGGTGTCTTTGACAGTCGGATATCGAAATGTATACTTCCCGAATACAAGTCGGTCAGGATCTAATGCTACCGTGGAACTTTGACCGCTGTAAAGTTGTTAAAACTGCTAGTACGTGCCTGAGCTTAGAATGAAACGCGGTGTGCCCTGTTTCTTTAAGTTGCACAATCCTCACATTTCACACCCCAGTGGCACTGCACACTGACAATCTTACGAGACGTCCAAATCCAATCGTCCCCCGCCAGAAAACGAAGCTTCAGACGCACGAATAACGTTCCACTTATCCCAAACGAAAATAAGAAAAATCGTTCTTGGAATTTCAATGTTCGAAGGTAAGCTGTCATGTTTACTCAAACACTTATCTTTCTTGAATTGTTTCCTTACGAAGTTGGAAGAGGGACCTTCCTTTTTCTCCTCCCCTGATACCAAATGAGCGACCTCATGTCGCGTCAGAGAGACCTCGTGGCCCCGCGTAGGATTTGCCCAGTCGCTTCTGCCCCCCCCCCCCCNCGGCAGAGCTGCGTAGTGTTGGTGATGTCGTCTGGGAGAGGGATTGGGGACCAGCATTCGGTAATCACCGCACTGTCTGTCAGCCGAGACTGATTGCGTTGCCGCACAAAAGGGATGGCATTTTTGTAAGGGTTCGACATGTGGAAATGACAATTGCAAGAAACCGACTGTCTGGTTAGGGGTGGAATGTTTCGGGAGAGTGGTGATATGGGAGCATTTTACAACTGTATGGGGCTTACCAAATGCATTGCAGTTCTCTCGACATCACATCAAAGCAAATAAATATTTTGTCCTCCGATGAGATTTATATTATGTTAAAAAAAGCAACGATATTTGTTCATCTATCCGGCGGGATGTACTTGTCAAAATTAAAAGGTTAAATACATATAGAGTATATATGTATATTACCATTTACTATTCAAGCTGTAATATTAACGAGTATAAAATTTAATTTGGTTCCTGTCATACTCAGTACTGCAAGTTCTGGCGCTTATCGAGACTTGGTTTGTCTGTTTAAATTGGAGTGAAACCGCATTAAAATATTCCGTTCCTCCCCCTAAAATTTCCGTACACATTTGAACTGTCATTCGCACATTTGCTACTGTTACTAGAAGAAGAAGACAAACTAAGTCACTACAGCATAAAATGAGCCGTGGCCTTTGTTACACTCATGCTTCCAGACTCTCCAAATCAAATTATTTAACTAGTAATATTCATAATGAAATTCTGAACAAGTTCAACCGTTATCTGACCCATTCCGGCCTCAATTTCCACTTCAACCACTGTCTTTCTTTCTGGCACTTTATTGTTTGTACGTCGTCATTAATGCAGGGAAATAGTCTCTCTGCATTCTGTAAGCATGGCCAATCGAATCTGGAATAAAGATGAGAAATGAATTTCATGTTAAGGAATCTCTTTTAGCAGCTGATATTTATTCAGTCATTCAATAAAAATCGTAACATTTAGGCGGCCTGGATTTTTATCACCCCCGAGAATTCTGTCTTCTGGAATACTCGTGTAACGCCATGTAGTCGTTGAAAGTAAACCGCAGTTTCGGGGTAACATCACCTCAATCTGCAGTGTCGAATAAGACCGACTTAATATGTCAGTGCAAGAATTACTAGAAGTAAATTATTTTAGAAGTGACGTCAAAGCGCAGTAAATACGTGTAATATACCTGTAACTTGTGACCGTCCAAACCTATTACAGTTCTCTTCCGAGTTCATGGTCCTCTTTAGCCATTTCGGAAGGGGGACTGGTTTTTGGCGGGACCGATTTATTAGCATGCTATGACTTGTTTTTCGTATCTGGACATAAAACAACTGCCTTGTTTTTGTTTACATGCAGTTGGGATATCCGGAAGGGGACAAGGTCACCACGGGAGTCAAGTCTGTTGTTTTCCGAAGATGTGAATTTTGTTTTGTTAACATGTGTAGCTGTCATAAAGTGTCTTCAGGAGGGTCCAGCTGGACCCTAAACTAAAGAAAATAACCGCTCACACATGTGGGGTTCCGAGTTCTGTATCTTGGGAACTCTTTTATTCTCAAAGGTTGTTATGTGATTGGCTTGTGCCGATTGCAAGATGAATTTGGCTAGTTAAAATCAGCCAATAGGAAGTGAATTCTTGTCTGGGAGAGAGGCCGTCGATTCAGATCCTTAGGGATGAAGCGACGCTCCCGCAGGATACCACTCTTCAAAAGCTTGGCGTTTTAAATTGATCGGAGGCAGACGTCATTGGGCTGCACTCCTCATGTTTCTCTAAATTCATCAGTCCTTCACTTTGGGACATTAAAATTTGATAATATTAAAGGGCCATATTACTCCGTGCTTGCAAATGAAGGTATAATAAATATTTCGCTTCTTAATAAATAAACAGTTTCTGAACAGTGGAAATTGTGTTGTTGATTTCGAGCAGTGGGCTGGCTTGAAGTGTTCAGTTTCCGGTTGCCTCAGTTATTACCGTAACACAATCCTGATAGGAGTCAAGTGATCTACCGAAACCGGCACATAAGTACAAGAAAGGGGAACGGTGACAAATTTCACACAATGCGCGACATTTAATGAGACAGTTAGTGCCGTATTATGGGTAGCTACAGGCGTAGTCTTCCCTGTTCTTCCTAAGCTGCGTTTACTGCTTACAAACCTACGTGGCCACGAACACGACTCCCCGACTGTTAGGATCATCAGCTTTTTCGGAAGATCCTTCGCTTAACGCTGCTAAGGACTCACATGACATGCGGATAGCACGGTGAAACAGTACCGAGATGATGTTCAAATACACAGGAGCCGCTTAGTGACAAGATACAACGGAGACGAGTCTCAGAATCTTGGTATTAGATACAGGTGCGTTGTCAACTTCGTTCTTCCAGAGGAAAATCCTGTGTGGGCCTGGAGTCGTTCTGGTCGCGACATCTGCCTTCCAGTCGCTTTACTAAGTGACGTACTGCGATTTTTGAAAACCAGTTAACGAACCCAAAACTTCCCGGGATTGCTAATTACACGATCTATAAATTAGTCTCTTCATAACACGTTCCTTTTTTTTTTGCACTACAGCCCCAGTGGGCCTAGGCCTACCTCCATGAACTTCTCCGTTCACTTCGGTTTTTCTAGATCTTACACATTCGGTAGGACTCCTTGGGCGGGTGATCAGCTCGTCGCAAGGCCTCTACCTGTACACAGACAACAGAAAAACGCACACAAACATCCATGCCATGAGTGGGATTCGAACCCACGATCCCGGCTTCCGAGCGAGCGAAGACAGTGCATGCCTTAGACCGCTCGGCTACCGTGACCGGCAACACGTTCCTTTACTAACTACATTTTTTGCTTCAAAAATAGTCTTACCTTATAGCCAAGTAGATTCTGAAGTTTAATATTTTTCCCATGTGCCATCCTATATCGACATGTCAAACGAGACCTATCAGACGGTAATGATTCTTCTAATCAGGAGGTGCCTGGTTAGAGTTTAGGCCGGGGTACCATCTAATCTGTGACTAAGGTTTTAAATTAAATTCCCCAGTGTTTCCAGGCAAATTCCGCGATGGTACCTTTAACTTGGCCACGACCACTTTCATCAACATAGTTTTAATTCATTATTCATTTATAAACTTTTGTCTTTGGCTGTACAATATACATTGAGATAGAGTTTCATTAAATAGCCGTAAACAATAAAACGTTGTACGCTTCAGATGGTGTCAGGTTTCAAGGTTTAGTACTTCGTAACTCATTCTGGGATTTATGTTTCTGTCACGAGAATTCCATGAGAAAATGTAAATCTACTACTGTTATTCAGTGATCTTTTAATCCACCAAGAAATACACTTCTACTGTAGAAGCTCGCATGGAGTTGGGGTATGTCCAAATTGGTGTCGCATCTAACTGGGAGGAGATCCTATACAACTCTGAACTGATCACTTGTAATTTGACAAATAACGCAGTCGCCACTCGACATTTCACTAAACTACTCGACCTGGACCACCGAAACAACGGTATGGAATTACAAGCTTTCGCTTTTGATCTCAGTCCACTGACTCGAACAGCATGTGTCGGCGGAAAGTCATTCATTTTAGGCACTCGTCACAGAAATAAATAAATACATAAACGTGGTATCAGATGAGCACTGAATTTAACTCGCTAAGGGTAGATTTTAGTGGCAGGATTTTGAATAATGTGATGGTATTTTTTATTTAATAGAAAGTAGATCATTCTTTAAGTAAATGAATGACAATGACCCTGTATTAGTTTGGATTTAAAGTCGATATAACTGTGAAGTGTGTTATGCTACTGCCATATTTGTTCTAATGGTTGCTAGTTAATAAAACTCTAGTAACAGCCACCGTACAAGGAAGGGAACTGTGTCAGTTTTCTTAATTTTTTTACTTTTAAGCCGGCCTATTTTTCTATTCAGTCTATATGTAGCAATTCTTACTTAAAGTAGAAAACATACCTTTGAATTTCATCGACACTTGTATTGCTAGACGTCATAAAGCACAAAGATTACAGAGCACAGTGGAAACACAACTGTACAACATATATATTCGTGAATTTCATAAATGGGTCTCTGTACCTATATGTTTTCTTAATATTAGAGTCAATTTTACCGACCACACAACATATTTTTAATAATAATAATTCAGTTCAATTCATGTTTATTTACGTGCAATAACTCAACAGCACAGTGGCCAATTACAAAGTTAGCACGAGTATATACAGAAAATAATTGAAACAAAATACAAGTATGACAAATAAATCTGTGAACATAAATCTAAAGAAGACTGAACTATATACATACATTTATGAAATATTACGAGTGTTGCTAATACTGTTAGTAACTAAATACTAAGATAAGACACCTGTGAGTGATAGCATAAAATTAATAAGATTAATAACAAGTCAATAAATTAAAACCAATTACATAAGAAAAATTAAAGTTAGCCGAGGTACACACATTTGTAGTGAATTAAAACACTAATCAAGTAACACCGTAAAAGGTTCGGTACATGCTTGTAAAATATGATTCAGAGAAACCGCTCCGTCAGCAAATATGTCGAGATCTTTACCCACCACGTTGGTAGCAAGGGCGCACCGAGAAGAGGGACAGTGTCTTTTTGAGGGACGAACGCTAAAAGTAGAGAAGTCTCGAACATGGCAAGTAGGAACACGAAGACTAGCATTATCCAGAAGGGAGGAGCAGGATTTAAGGCCACGATAAACCTGAATGAAGAAGAGTGCATCAAGAAGATGTCTACGCAGACTTAGAGGGTGCAATCTTAGTCTCTCTAAGGCAGAT
>NW_019725842.1:2504356-2527274 GCF_002891405.2 Cryptotermes secundus
ATAATAATAATAATAATAATAATAATAATAATAATAATAACAACAATAACAACAATAATAATAATAACAATAATAATAAATATTTTGTGAGGTCGGTAAAATTGACTCTAATATTGATTAAATACACAACAGGATGCAAGAAACAATTAAAGTTATATGTTTTCTTGCCCTGTATTTTTACGGTCCTCTGATAACAGTAGACTGATCAGAGTAGCCGCGTAGTCTAAGGTGCATAATAACTTAGACAGCTCGAACAATGGGATTGTGCTTTCACATCACATTCCAGATATGAGTATTTGTCCGCATTTTTGCTCTGCATGTGTTGTTGCGTATAGATTGAGTCTATCCCCAACCAAGCTGTGTCTGCAAGGTCAGTACTTCAGATTGTGAACGGGGCACTGGACCTAAATCATTAAAGATGTTGGATTTTAAGATCTTCGAATTTATTTTAACACTGTCTCTTGTGCAGTTCTTACTGCGTTTGTTTATTTTATTCTTTTCTTTTGGACTGTCGCATGGCCGATGGTAGATTACACCAAAGCTGAATTTAAAAAAGTAAGATTTTGCTATATATTCGGAAAATACCATATAATTCTCCGCTCAATTTTTAAGCATGTTTCGTCTTCGTTTCTTATAAGCATTCTATATTTCCATCATTCCACTGTCATTGTCCACTCTGAAACACAATGACACTTCCTTATGTATAACTTTTTCTACCTATAATGGAAAAGTCGTGTTTGTACTTTCAAAAGTGTCAACTCTCAAAACACATCACGGCTTGGTATGGGATTTCGACACACAACTTTAGGTCTGTTTCGATTTCATTTTATTGGCGCATAAGTAATCTTACTGTACATCGTAGATTGATGTGAAGGATAATTTCATCCAGATAATATTTAAAAAGTCTGTTGATACCTCTCAAAAAACGGCATTCATGTTCACTATGGAGAGCTGAACAGGGAAATAATCATTGTTTATTCTGAGAATCATGAGAAATCTCGAAATATATTATGTGAACAAAATTCAGACCCTTTTAAACGTCAAATAAGGGCCGTAGGCCTACATGCATCGTTGTGCTTTGAGGAATATGTTTACTGAAGCCAGGATGCCATATAATCAACTAGTTATTAAGAACAGGTATGGAATTCTAAATCAGTTCGATAGCAGGTTAATTTTACTGAATATTTCCCTGATCATCTTCGGTACTCTCAACCAGATGAACGGCCAAAGCTTGGAAGAAAATACGAATATTATATTATATATTCTCCCAATTTATCATTCATAAACCTCGTACCACTTTCATTGTACGCCTGTAGTACTTTGCCGAACGAAGAAACAATAAATGAAATGATCTAGAACTGCAGCAATGTTCTGTGGTCCAGAGTTGAATCCGCATCGTGAAGTGTGTAAGAAATACACCCCGTTAATTTTGTGCCTCTATGAAAAGAACGAGCCTAGTTTGGGCCGGCGTGGAAGTGTCGCACTGGGTTCTGTAACAGCTCCTTTGGCTGTCGTTAATTTCAGCTCCCATGATTTATAAACGAAGGGGCACTTTGTACCGGTTAAAGTGGGAGTTTGCTCTTTATCCTATTTGGCTACTAAAGCATTTGCATGATTACATTTTATTTCCCTGCGTTACATTATATCGGTCTTCTCTACAGCATACCACTCCATTCTTCCTCGCTTGTCCCTTTACCCCGATAATGGATTGAATTTCACGCTCCCGTCCCCTCCACCTTTCAAATTACCCCCTAAATCTACATCACCAGCCCCATTTAACGAGAAAGTAACAATATCTGCCCGTGAATTACAAGAGGTTGCGCCGTGGATTGAGGAATTACAGATTGGCGATTCATAATGTCTTATTTTCTTCTCTGATATACCATAATCAAAATTGTAATCTTCGTTTTCATAACAAATATCCACTTCGTTTTTGATGAATATTTCATTTTTAGAATAACATATCGTTACTTCAGAACTTATGAAGTCTCGTAAACCACTCTGAGAGCTTAAAAGAAAGGGAACGCAATCCTGCTGAAATATAATAATTTTCAACTGACTATCTAAAACAAGTTATCAGTCGCTTTGTTACTAGAGGAATTGCTCGGCTTCTATCGATTCCGAATATATATATATATATCAAAATTGAAAAAACGACTGTAAACCTTATTTTGAGCGACTTTAACAAAATTTCCGTAAGATATATTTTAATACTCTCTTTCCCTCTACGCATAGGTCTTCCAAGTAGTCTCTTTCGTTTATTTTATCTAACCAAAATTTGTATGAATTTCCCTTCGCTCTCTCGGATGTCATATGTCCTTCCAAGTCCTTAATATTTTATCCGACTTCCGAATAATATTTGGCGAGGATTACAAAATATGAATATTCTTGTTACGTATTTTTCATGGCATCCTATTCTCAGACATCTTCTAACTGTGTTCTTTCCATATGGAGAAAGACGTAGGCGTAATAAACAGCGTAGTAAGGTTGTGGTTTGTATTCTGATGCTTAGGTCGTTGCAAAGAATCCATCGATGTCCGAGGCCCGGTGTTACATTCTGCAAGCTGACAGTTACCTTGTAAAGGTTGGGAGATTTGTATTTCCCGCATATTGACCTTGGTTGACTCTGTGACTGCTTATTCAGTAGATTCTAAAGTTTTCTGACGATGGTGGATGACACACAGAATTACTGGGGTTTTGGACTTTTTCCATTGTACAGAATTTTAGGTAATAGAGGACACGACGTTTCGGAAACTGGATCTGTTTCCGTCACTGAACAGTGATTGAGATTACCTCTCTCTAAGGTGCCCAACTGAGTAGGTGCCTTCCTTTCTCACCTGAAGATGGAAACAGATCCAGTTTCCGAAACGTCGTGTCCTCTACTCGTATTACCTAAAATTCTGGACAATGGAAAAAGTCCAAAGCCCCAGTAAATCTGTGTGCTATTCAGTGTCCTGAGAAAACATTTCAACACTTGGAAGTCTCCTCCATCCTCAGCTACAGCATTACTTCTGTCGCAGCGATACTTAATGTATCCTGTATTTATAAAGTATATACAATGAGGTTCTTATCTTTGTTGATATATGCGAGGCGCATATGAATTTCACGGATGAATAAATTTGCCCGATGGCCGATAACATTTGGAATTAAGGGAAGTTAATAACTGTATGGGCCGCTTGACGGCATTATGTTTCACGGTGAATAGTATTGTTCTTGCGTGACAGTTTGTTTATAATTTGTCAGCAGTGGGCGGCAGTTATCAGCTCCATTAGCCATTTGCACTCAGTTACAATTAGTGTTGCGTCATGTTGCGGTATACTTCAGAACAACGTATATTTCTGTGAGACCTACGTGAAATATGGATCAGCTAGAAAGTACCGGCGAAAAGTTCGATGTAAATTTCGTGATGAAAGAGTTCCATATAGACAAACAATTCACAATTTGATGAATAACAGTAGAGCAACGGGACTCTTAATAGACAGGAAACAAAAAAAATAAGCGCCGAGTGCTTACTGAGGAAAAGTTAGGTGACAGAGGGCCAGACTTGAACATACACCTGGAAAATCACTGAAATGTCCAGCTCAAGAAATTGGATTCTCAAAGTCTAGTGCATGAGGAGCAACACAATTGCTGAATCTTAGACCCTGTAAAACAACAGTAATCACGCACACCTTGCAGCCGCGTGACCCAGCTAGGAGGGTTCATTTTTGCGGTTGGTTTCTACAGCCTGTCGTCGAAGCCGAGATAGATCAGCACGTGACATTATTTTCTGATGAAGCGTGGTTTCACTTCTAGAGATACATAAATACGCAAAATTATCGCTACTGGAGCACACAGAACCTACATCGAAACCATGTCGTGCTCCATCTAGTGAAAGTTGGTGTCTGGTGTGCTGTAAGTGCAAGAAGGATTGTTGGACCTGTGGTTTTTAAGGAAAGTTGTGTACAGGTCATTGTCGGGCAGTTCTTTCCAGAGTTGGCATAAGACGAAAGAATCTGTGGCTTGTTTCAGCAAGACTTAGTTACTGCCCACACTGCACGTATGTATATGAAGGCTTTTTCCTTTGTCCTAGAGCGCAGAATTATCAGCAGTGATGTTTGTCCAGCACGTTCACCCCATCTTAATCCTTGTGACTTCGTATTCTGGGGTTATTTGAAGGACATAGTTTACAGCAGTAACCCCCGAACGGCAGAACTGAAGGAAAATATTCGTAGGGAAATTGCAAATATTCCTACAGAACAGCTTCAAAGGGTAAATCAGAACCTCTTCCGCCCGTGAGAGGAATATCTACTTGTAGAAGGATATCATTTTCAACACTTCCTGTGGTCTGTGAACTGTAACTACTTCGTCCCGAACGTTATCGGCCAATAGGAATAATCGAATCATGAGCAAAATTGGTATGCGTCTCGCAGCCGACGGTGCACCGGTCGCCGTGAAGCGCAGAGCCGTGAACCGATCAAGAAATATAAGAACCTCCGTCTGTAAGTGGACAGTACATATAAGAGTTCTTTTTTTTTTCGTTTAAAGAAAGCAAAGAGAAAATGCTAAAAGTAGGGCTTATTAGATCCGTCTGGAATTGTAAACAAATTTGAAAAGGCGGTCGGAGATAGCAGGTACAAAATTCCGACGGCTACAGCATTTATCAGAGTTCTCTTTCGGTCTGCGACTTTATGTCATGTTCAACACACGTACTTAAGACTTCACATATGTTGTTCCAGAAGTCACGTACATTTCTTCAAATTCTGTACTTCCGAGTTTATCTGTCCATATCATGATAAGCTTCACAACTTTGTGGTTATGCCTGCATATGTTCCTATGATATTATGGCACCTCATAATTCCTTTCTCAATTTCAATGATGTAACATCATCATAAATTTCCCAGTCTGAAACCGAGTGAACCATGGATTATGCCGACAATAGAGAAAAGTGTAAATACTACTACTACCACTACATATACTAAAACCACAACCACTACTACTGCTACTACAATCACTACCACTACTACAACCACCACCACTACCATTACCACTACTACCGCTACTACCACTACCAATATTGCTGTTGCTTCTGCTGCTACTACGATATGAGTTATCTAAGGCGGACATCATGAATCTTGCGACAAAAGAGCCAGGCGTGTTTACTGATTTGTTTCACTTCTTAATGTTACTAACGACGACTTCAGCTGAATTCCTTATTTATTATCTAGAGGGAAACAAGTACCATGATATATGATTAAAGATTTGGTAGAAGGCTGCCATGACCTGCTTCAATGTACTGTCCCACCACTCGCCTGGGAAGACTGGGAAGTCTCAGCATACCCCAGTCATGTTAACAGAAAACCTATGCCAAGATTCGAATTTGGTACCTGTCGAATACAAGCCTAGAATGTTACTACCACATGAACTTGTTCGGTACACAAGTGGTGTTGTCATCTGAGTGCACGATGAAAAGTTTATAAATGAGCTTGTACTTGGAGGGCGGCTGTAAAGTATTACGTTTCCTTCATTGCCAGTTTCTTGCGTGTTTTATATCTACCGAAGTAATTTGCGTTGCAGTTTCCCGGAAGGCTCGTCCCACTCTGAAGCATGTAATATCACAAGTTTTCGGCTTTCTTCCTGAAGTGTATGGCATTGGAAACCATTTCGAAGGCTACTCGTACAGCAAATAGGGTAATACGTTTGTATCCCGCAGTTGAGTAAAATAAAAGATGTGCATGACAGGGAATGACAGTTGGAAGCAGATTGGATTACCTCGTGTCAGTGGTCACTTCTCACTTGTCGAACATTGTGTTCTTTTTCTTTCCCATTCCTTTTTCTCTCCGTCAGTTTTTTATTCCTCTTCTTTCAGCCTTGCTGAAGAGACAATTTTTATCCAGTTCGGCTTTGTGCCAAGTGCGAGAGGAAAAAGGAGAAGGAGAAGCCCCATAAAACGTGCTGGGATTCCCCTTCTCTTTCATGAACTGAAGGACTGTGATAAGAGTAGGTGGGAATTCCCAGGAGATATGTGACAAGAGAAGAACTGTGACGATGATCTACTTGGACACAGTCTGATCACATTAACCCTGCAGAGTTCTCTCTGAATAACAACAATGCGTGCTGGTGTAGAGACACGTGTCCTGAGGCTGCTTCGTTCGAATCTGCTTTGGGAAACCAATTATTCTGGCTGAGATTTCTCGTGTTCTTCCACAGCCCCTCCAGACAAAGGCCGGGGTAGACCCTCCATATATACGAGTAGTGTAACTAGCTGACTACTAACAACGCCGTAAAATAATCCAGCAGCATGTCAACAATGCATCCGGTCACGTTACAGCCTTAATTTCACAATCCTGTTGCTATCTATCTATCTATCTATCTATCTATCTATCTATCTATCTATCTATCTATCTATCTATCTATCTGGATCTATTTCCGTCCTTAGGTAAGGTGGGGAGGGATACACCTACTGTGCTGGGTCCCTTAGAAAGAACTAATCTCAATCAGTCTTCCCCCCCTCCTCATCTGAGGACGGAAACAGATCCAGTTTCCGAAATGTTGTTTTCTAATTTATAGGATATCGGACAATGGACAAAGTCCAAAAACCCAGCGATTCTGAATGCTATATTTTTATGTAATTTTATGGAAGAATTTCAGAGAGGTGTCCTGTAGGCTGCAGAATTTAATGTCGAACTTCAGGAAATTGGTAACACATGCGATTTATATCTGTAAAAAATATTGATTCTTGTAAATTTGTTTCAGATTCAGTGTAATTGTCCGGTATTCATTCAGATGGAATATACTTATTCGGTACAGATATATAACAAACTACACAACGACAAATAATCATCATTAATTCGAACCCTGTGTCCTAATCCAGTGGAAATGAACTCGAAACTAAAATTTGTTAGCTTATCCGTTCCTTCTTTACGAGACGAAATTTGGGCACCGCAGAAGGCATACCCAGATACGCAGAAAGATAAAATTAAATGTGACTTTGTGTTTTGCTTCTTGCAATCTAGGTGCGATTTCTTCTTGTATATGCTTCGGCCTAACGGCCATCATCAGGTGTGCAAGTTGTGATGAAGGAATCTGCTGCTCTTCTGTGAAGTTGTTCTGCTTTTCTTTTGTGTAAGTGCCTCGGACTAGTCTAGGTTACATCGGCAATTGTTCTGTTGCCATGCACATGTTTGGTGTATCTGTAATACGTGATGGGTTGTATTAGAATTTTATTTTAAAATACGATCTGTGCATATCTGATGTTATGAGTACTTACGAATATGTTGGTTTGGTTCTGTGTGTTGCTGTTCCGAATGTTTTTGTAGGAGCGGAAGTGTCTTCTTTGGCGGACGACCATCATGGCCACTCGTTTTAGGTGTTTCTGCGAAGATGCCTGTGTTGATACCTATGCTGCAGGTCGTGTTGTGTGCTGCCAGCTGGTGTTCACTTCCTGCAGTGCTCTGAATATTGGGTTGTTTGTGTCATTCATTTGCAAGTTACCTTTGCTGAGTTTATATGTGGTATTTTTCCGGTGTTTTTAATTGTTTTCCTTTTCTGTGTGTTCTTATGATGTCCATGGTATCTACAGTATTGTGGTTCCATATTTATTTATATTTTATTTTTCATGAACAGTCACTAGACACAACAAGAATATTCGTTGCTAAGATATAAATGTAATGACACTCGGAGTACATAAATTTACAAATTTTTGTTGTTTACTTTTTCTCATACCTCATTGACGCTTAGGTTAATAGGCAGATAGCCTAAAAGTCTAACAGTACTCCACGTAAGGAGACACTGACACTTTTTGTATTTAATGAAATAGTCAAAGGTAAATCTATTCCCGTAACAGACCGTGAGAGCCCATGTGGATATGAGAGGTCGAGGCTCCCACATTTTCTAGGCGATCGGTTCACAGATAGTGGTAAGGTTTCAGCCTTACGCGCCGGCCGTCCTTTAACCTGTGTCCGCTCACTTCCTTGGGCCCTTTACGTTGGTCGCCACTCTCTCACCTCTCACTTCTTTGGGTTCTGTTACGTTAATCGGTAGAGCTGAGTTCCTATCCCGGGTCTTATACGGGTCTGGCTCGGACAGGGCAGGAAGAACCTTTCTACTTCAATCACACACACACACACACACTTCACACCGTTGCACTTAATGGTCATTTAATCCCTTCCAGCATTCTGAATACAACTGAATTTATTAATACATTTAATTTGGACTTTACTTATACTACTTTACGGAAGGGCCGTAGTTGTAAATATTGCGTCCGACTTTGCCGAAAGTAGTGTCAAGACTTCTCGATGTGGAATGCTCTCTCTNGCAGATGCTGACCTGACGCTAAGGTCGACAGCCCCTTGATGCATTACGGTCAGGGTGTGAGGCTCCGGCCGTCCCACTTCTAAGTTATCGCTGTCCCAAGCTGTCAGCTCTCATTTTCTCAAAGCCTTTCCGACTTTGCTGAAACTGCCAGGATTCCAGGAAATTACCAGGTGTTACTTCCTGTCCACATAGCAAAACTTGAACTATGTCCCTTCCGCGTGTAAGAGCTGGCTATCTGCCGGATCTCTTTGTTTGTAATTTAGTAATCTAACTTAATACAGATTTAATTTACACACCACAGTCCTCGAGTCAGAATGAACGGTTACAAACCTCCAGGAAGATTCCTGGTACTCATTTGTGTTAGAGGCTAAGTCGACCCCAGGGCCATATTGCGGCTGGAAGGATTATGTCAATTGAAAAAAATCCACCTCATCGGGACTCGAACCCCCGACCTTCCGGTTTGTAGCATAGTGCCTCAAACAAGCTACCATGAAATAGTCACATTATCGGAAAGGGGTTTAAAATTAAAGCTATGGAACATAACGGGATATCTAGTTCATGCATTATACTAATTTTTATAACATGATTGTTTTTATTAACTGTATTGGAGTTCAGTATGACGATCAGGTAAAGCGGGTGATATAACCGACTGTTATCATCAGAACTGTATTAATCTGACAACATTCATTGTGATGCAGAGTTCAATTGAAATCTGTCACATAGTTTCGGAGGTGAAATATTCTGACAGACAGATATTAAGATCTTCTTTCCGATTATGTGGTGCTCATGCGTGCAGGTTGTCTAACAGACGCAGACAAATAGAGTGACTATATAAAGTTTGTAGCTAAGTAATACGTACTCACTGAAATTCATTTTGCCCTTTCTTAATAGAAGGTTGTCTGAACTTTGGATTTCATTTTCCGTTACCTTCTTCCTGTGCTGGTTGTTTTGTTTGAATTTTACGTGGCGTACATAAATAAATAAAGTATATATATACTTATATATATTTTAGCATAATACAGAAACACTGAGTTAGAAAGAACTTCAGGAAAGGGGTATATTCTGTGACGATTCCTTTGCTCTGGGCCATTAGAGTAATGTTTCGTTTCCTCGTACTTTTCAGTTTTTCCATCCGCATATTTTCGTTTACGTTATCTGAAGTAAATCATCCATCTGAGAACTCTCGAATGCTGGTGATTGTGTTCTGAATTGGAGGACATACTTCCAACGGTTTCTTTTTCCGTTTCCTAATGTAGATTCAATTTCAGATTACTTTTAGAATATTTCTGTTTCGAAAATGTAAATGTATTATCAACAATTTTCATCTTTCATTACCCATTTCCCTTCTGCTTTTTGGCTAAATTTACATGTTAAATTTCTTCAGGAGTGTATTATGTACAGGGGTTGGACAAACTAATGGAAACACTATAGATACTGTACACATTACTTTATTAATAATTTGGCGTACCACCTAAAAGCCGGAATATCTCCAGTCAGAGCGGACATCCATTACTAGACAAGGGTTCGTTGAAAACGCGTGGCCGGGCAACAAGCTGTAATAAACCATTGCTAAGCAACGTTCGGTAAACACTGCCTTAAAACCCGGATTGCTGAAGTCGGAAAATAATAGACGTCCATTGCTGGGCATCGGCTCAATAAGCGTTACCGCAACAACCAATACGCTAGAGATAAAATCAAAGTGCTACCTAAAAATGAAAACATGTTCCCGCGGCAACGAATAGACCAGCTACCGATACACTAGCTAACACGGGAAAAGAAACGCTTGAATAAGGTGTCTTCTAGTCCGTCCGACTGTAGAAGATAAGAGATCAGAGAAGACCGGAGCGGAGATCAGATCTGAGAACACCAAAGATGAGATCAGATTAGAGGAGACCAGAGCGGATGTCAGACCAGAGGATAATTGAGAACAGGTCAGAACTCAGAACAGAGGCGAACGGAGTAGAGCTGAGAGCAGAAGAAACCAGCTCTGCCAAGAACCAGAAGACGAAACTTGAGCGACGACGGACTAGTCAGGTTTCATCGTCTGGAAGACGTTATTTAAGAGTGAATGTAATTGTAATTGTGAACGAGTTATCCAATAAACAGTTTCTTCTAACCCGGAACCCATCAATTTCTTATCGCGTTACCAGGATACGTGACAGTGTGGTGCTGGACCGGCTTTTGCCTGAAATACAGCTGCATTTCTTCTCTGAAGGGTCTCATAGAAGTTTGAGCAGTCTCTAGCAGAATTTTATACCATTCTTCTTGACGAACATATTCTGTCTTTAAGATTTCAGATTGCAAAATATAAGCACCGCTTTCAAGCATATCTGAAGTTGTGTATGATGATTTGTGAATATGTGCCAGCAGTCGTAACGCTATAAATAGTAACTGCGTAATCATCAAAGGAGTTGATTAAGCATCATATTGTTCCCTTTGCCTACCGACGCAAGACAAGATACACGTTGAGAAGGATAATCTGTTCACGCCGAACTTACAGGAGCTACTGATTCAAAGGAACCCGGGAGAATCGACCGTTTAAGCACAAGGTTGAGTTTTAAGAAAAATATCACTTGCAAAATCTTATCACAAGTTCCCTGTATACACCAATCCAATCTCCAAACGTATGCAGCTGTAATGCTTACTTGTAGTTTAAGAAACAAGAAAGCAGGCTATTAAGTGGGAATATGAAAATAGAAACAATTTTGTTTACGCGCAGACTTTGAGAGATGAAAGGAAGAAAAAAGGGTCAGAATAAGGTGATATTTGAATCCTGTTTTCATGTTTGTATGTTACGATCCGCAACATTTAGTAATTTATACACAATTGAATATTCAGTTGTCATCCAAACAAAGAAGGATCATATGGGACAAACAACACTTGTGTGATTATTGAGAAATTAATACAGAATTATTGTTGGAATGTCTGAAGGAAAGGCACGACTCTATTTGAGTGACAGATGGAAAGATAATATTAATTAAGATCCTCAAGAAATAAGTTGCGACGGTATGGACTGGATATATCTGGCTGATCGTCAGATGGAGGTGGTAATAGATATCTGGCTTCTGTAAAATATGGAGGATTTCATGATGATAAGAGCTATAATCAGCGTCCTTACTAGGCCACTGCCCCGAGGAGTTAGTTACAAAATACACCACACGTCTTGTAGTCATCTCTAGTGCGGCTATACTTACACAGATATATTGGCCTAAATATAATCATACACGTTTTTAAAGCCTGTAAATGAGGATAACATGCCTTTCATTCATATACCAGTAGCGATTTCATTCTGTTATCTCCGGCTATAAACCGGCACAAAGTACTATTTTAGCGTTGCTGTTTAGAAAAAGATTTGTACAGTTTCCCTTCATTTCGAGCTCACATTGCATAGACAATGAAGACACTAGTTCCTCCTCTATTTATTTGAAGTTACAAGCAACACTTGAAGTAATTGTCAGGTTACAATGAAACAGGTTCTTGTTACTGAACATATTTTTATATTACCATTCTCTCCCCCATATTGAATTTGGCGCTTCTGGTAGTGTTATGCTCTGGCTTAGTGCTTGCGTGTCTCTTCTAACTTCAGGCTTTGCGAATGCGATAAACTGCATGAGAATGTGAACTGGGTTGTGCTGTTAGAGACAATAACAGTTTCTTTGTCGCGCTGAGCTTCAGAGAGACAGAGGAAGGATGCAAGTATAAAACTGACTTCCCATACTACAGCAGTACACTGAATGCATTAGAATCTACGCAGTTCAGTCATGTGTGTCTGTGATTTCTTCATATCAAAATAAAGTCTTCTAGGTCTCTTCAGTACAAAGTTCCATGATTTTTTGTTTGTGACATCTCATAGACTAACCTTAAGAGGCTACCTATGTGGAGCAGAGTCCTTCTTGGAAAACTGATGGTCTCCCAGCCGCCGAAGCGAATCTCAACCTTTCAAAGATCCCTAAAGTTCATTACTGTGTTCACAAGAGCCTTCCACTGGTGCAGGCATTGCTACTGAACTCGTATTTAGTTACTGTAGGATTCTGACGATAGTGTATAACACACAGAGATATTGGGTTTTCGGACTTTATACATCGTCCTGGTTTTTAAGATAACTAATAAAAACACGACGTTTCGGAAACTGGATCTGTTTCCGTCCTCAGGTGAGGGAAAAACACCTATTCTGTCGTGTTTTTATTAGTTATCTTAAAAACCAGGACGATGGATAAAGTCCGAAAACCCAGTATCTCTGTGAACTCGTATTTAGTTGTGATACTTCGCAACAAATTAATTTTCTTCAAACAGATAAACTATTATGTGACAAATTTCAGATTTAATGAAATGACCAGACTTGAATGCTTCCAAAGTATTTAAATATAAGTGAACTGCTTAGCTCATTAATTGATTATGTAACAAAATTACTATGTTATATTTTGTGCCTCTAACATAAAGTTTGTTTCTAAATTGCAATTTTTATCGAATTCATTTTGGACCATGTTGCTGTAGTTAGAAAACCATTCGGGATGTACTTTTCTGAAGATAGCTTGCCAAATTTGTCAGAACAACGAAATGCTTTTATGTAGGATACCAAAATCCTATTTAAAGAACGACTGAGAATTTACAGTTACCCCAAAACGATTTCCTATGCGTATACAATGAACATTTGAAAAGTTTCTCTGAATAAACAATGCATTCTCACAACATTATACAAAGTTTCTCCCATTGGTTTCATTTTAAATTGCTTTCTAAAAGCTGTATTAAGGAGGAGGTATGGGGAATGGGATTCTAGCAGTAACGTGTCCTATTTTCCTTCTGTTACAACCATATTCTCTGCGCTATAAGGAGCACGAGATGTTTCAGAATCAATATTGAAGCGACAGGAATTGTTTAGGTAATTTACTTTACCAACAAAACAGGTTCTGGCATGTTATTTCTCCAAAAGTCTGCCCTATTTCTTGCACAATATTTTATACGCGTATATATTCGGCACTCGACTCCCGAAAGACCCATACGAACGTTGTGCCACTGGCTTCATAAGAATTTCATCTGAATAATCGTGGATAAATCAAGCGTGAATTCCTGAGTCACCCGGTTTCTTAAAGGACAATTTTCTGTGACAAAATTATCGTTCCTTCCTTGTGATAAACACCTTACGCTGTTCATAACAGGATACCGTTACTTGATAAATGGTAGGAAGAAGGTAAAGTTATTCCCTTGCACGAAGACGTGTGGGGGAATGAAGGTGTCGCTCCACCATTCTTGGCTTCGGTACTAAATGAAAGCGAATGGTCACCTTCACGCATCGACCGCTTTCTCCCCTTGGAAAGAGTCCCCGGTACCCATTGTATAGGAGGCTGGTTGGTCCTTACAGCCGGCCTGGACCGTGTTGAGGTGAGAGGAATCTCTTGCTCTTCCGGGAATCTAACCCCGGTAGTCCAGCCCGTAGCATATCGCCATATCGATTGAGAAATCCCACTGGTTGAATCCATCTTGAAATAGCTTCGGGATTCTGTGGGTCAGCAGGATTCGAAACATGGCTGTCAGTGTTTCACTTCTTTTCATAACATATTCTTCTATTTCGTTACTGCAAAATGTTTCCAGATGTCCAGTAGGTCCACGAAAGTTTATCAAACTGGCAATACTTTGTTAATAAAATGATCTTTAAAACTTTCTTCCTCTGGAGCATGCTTCAGTAACTGCAATCCACGGTAAGTTAGAGCAGTCTCACACACCTTGAACCTACTACGAATGTTATGTTTCTGGACATTATACATCGTCCTCTTTTGTCTAAAATACCATCCTGTTTATATTTAAACACACAACGTTTATCGATCTGTCGATCGGGTCCAACTGAATAGGTTTTACCTGAAGACGGAGACAGAATCCAGTCTCCGAAATGTTGTGTTCTGAATACAAAAATAAAAACAGGACGAGGGATAATGTCCAGAAGCATAATATTTGTACCAATGTAGCATCGTTACGGACTTCTAGATCTTGATCCTACTGCCAGTAGAGTATGTTGTGGGTGGAACTCGTGTCGGGTGTCCGTACATTTTGAAGCTCCCCTTTTCAATGGTCATTCATTGATTCATCAACGGCTCTACATGCTTTTGTTTAACCGTGGTCTCTCCATCAGTTTCGTAATCTTTTTTACACAGTGGGTAAGACTCCTTTGACGGGTGATCGGCCCATCGCAAGGTCACTCTCTACCCTCTCTACACACAGACATGCACACCTTGAATGGGATTCGAACCTACGATCCAAGTGTTCGAGCGAGCGAAGGTAGTTCATGCCTTATACCGCGCGCCCACTGCTATCGGCTCACTTATCACATTGTAATACATAAATGAACTCTGCAGGGTAGACTCATAAATGAGTGAACATTAATCTCACCCGGCAGATTTCGAAAGATAATGAGCTACCGCAATAGAATGGATCCTAGTTTAAATATCTGAGCTCAAATGATATTTTAATTAACTGGAAATACTGTAATAATATTCATTGAACTGTCATTTGTGAATGAAATTCCTAGCTGCAGATAATTATTGTACATATCCCAACTGTGTTATTCTCATGTTAGGTAGCTTATGATTGGACTGTTATTGAGGTTAGTGCAAAGAATGACGATTTTCCTTTGGATTATTTACGACTCTGAATAAACTTTATGGGAATCATTGAATGAGATGGGATTATGATCATAAATAGTAAGAAAATTAGAATTAGGGCAGAGATGGTGTTTTCCGCCAGTTCGCGTGTAGGAAATGAGAAAAACTTCGAAATTTTAAACCACATCGATTTAAAGATCAAGATCTAAACGGGATATCTGCTCAACAAATTTTAAAGCGTTAACAATGGAATAGTAAGGTAACATTGATGCGGATATTAGGACAGTACCTCGCGAGAATTGGGATCAACTGCTCACGTTGTGTCTAATGGCGGAGTTTGTTGTTGATGGTGTCGGACCTGCAGATTATTCGCCTTGAATTATGTCTGAATCCGGTCGCTAGAATGGGTGACAATTTTTTATCTTTTCGAATATATTTGTAGTGTCCCCAGCGATGGTGCTTCCAACTTATCGTGGTGGTGGGGTTGAGAGCTCCTGAGACCCTGAGACCTATGCTGGCGGTAGCGTAGCTGCTGATAGGGTCACCCATGCCCGAGAGGTCAAAGGGTAGGAGCCAGACGAAGAGGGATACCCTGGTCCTCCATGTTGGGGTTGGGCATAAGGCTAACACCTCACACCGTAAAAACTAAATTTTTCAGAAACCAGAAAATCAGCTTTGGATGAATGGATTGAACGGAAATTGACACTAGCGAAGGAGATGAGATAGCTGGAAGATGACATGGTGATCTCTGTAAAATGAAAATAAACGGATGGGGAGGAAGATGAAGAATATAGAAGAATGAAGGCAGATTGTTCAGGAGGCCAAAGCTCACCCTGAGTTGTAGCGCTGAGCGGAAGGAATGTTTCTAGTGTTTCATTTGATTTTCACATGCTATAATATCATGGAGCCAACGTGAGATTGCCTTTGGACTATTTTGCATATTGCAGAGTACTTTTAAAAGTGTTCCTTGAAGCATTGTGAGAGAGGGCCCTCTACGGCCGTAATTGAGACCGGCAAGATAAGGGAGGGGTTGTGTGTGCTCACCTCTTACCCCAACCCCTTTCCATATGAGCTACGCTTTTGGCACGGCTGACGACGAAAGTAATTTATTTGACTGGCAACAGGGAGACAGCTGTCGGAAGAGATAGGTTTTAGTACAGACTTCTAAATGAATTGCAGATACGAAGAGATGAGGTTGTGCTCAGTGGAAGGGTTTGGTACTGCATACACCAGAAGTGCAGAACCTAGTTTGTGCATGACTTCCGTCGCTGCTACTTAGAATGCAGTGGAGCGTGTCAGACATTCGCATTTCGATTTGTCTAATCCCCAAAGATACTTTCAACTGGGGAGAAGTTAACTCTTCTTCAGCTTATGACTGAAGAACAAGGCAACGGGGGAACATTGACAGTTTCCCTGTACACACAGAGAACAGTTCTGTAACCGACAGCATCATGTAGCTTGCAGCTTTGAGACCATAGAAGTTGCTAATAATAGCCATTGATACCAGAGTCTTGTTGTAGCTATAGAACTTAAAAGCAGTAGCAATTATTGTGCCAACTTTATTCCCATAGAACTTAGAAGCAGTTGCATTTGTCGCGCAGCCACCACGTAGCCATGGACATTAGAAACAGCTGAAGTTAATCGAAAACCACGTAAAATAACTTACTTTTAAATTTAGTTTGCCTCTGAAAATAATCCGTATCATAAGAGTTGAGGTTCTCACGGCGGTGATTATGAAGAATTCCGTCTTCTGGGATGTAGATCTTGTGTGAACTGACGTTTCGGAAGAACTTATCGCCTCTATCTTCAGTGTAGAAAAATCCGCGAGCGAGGAACCAGCTTGCGCAGCCACCTGCTGGTGGGAGGCCTGTTTGAAAAAGACAAAATGTACAAGTTTCTTTTTATCTCATCGTAAGTAGCTGTTACTGTGTAAATACTGGCATATAAAAAAATAATTGCAGCGTTAATAACATGAAACATTTTGGTAAAATATGGACAAATTTGAAACAAAATGCAGCAGGAAATTTTGATTTTTCATTACGACTCCTAAACAAAGGGCACGTGTAGCTGTACTTCTGTGTTTGCTCAAATATAATGTTCACTCAACCCTGCAAATGTTACTGGGGAGAATATTACGCTTTATATTCGAGCACGTTCTGTTCTGCTGGCTGTTTACTGCAAGCTGTAGTATTCTGTATCTCCCACACTTACCACACACAAGTTGATCTCTCCGAAAATTTCTCGAAAACACAATGTGTGTGTCAAGGTAACACTAAGTATTCTT
Organism: Cryptotermes secundus; assembly: GCF_002891405.2. NCBI lineage: Eukaryota > Metazoa > Arthropoda > Insecta > Blattodea > Kalotermitidae > Cryptotermes > Cryptotermes secundus. The sequence continues at coordinate 2,521,529 of NW_019725842.1, forward strand.
CATATCCATGCTTGTCGGCGAGAACATTATTATTTTCTGTTCTTGTACAGACAACTTCGACACGTACTCACTATGTTTAGAAATTAAAATTAATTTCGTACAGTTCATATATGGAAATGTTTTTCTTAATCTGACATTTTAAACTTATGATAGGATAAAAAATGCCTCCACATTCCAGAACTGCTACGTAATCATGTGTCGTCTTGGCATTTCAGCGGTTCCTAACTGGACGACGCGCCTCCGGGGGGGTGGGTTCAGGATATTCAAGCAGGAGCTTGAGGACATGAAAAAGAAAAACCTTTTTAATGACAAATTCGAATTAAATAATTTTGGAGCTGTATGTAACCTTTTCCTTCTGTGTAAGTGCCCATCGGACCCGTTAATCCTCATATTAAAAAAATAACAAATGTCACTTCTGATTACACTGTTCTCCACCAAGTAAGGAAACCATGTAAGATTTGTATTTTAAGAACGTGAATTCTTTTACTCGGTTTTGATGTTCTTCTATTCACGAGTTGGTTGATCTTAAACAGTAATAGTGTCACGACTTAGGGGTGTGTGACTATAGACGGGTACTGAGAAATAAGAGATATATTGAACTGGTTATGCCTCATGCATGTATAATCAAAATAATACGAGTAAGTTTCAATATCGTGACACGTATGAAAACAAGCAAATATTTTTGGTTTCCTTTCTTTCCTCTTTCTTCATCGTTTCTGCTTCATTTCAGCTTCCCTACCTAGATCTTGTGTCTGAACATTTTTATTTTTTGTATATGTCATAATTCGTCGTAACTTTCTTCGACTGTCGGGTTGTTTGTTGCCATACTCAGTCAGACGAATGCAAGGATGCGCAATTCTGAACGACACAATATCAACAGGATACTATGAATATTCATATACACTTCCCCTTTTATACCTTACCGTTTCTGAATTAAAAGAGTTTCCATTCATTCCAGGTAGTTTTAAAGTACGTTCTATTTCCGTCATTACAGATACTCGTATATTCTTAGAAAGGCTGCTGTTCAATGAAAGTCCTATTTAGGACGGGTGCACTGTAAACATAAAAAGCTATCGAAAGCGATATGTTTTATTGCCCTTTGGTCTAATTCCGGCGAAAATTGATGAAGACTTCATAGGGAGCTGTCAGGAACCAGACAAATTGCGGTACATGTTTGTTTCCTGAATAATATATCTGTAAGAGAAATATTACACAAAGAAGAACTGCTTCATTTCCACAGTATATGAAACGCTGAGACAAGATTTGTGGCCGAATTTCCCGTCACAAATTACGAGGTGTATTGTTATGTTATAGTAGCAGAGCTCTGGATACCAACGGAATCAACCCACTCCAAATTCCATAGCAGATGTCTAACAAATACTTTCGTATTTTTACTTTGACCAAAGATTGGGTACCCTCCCACGTACGTATTGAAGGTATGAATTTTGTCTATGAATAAAACACAGTTTGTCCAGCTCACCCCTTAGTTTCTCTGTTATTCTTTGACTGAGGTGAGAATGAGTCCCTTAGTATTATGGCCGCAAAAGAGATATTTTACCAGCCCCGGGTTATGGATGAGAGAATGGAGCAACAGGAGAAAACTAAAGTACTCATAATATTTTCGAGGCCCACTCTCTCCATCAGAGGACGAGTATGAATCTTCAGGGGATTGAAACCGGACCTTTGCAGTAGGAATCCGGTAACTAACTGCCTGAATTCTGACACAGCCTGCGTGTACGTACACACTGACAGATCTGTCCCTGATCACATGGCCTGTATTGAAAATAGGCAACTTCTTTGGCAGCGTTTTACATTTTGCGGTAATATGTTGCTGTAAAAGTTTTGCCTTTTTATTAACGAACCATGTCGCGAAGCTGTTGAGAACGTTTATAGCAGATAACATCCGTACTCCATTGTTGAGAATTTAATTTCGCGGTCGGATCCTTGGCCTCGTCATACTATCACATTATGTCCTTTATCGTATCCTGAAGATGAAAACATCGTATTTTTATTCTTGTCATAAGTGGGCCAGTTTAGTTTAACGATGTAGTCTCGTAGTAAAACGAAGATTTTAGCATCACAAATAGCGAAACGTGCCGCTGGACTTAATTTTGAGCTACTTCCCTCCTCCTCGCGCCTCAAAAACATGGTACTTAACTTTCAGACTGAGTACAGTTTTTACTTAAAATTCACGATTATTTCGAAGTAAAGTACTGGAACCTTAATGCAGTTGATAACATTTCTTAAATGAAAATTTAAATTTCTTACGTACGGGTATTAACCTCAGGATCAAAAAAAATCGATATAATACGCACATGTAGACGTCTGAAAAACAAGGAAAGAGTATTTTGTCAGTGATCAACCAAAGAAGCAGCTGGACAGGGTTCTGCATTCAAATTTTATTATTTCATGTTTCGTGTATGTGTATGTAACTTGTGACATGAACTCCATCAGTACCTTTCTCCCACTTACGATGCTACTACAGTTGACATGCTTCGTCTAGCAATTTCAAGTATACTGCACATATTTCAGACATGTACGTAAAGGTAAAGTGCTCCCTTTGCTTAACCAATTAAGCACAACAACAAGGCGTATGAGGAGTGCATTAATAGATTGGCGTACTCTTGACCTCGACACTAGTTGGAGGCATGTGGTCAGCTCCACGCCCCAGCCGATTTACCTCTCTACCCGTTAGATAGGAGGCTGGGTGGACCTCGGAGTCGGTCTCGACGATGTGAAGAAGAGAAAAATACTTGCCCCTACTGGGACTCGAGCTCCGCCCCTTCTACCGTCCAGCCCATAGCCAGTCGCTTTCCACCTCCGTATGCACTTTACATTTTGATGTAAAGTTTTACTTAAAGGAACCATTTGGTGACTGTAGACTCGATAAGCTTATATAAAAAGTGAACAGATAATTATAACACGATAGATGACACGCAATATGGACTAAATTAGATGCAACTCTTTTATGAATAAATATGTTTTAACAATGGTATAATATTACTGTACAATGCCCTTGAGTATTTCGACATCATACTTTTATGAAATAATATGTTGAGCAAATAACTGTAGACAAATATGAATTGTAAAACATATTCCTTTCAAGCACAGAGTTAATGTTAATTACTAACTCAGTAAAGTAGGTCCGGGGTGACAATTTTGTGTACTGACAGTAAATCTGTGAAGCAGATACGATTTTTAATGGCATAACTTAATTTTGTTAAATAGAAGTAATTCTAAGTACGTACTCAGAGTAACTTAGGTAGTATCTACCTGCCTGCCCTCCCGCCCGTATGCCCTCCTACCTACCTACATACGTATTCCTGTTGCTCCCACTTGGAGCATAGGACATTCGTGAAACTCTTCGTTTCACTTCAGTTTCTTAATCTTAAACAGTCGGTAGGACTCCTTGGGCGGGCTGGCTATGAGCCCGTCAGAAGACCGCTACCTACATGAGACAACAGAAACACAGAATAAACGCACGTACACATTCATGCCTTGAGTGGGATTCGAACCCACCACGCCAGTGTTCGAACGGACAAAGACAGTTCATGCCTTAGACCGTACGGCCACTGTGATCGGCTAACTTGGATACTACGTATTCTACAATAATTTCGTGAAAGAGTCAATGTTTATTTATGATGTGTGCAAAGGTATGTATAATTTAATTATGGATAATATAATTACAAGTGCAGTGAAGCTAACTCAGCGGTGAGGTACACTATATGGATAATAGCATAATGGACGTGTTTATGGAGTTTATTGCAATATTGTGAACAGACGAATAAAGGATACTGCAGAGCAAAATTGTGGTGTCTACTTCAGTTGTAAACGCTTTAACGTCAAAATAGTTGTTTCGCTCATATACGTAAACTGGATTAGTTTACCTGATTATGGGCTTTGCCGATCACAGTGGCCGCACGGTCTAAAGCATGAAATGTCTTCGCTAGCTCGAACGCTGGGATCGTGGGTTTTGAATCCCCCTCAAGTCATGGATATCTGTATTGTGTGCCTTTATTCTGTGTTTGTGTTGTTCTGCGTGTAGGTAGAGGCGTTGGGACGGGCTTATCCCCCCTCTGAGGAGTCCTACTGACTGTGTATAGGATCGAGAAACTGAAAAAGCGGCCAAGCTCCAACAAAGGGCTGGAGAGCCTAATACGTAATAACTTGGGGTTTAACATCGACAACAACGCAGCGTGAATGAAATAACACAGAGACTTTTCCCATGATTGGTACGGGTGCATCGTGCTTGAGATGTAGAGGGTCAGAAATGTTGCCCGGACTTTAACTCATGATCTCAGTGCTCAATGACAGAAGGCCGCACAGTTTTCCGTATGTTTAAACATATATTTTAACAATCTTTAGAGGCATTTGTGATCGTGCACTGTGATAGTTAGTTAGTTAGTTAGTTAAATAGTTAGGGTGGGTTTCCCTATGCACCGCGACCAGTTTGATCTATTGTGCTTTCCTCTATGATATTCTACCAGTGTCTATACCCTACCGATAAATGGTGCGTACCATCAGTCCCGCCGAGCAAGCGAGTTCGGCCACTTGCTTAGCGGTGTCTATAATGCTTCCTCCATCTATCAGAGGCCTTAGAGACTATTGTTGGGAGGGAAACCTCCTGGAATTTGGCTCAGTGATCCCCTTTGGGGATATGAGGTTCTTTTACATGCCGTAAAGTTACGACTCGGCACACGCAGCTTAAAGTCCCTCCCGGAGGACTTGTTCTCTGAATTTTTCCGCCCTTAAAAATTCGACGACCTCCGCCGAGTATTTGAACCCGCGTACCATGAGTCATGAGGTGGGAACGTTACCTCTAGACTACGGAGGCCGCTGTGTACTGTGATATGTCGTACTATATAGAAATATTTCAAAGAACAGATTCTGTATGTTGAAGTAAGGCATATCACAACATAAATCCGGGCGGGGTCTAACAGCGTCACAGCATAGCATTTCCCTATAAATTAAGTGACTGCACTTTGTAATATACTTTTACACCTCACCGGATTGCAATGGCCGAATTCGTCTTTGGGGACGCTATCCTGCCTACCATCCACTTTCCATATAAAATGATTTTGGTGTTTTCTATGGAGGCTGTTGTGTTCGTGGCTCCTGAAAGTAGTTCCCCCTCGGTGTGTTATAGCGGAGGCCATGGCTTGCTGAGAGTGCAGTTCCTCCATTACTACACTCTTTCAAACTAGGGATGGAAGATGTTTGTCAGTGTCGGAGTCTTTCAGTGCGAATCGAAACGGTTTGCCGGTCTGATGGTTGCAGTTACGGGTCAGTGTATAATGCGGATGGAAAACATATGTTTACTACAAATGTACTTTCCCCGTTTACGTCTAACATTCCATTTTGTGCGCATCGTTAAACAAAAAATGAGATTTAAGGTTTTTACACCGGTAAAAATTTAGTCCGTAGTCGTCTGGTTTATGATACCATGTGTTCTGGTGATCAGTCTACTACCTCCAGTTTCTACCCTGAAGACAAGAAACAGGTTCCTTTGAACCAAACAAGATTACAAATGTCGCAAGCCAGAAGATCACAGTGTGTCGAAACAGTGATCTCATAGGCACAACAACGATAGTTTGAGAATCCTCCACCACAGACGCCTGTCTCTTCATCACGCCTGCACTGCTACTAGCCGGAAGGTCGCGGGTTGGACTCTTGATGAGGTGGATTTTTTTTTTCAGTTTACCTAATCGTTCCAACCGCACTATGGCCCTGGGGTCGACTCAGCCTC
>NW_019725842.1:2527333-2529591 GCF_002891405.2 Cryptotermes secundus
CTGACTGCCATCTGTGAGCCGACTGTCTAGAAAATGTGGGAACCTCAACATCTCAGAAACCTATGGGCCTCCACGGTCTGTTGCAGGGATACCTTTACCCTTTTTAGCCTAGGTGAACTGCAATGATTGCTGTGAGTTCACAATGTAAATTCCTCGGACTTTTACTAATGTCATATTCTACAAAAAAAAAGATATTACACAAAAGGGAGCTGGGATAGCCTAGTCGATATAGCGACTGGCTACGGGCTGGACGACCGAAGGGTCGGAGTGCGAGTCCCATTCGGGTCAAGAATTTTCTCTTCTCCAAGTCATCCACACCGACTCTGCGGTCCACCCAACCTCCTATCCAGTGGTTACTAGAGGCTATTTTCGAGGGGGGGGGGGAAAGCGGTCGGGGGCGTGACGCTGACCAGGTCAAGAAAATGTGGATCTATACATCCACTCCTCCATACGCCTTCATGGCGTAGTGCTTAAATTCGTTGATCACAGGGACTTTACCTGCTACGTTACACAATAATTTTAAGAAAACTGGATGCAATTCCATTACAAACACAAGTAGATCATTTTGACGGGGTTATGAGCTTTTTTAAGGATAACAGGTGGAAGACTTCTTGAAGGGAGACAGAATTCGGCTAGACACGGAGCAGTGGTTGCGAATTAGGAATTCAGAAGGCTAGACCTCCCTTCAAATGTGACGGTATGGACTGGACTGATCTGCCTAAGGAGAAGGACCAGTGAAGGGCTCTTGTGAAAACTGTAATGAACATTCGGGTTATATAAAATATTGGAAAGTTCTTGAGTAGCTGCTTCTCAAGAAGGGCTCATCTCCATGAAGTTAGTTAGATCTCTCCTCATTCTTGTCCTAGTTTGACGATGCTCTTGCTTATTAAGCTACGTAGCGTTGAGGGAAGAACACAGTTAAGCGGAGTAGCCGGGATTAATTACGCCAGCATGTTTTTCAAGCGACGGAGAAGAACTACTAAAGTCCAGTGAAAGGAATTGGTCTCCTGGACGAGAAACGAACTCTCCCAAGTTCCTGAATATAAAGTATTCTTAAGCCTACAAACCACTCATGTGCAATATTCTGTACTTTCGTTATTAATGTAAGGCAAATACAGTTGTAGGAGAGCCAAAATCAAAACAGCGCATATACAGGTACAAAAAAGTAGTGACGAAATGGGAAAACTAAAAGTTTAGTGTAGAAATATCCGTTTTCTTCTTCTTACTCTTGAAAGAACAATGAAGGAAATTTTATGTCCCTATGTCTACATAACAACTCCATTTGTGCTTTAGTTTAGACGTAGCCGTAGGCTTTGAGGCTGTAAAAAAAGAAATCTTTGCAAAGTAAACCCGGTTCTCTTCGCTTCCTTCCCTTTCAGAGTAACTTCAAAGTAGGCCCAGTTTTAAATAAAATAACAATCTTCTTATAAAGTACTGTTTGTTGGGAAGGGGTTTCACCTTCCTGCCCAGTCCCGAATCGTTAAGTGTGTTTATAGAACTGACTCGAAGCAGAGGAGTGAATGTGCTTTCCGTTGTCAGGAGGGGAGTGTATACGGCATTTATGTGAAGACTGGGAGCAATTCGTGCTTCTGTGGCGGGAATCTTTTTCGTTCATGTTAGGATCAAGAGGTAGGATACACGGACTTTCCTCATAATAATAAATACCTAATTAGTATTCAGGGAATTTGCATGAATAGTTTATATGAATACCTTCAGTGTATATTGAATAAGGAGCCAGCACTTTGTGTAAACAGTACTGCTGAATTAATATCCCCAACTCTTTTCAAGAACAGCAGGATCAAGAAAGATTCTTTTATTTTCCATTTGTGCTTCTACTAAAATGTGCTTGAAAATAAAAGCTGAAAAAGTGGCGCATTTGTTTTAACACATGCAACCTACAGTTGCATTCCTTTGTGACCGTTTTGTCGCAGTGGGTTAGCGACCGGAGTTGGAAATTAGTAACTGGTAGCGGGTTTGCTGTTCTCCACAATATTCGCTCCGGTTCTGGAATCCCATCGTGGTCCTGATCCAGTAAGAACACGGAAACTCTTATATCTGAACCTGAAGCCAGCTGCTCACCTCCATTCCGTGTCGAGGTCTAGAATGAATTTGACTTTTGACAGTTTTTGTAAGAGAATTCAGAAAGCAGTTCATAATTGAGTGTCCAACTGTGGAATGTTAGTCAGCGGACAACGGAAGCTGAAGAAGTGACCGATTCGTAAATCAGAACCAAGTCAATCACAGTAAAGGAAGACACT
>NW_019725842.1:2529755-2555382 GCF_002891405.2 Cryptotermes secundus
AAGTGTTTACAATGTTCCCATGAGAGAGTTACTGGACTGTATAACGAGCTACGTTCGTTGAATGTCTACAAGCGCTTTGAGACATGGAGGTTAGTTAAGCACCACGCTATGAAGATATAAGATTGAGTGGAGCTGTACCTGCACGTGTGTTTAATCTCGGCACTGAATGGAAAATATTGGTCAGCTTTTTGCTCTGGCTGCTTTATCCAGCAGGGGCGGTCCCCTCCTGTAGTAACGACTGGGCAACAGAATGAAGACCCCTAGAGGCGGTGTGGACATGACGGGAACAGACAAATCTTTACCCTCCCGGAAATGATTCTTCTGTCGTCCAGCCCCTGTTCGGTATTAGTAACCGAGCTATCTCGAATCATGTCAAAAGGGGGAGGGCAGGAAATTGGATTCGAAGACAGAAACAGTTTAAAATAGGACGTGAATTTAATTTTTATGTCTTGTTTTCTCATGTATATAACATATGGTGATCGTGAAGGAGGTCGCTGCCGAGATGTTGGATTTACGTGCTCCGAAACCCTCTGAATAGGAAAAAGTTGTTTCAAGAATGTGTCTGTCCTTATGTTTGCTTGAAGGGTTGGAATTTATTAATATTCGGCGTTTCGGAGTGTATCCATAGTAGGCCGCTGCCCGGGGAATAAGACCATTCTGTGTAAATTTTGAGGTTTTCACAGCGTTGACTATGAAAAATGCCGTCTTCTGGGATGTGACGCCGTGTAGATATTGTGTTAACCGATGTTTCGGAGGAACTTATAGCCTCCATCTTTAGGGTATAAGAAATCCGAGAGCGGTGAACTAGCGTAAGCAGGTGGCTGCAGACTTCAGGCTATACGTTCCTCCGAAACGTCGGTTAACAAAATATATATACGGCGCTACAACCCAGAAGCTGGCATTCTTCAAGAAAATTCTAGTTCGGAAAATAGGGTCCCTTCAGATGTTCCAACAAAATAAATTCTCCAAATCGGCTCTAAAGATTTTGATTACATTTCAATGGTTTTTGAGACCATCTCCCTAAATGAGGTACATATGTGATATATTCGGGGAAAGTAGTGGTACGCACACTTGGGGCCTATGAGCAACATATTGATTCTGCCGAAATCGGCTTTACTGCTCTCACCGATTTCATTACTCTTAAGTACTCAATAGCAAACAGTGTTCTCGAGAACAGCAGTCTGTTTCGGTTCCAAGATAACGTAGTGAAGGACCATATAAGGCAATGTACTGCATGTGCAGTGTCTGTGCATAGGTTACTCATCGTTTCTGAACGGTGCTGATGATTGTGTCTGCGTATTATAATTTCCAGCGCTAGAAATTATTGTTTCCGTTTCACGTGTTCGTTAACAGCATAGCTGTATTCTTCCATCTGGGCCTGTTGGCCTCCGAATTAGGCAGCAAGTGTGATCCGGCTTGACTTCGCTATTCGAGCGCAGGACACGGAGCCTCTTCTCTCAAGGTTCTCACTGGATAGAAATGAAGCAGCAGCAACAGAAATGTATGCATAATAAGCATAATAGCAGAACATTTTTGTTGCAGAGATAAATCTGGAATAGCCACAAGCAAACATTGCTGTCGATGTATTCGACTCGCTTTCAGTAGTCAGCAGGAAGTGAAGGGATAGGAAACGTACGGTGCATTATCTGCAGCCATACTCCTCTAGTAGTACGGTCTTGGTTCTGTGTACCTAGCTTGTACATAGTGTTGTGAGAAGGTACTGTGATAACGAAAATTCTATCTCAAGAGTTTCGAAGGACTTACTTGATTTCGGCATTCCTCTGATTATGGAAAAGTGATTTCTGGTATGCCGTCTGTCTGTCTGTCTGTCTGTATACATATATGTGTATGTGTATATATTTGAATAGATGGATATGATGATGTGCGCTTCATTAGTACCAGAACGGGTCGGCGGATTTTATGCATGTTCGGTATTAAAGAGCTTATGTATCCTCTGTCGGTATTTGGTGAATCGGAAGATTCCAGTTCCAAAATTATGGGCCCATGAAATGCCCCCCTCCCACAGAATGTAGATTCTTCGAGGGGGGGGGGGTGCTCTAACGATTTTCATCACTAGGAAAACACCTGTGCCCCACTACTTGCCCAAATGCGGAATGTCAGTTTTTTAAACTGGCCTTAAAGGTCACATGGATTTAGTTTTTGTTCTATATTCACCAATCAACAGTGATGTGCCTAGTTGCAGGATATTTCCTTACGAGTTAAATTAGTCAAGGTTAATTGTATGTGAAAATTGTGTGAAATGTATTTTCATCTAGGTAAAGGTAAAGTTTGCCGGTCACGGTAGCCGAGCGGTCTAAGGCATGCACTGTCTTCGCTCGCTCGGAAGCCGGGATCGTGGGATCGAATCCCACTCAGGGCATGGATGTTTGTGTGCGTTTTTTCTGTTTTTGTGTACAGGTAGAGGCCTTGCGACGAGCTGATCACCCGCCCAAGGAGTCCTACCGTATGTGTAAGATCTAGAAAAACCGCAGTGAACGGAGTTCATGGAGGTAGGCCTAGGCCCACTGGGGCTGTAGTGCCAANGACTTTTACTAGACAACACGGCTTTATATTCTAAAAGACTAGAACCGCTCGCCTTTAGGCCTGTTATAATTTCAATAAAGCCTCTACCATTGTTGCGACAAGGAAGGATGATTTTCTTAAATGTGTATATTTTCGACCTGAAATGACACCGGCAATAACGCATTGTTTGGCCTGTGTTGCGGGGCCCGGGGAGCGACAGGCTGCAACCTTCTAGAAGTCCATGGTCCCTGTCCCCATATTGTTGCGTCAGTTTAGCATCCTTAAAGGTAAATTTGTCCCTGTACGCCATGAAGGCGTATGTGNTAGCTTTATATCTTAGCTTGCTAAATCTATCGGTGAAATACTTATCATTTGAATAAGCGATGATATAACGACTTTTAACTTGGTAGTTTACGTAATTCGTGTTATCTAATAAGCGTTTTCAAATATACTGTTAACATAGGAAGCGTTTACAATGTGAAATACAGACAGAGTCAAATTAGTTTTCATTTTTCTCACTATGTTTTTTTATTCTTCCTCTGCCTTCCATCTGTTCCTCTTAGTCCTGGGATGGACAAAAGCCATCCTGACAATACCTACAACCGACCAGTAGTAATTCCAGCATTTCAAATATAGATAAATCGACTTGCTTTAGATTAGCTCTGCATTTTCATTCCATTTCATAAAGGTCCGAATAACCTACAATTCGAGCACATCTCGATTCATTGCTCATGTGCGGTTTAAGATAACAACGCCTTCATATTTTTGTGCGTCTCTTAATAGCTGTTGTCCCTGTGTTTAATTAATCAAACACTACACCATGAAGACGTATGGAGGAGTGGGTATATAGATCCACATTTTTTGACTAGTTGGAGGTGAGTAGTCAGCTTCACGCCCCTTCCGCTTTACCCCCGGTACCCATTGGATAGGAGAATGGGTGGGCCCCAGATCCGGTCTGGAAGACGTGGAAAAGAGAAAATTCTTTATCCTACCGTGACTCGAACTCCGACCCCTTGGTCGTCCAGTCCGTAGCCAAGCACTATACGTACTACGCTGTCCTGGCCCCCTATAACATCGTATTCATTTATCAGTAGTAATCTGTCAGACGACAGGTCCACAGTCTTTTCCAAAACAGTTCCTCCACTTAATGCGATCTCAAGCTTTCTCTTTCAAATAGTGAGTTTAAAGTCAACCAGCATTTCGGAGGATCGTGCCGCCTGCATCTTCACCATCGAAGAATAAGTCAAAGAAGAAGCAACCGCGAAGCACGTAGCAAGTAGGATTTCGAGGAAGTATGTTTCTCCGAAACGTCGTGTGACTTTTACTAGACAACACGGCTTTATATTCTAAAAGACTAGAACCGCTCGCCTTTAGGCCTGTTATAATTTCAATAAAGCCTCTACCATTGTTGCGACAAGGAAGGATGATTTTCTTAAATGTGTATATTTTCGACCTGAAATGACACCGGCAATAACGCATTGTTTGGCCTGTGTTGCGGGGCCCGGGGAGCGACAGGCTGCAACCTTCTAGAAGTCCATGGTCCCTGTCCCCATATTGTTGCGTCAGTTTAGCATCCTTAAAGGTAAATTTGTCCCTGTACGCCATGAAGGCGTATGTGGGAGTGGATGTATAGATGTACGGTTTGTTGGCCTCGGCACTGGCTGGAGGTAAGTGGCCAGCTTCACGCCCCGGCCCCTTCATCCCCGAGGAAAGAGCCCTCGGCATCCATTGGATAGTGGGATGGGTGAATCCCAGAACAGGGTAGCATCCTTGTTTAGAGTAAACAACTCTTTGAGCTTTCTCCCTGCTTCAAGGTGCATTGCCAGTCGGCAGACAGTTGCGTTTCAGCAGGCAGTCACATAAAGACATGAACCCTAATGTCCGGTATCTAACATCTAACTTCATTATTCAAATTGTTGCACAGAAATTTCAACCTTAAAGATTCGATCTTTCTGCATGGTCAGCCCAGTGGCGACGACAGTTAAAATTATAAATCAGTTCATATTGGGGTGTTAGAAAGGCTCCTTATTGAACTCTTGAAACTAGACGAGCATAGCCACTGCTCGTAAAACGATCCTGAGGAGTCCCAAGGTAAACACCGATGTGAGGACCTCAGATCCAACAGGACCAGTTCTAAAGTAACTAGTTGGATTTGCGGACCTCAGTCTCTTCTTGACCACTTTAAATTCTACCCAAGTATTTATTAATCAGTAAATATATGCAATATGATTCGGTGTATTAAACTCACATGTAATATCTACATTACATTTCTTCTATGTGTAAATAGGAGATCTGTATTCAATATGTACAATTTACATCGATAAACGGCTGTAATCCTCAAAACTTGACATATGGTTCACCAACCAAAACAACAGCCATCCCTGTGTTGTACCCGTATTCAATTCGCAGAAGAAACCGCAGGCAGGAAGGCAAGGAGGCAGCGATTCTGCATAGCACTTGACAAAGACGTAATGCGGAAGTAGTGTCTCCTTCTGAAAGCACCTGGGTAACACAGACGTGTCGGGAAAATAAAGCGACACCATAAACAACCCAAGGAATGAGTGACCTGATTCAACACCACATGCCATGCCGCTGTTTGCTCGTGGGGCCCCTTCCCCATCACCACGCACTGCAATCATGCAACGTCATCTTTTTAGTCCTTCTAATCTCTCATAGCTAGTTTGTTTTTCAATATTTTCCTCAGATAATTTATATTTTCCTGTCTCTCCAACTTCGCCAACACGACGGTTTGCCTTCACATATTGCATCTTATCTATTTGTCTCAATTTTCATCAAGTTCCCATCCTCTTCAATATATTTCACTTCCTAGTCATGGTCGGTTCGTTTATCTTTGCAGTTGCTCTTCGCTCTTGTGTTGTCACGAATTGGAGGGCGTCTTATGCCTAGTAACTTACTAACTTGCCAGAGACCTCCTATACATATCGCTCTTCATCGTGTGATGTCTGAGAGCAAAGACTGGTCTAGGGAATTTTGGGGATATCGACATGTATCAGAGACTTAATTAATTAATTAATTAACTAACTAAAGAAACTCAATACAGTAAAGTCGTCTTTCAGCAAATATTAATCGCCCAGCTAGTCAAAAAGTTCCTCCACTTTCACAGAATACGCAAGTTCCTTAGAACTGAAATAGTTCAGTCGGTACGGCCTGGACGGCAGAGGGATTTTGGTGCCCAGCACGAGAAATAGACTTCCTTTTCTCCACAGCGTCCACATCGACTGTGAGACGCGCCCAGACTTTTCTGTCCAATAGGCAGCACGTGCTCTTGCCGCGGTAATAAAGCTGCAGCGGCATGAAACTGAACTCTCATCTACATCCGAGGTTAAGAATAGTTTAGGAATACCTGCACCCCCAGTAAGTTTTCATGGAGTGGTTTTAAGTATTGTAACGTGAATGGGCAGAGCGTTGCTAGGTAATTGACCATTAAACACCTCGCGACCGAATACGCGCAAGATAACAATAGAAGTATGGCGTTTTCTATGCGGTCGGCGCCGTGACCGCTGCTATGCAACGTTCGGTAAATACTTCTCTACTCTACAACAATATAGGCTGTTTTCTATGCGTGGTCGATGCGGAGGCTATATAACGAGATTCCAGGAGTAACCAAGGCAGTGACAAATGACAGACCCGACCTCTCGTCAGAGAGGCGCCCCAAATGGACAGGACAGCAACCTTCACAAAGAAGAAAACATCTGGTCATGAGCCCCAGCTGGGGCTCGACACCAAGACAGGCAGACTGACTGACCGTCAGTTGTAACATGACTTTGACTTTGACTTGACCAAGGCAGTAATCTGCTGTAGTCAGTCTGGATTGACGGAGGCCTTGTATATATTGTACATAGAAATAGGAATTAAGATTAAATATGTAAATATATATAAATACTGACAATGGAATTATTAATACGGACTGTGAATGACACATGACAGACCCGACCTCTCGTCAGAGAGAGCGCCCCAAATGGACAGGACAGTAACTTTCATATATAAGGAAAAAACAAAAAGAACAAAATCCTTGGACTCGACACCAAGACAGGCAGACTGACTGACCGTTAGTCGCAATGTGACTTTGACTTGAACCAAGGCAGTGGCTCGTGTGGAGGCGGGTTCGAATACCTCCACCGTGACCCTGCCGGTCGTAGGAGGCGACGAAAAGGGAAGTCTCAAATTTCAGACAGTATTATATTGTCTCGAGTACCAAGGGTTTCGGACCCGAGAAAGACTGCGCTGACGAGGGCCAGCAGCATATACAAAATACAGACCCGTCCTCTGGTCAGAGAGGGCGCCCACAAAACACAAGACCATAACTGTCAAACAGTAATAAAGATCTGGTCGCAAGCCCCAGATGGGTGATTTATGCCAAGACAGACTGGCCGACTGACCGTCGGTCGTAAAATGGGACTCAGACAACCAAGGTAGTGTTTTCCGTATTTGTGTATGTTTGTGTGTGAGTGTGAGTGTATGAGTAAGTGACAGTGACAAAGTTGAGAGCCCAGGAGGGTTCAGCAGTTGAGAGTACAAAGACGAGAAGGGAGCATGAATTGTGAAGATTAGTTGAGAGCGAATTGGAACCAGGAATGCAGAAGAATACAGGAGGTCGGCCTGTGAGGATTTAGCGTGTGATTTGAAGACTTTATGTGTGCTAGAGTGCAGTGGTATTGGGAGTGCCTGATTTAGGGAGACTGTTATAGTTCCCTTGTTATAAACCCTCGAAGACTACTGCAGAGAGTCTGAGAAGATTATCGTGTAGTGATTGTAATTTGAGTGAATCAGTTATATTGTTATAATTAATTGTAGTTGCGACCTATAGGTTGTTAATAAAACCAATTAAAAATCCAGACCCGCGTCTCAGTCGCCTAAACACGTTACATTATTAAGGCATAAGGAACATTTTACTTTACTTTACGAATGATCGTTACCGTAGCAATAGCGTAAATGGGCCCGAATGCGCAACAGAGATATCCACAGACTGAAGACAAAGATGAATACTGTTTATTTTGCACAGGCGTGGCGCTACATGTTTCGACTTTCCTAGGATATAATCAGGCGAGTCACAAGAATATGTTTCTGTTTTTGACGTGCAATCTATTGCTGGTATCCGTTGCCTTTTAATATCTCTTTTGGAATTATTCCTTCTTGGTCTTTATTTATTTGGGTAAGTGGTTAAGTGTTCATACGATTAGTTAAGTAGTTAGCAGTTGATTTCTTATATTCATAAGGATGACATGAATCATTATATATGATGGAATCCGTGGTGGTGTGTTTTCGATATATTCCAAACGTTAATTTGTTGTGTTCTTTAGTGATGGTCAAGTCGAGGTAATTTACCTTATTTTGAGTCTCTTTCCCATGGTGAATTTTAATTTAGGGTGTATTGTGTTACACTCTTCTAAAGTGGTTTCAGTATTTGTGTAGTGTGAGTTGTAGATGATCAGTATATCGTCGACGTACCTATATTAATCTATAATTTGGTGTTTATTAAGAATTTCTCTGATTATTGTGTGTTCAAGGTATTGTATAAATGTCTCAGCTAAGATTACTGATGTGGGTGTTCCCATTTCTGGTTCTTCTTTTTGTTTAAAGAAATGGCTCTTGAATTGTAGGTAGTTCTGTTCGAGAATAGTGTTTATTATAATAAGTTCTTCTTTTCCCTCATCTCTTATGTAATTGTGTTTGTTGCCATGTTCACAGGAGCCCGCTACTGGACCGCTTGCTGGTGAGTAATATGAATGGATTAAATCAAAGTTAAGTTAAAATGCATCAGTATCTCTAACCACTAGAAGTCTGAAATTTATCTATATGTTATTTAAAAATTAAATGTTATACTCACAGAAAGCACCCTGTCGCTATTACAAATCCAGTAAGTTAATTTTTAATAGGGAAGCAGTGACCCTTTAAGTTGAAACATCACGAAACCCATGTTTAAACTGTGTGTGCAAAATAAAGACATTTTTATTGTTAAAATATATAATAACCACTGTACTTCCAGAGATGCTAACATAAATTTTAAATTAATAGTTATGAAAAATATAAATATTTATGTGCACTAACCACAAGTATAATTTATTTTTCACAGAGCTGTAGGCCAATACATCATACGCGATGATTTTTTTGTACTCTTATATCTCCGTTTGTTTGTACAATCAGTCCATGTTAAGGACTATAAGTACATCTTATGACATACTCAATCTGAGACTTAAATACTAAGAAAGAACATGTCGGGGAGAGTAATGCTCCAGTGAGCATTCTCTATGAATCTATTTCGAGTGTGACTTTGTTATAGTATGCATTGCATTTATGTGAGGCGCGTCCTTAGGTCGGTTGGCTTATGCCTTTTCAGTCTTCTGGGCTCGTCTGCATCGTTTAATAATATGGTTGCCAGTTCATTTGGGTGTGCTGTTGTCTTGTCTTTATATTTACGGCTGATGATTGTGGTTTCTTCCCTTACTGTGGGTATGCCTAGATCGGCATGTAGCAATCTGTTTGGGACGTACCGCGGTGCATTGCCTATGGCGCGAAGTACTTTATTTTGGAATCTCTCAAACATTTCTATGTTGGATGTGCTTGCAGTTCCCCATAATGGTGCGCCGTAAGTCCATATAGGCTTCAGTATTGTCTTGCATACTAAGAGTTTATTTTCGGTAGACAGTTGTGACTTTCTGCTAATTAGCCAATGCGTCTGACTAAATTTATTGTCCAGTTGTTTTCTTTTGGCGAGAAAATGTGTGTGCCAGGTCAACCGCCTGTCAAGGTGAAGGCCTAAATATTTGATTGATTCCTCTTGTGGTATGCATGTTCCGTTTAGTAGTACCGGAGGGCATGTTCCGTTTCTCAAGACGAAGGTGATGTACGCGGATTTGATTTCGTTGGCCTTAATTCTCCACCGCTGTAGCCATTCTTCGAATTGCTCTAAGTGCGTTAGCAGTATCCGGGATGCTTCAGTAGGGTTCTCAATACGCAACCACCTTGTGAATCTCGCTGGACGTTACATAAGCTAATGAATAATGAATGCAAATGACCTTACACGAAAGAAAAAGTGAATCAGATGATCTTTGAATCAGGATGAGAAATTTTCCTAAATTGTATCTTAGTATTAAAATTACAGTCACAAAAGCTTAGTATGGCTGACTGTAGTTAGAAGCTTCTACAAATTTAGACAGATTGTTATCATATACATATTACAGTAAGAAACAAATCAAATATGAGAACGACAAGAACCATCCTTTTAGTATTAATAAGAAAGATGCAAAGTATAGGACATTAATTTATTTTAGCAGATCTTGGGGATAAATGATAGGTAATTTAATATCTGATAATTATTCGCTCCTCTGAGTGTTTTGTTTTTAAGCTTGGAATTCTAATCCTTTAGCGGCTTCGAGATAAGAAGCGCTTCCTGATAATTCGTCAGGCTTAATATGGAAATGTGTGAGTAAATCCGCCCTGTCATCTGGTGATGAACGAGTGCGCATTAGCTGGTGCGCAACTAGACATTTTCATTTATTTTTATGTAGACACTTGTTACAGTCTGGGTCATAAAACACGCAACATTATAGGAAACAGTGCTGTGGGTGTAGGCCCCGAATGTAACTAATATCCACATTTTATTCAAGACTGTCTTACTGTCGATGTTTATTGACTCAACTGAATTCATCATCATCAGTAATCTGTCAAGACGACAGGTCCACAGTCTCTTTCAAAACAATTCCTCCAGTATCCTCTTCTGTCCCCAAGATCATCCAGCATCTTCTTACGTCTTCTTCCTCGTCTTCTTGTCACTTCTATCCGCCCATCTATCTTTCCTTCGATAGCTTCTTTTAGAAGGCAGTTTCTGCGTAAAACATGACCAATCCAATTAGCCTTCCGTTTTCTTATTTCATGTAGGATATTCCTCTGCTCACTGACTCTAATTAACACTTCTTCATTTCTCACATAATCGGTCCAACTGATCTTCTCCATTCTTCTCCAACACCACATTTCGAAACTTTCCAGATGTTTCTGATCTACTGCCCTAAGTGTCCATGTTTCAGCCCCATACAGAGCTATGCTCCAAATGTAGCATTTCACTAGTTTCTTCCTCAAATTTAAGTCCAATTTGCTGGTAAAAAGATTCTTCTTCTTGCTAAATGCAGCTTTTGCCATGGCAATCCTGGATTTAATTTCACAAGTACACCTTCCATCATCTGTTAACAAGCTACCCAAATATTTAAAACATTTCACATTCTCCACTTGTTTTTGATCTATCAACTGAATTATAACGATTTTTTTGCAATCGCCGTATGTTTAACGAAGGTTTTAACCAACCCATTTCGAATACAAGGATCGTCTGAATAACATTGAAACATTTCGTTTCTACCGCAGAGGAGATTTATCGCACTCATTTCTAAGAACATTCCGTACTTGCAGAAATAATCACTTTTCACCCTGAGTGTCACATGAAACAAATATATTCCGCTGATTCAATGCAAATATTTTGAATATTAAAGCAGGTACTGGACCGCTATTCTGTTATAATTCTAATGTAACGATATTTTGTGGAGTGAATGTAAAGTTAACTTTAAGATACAGACATTTTTAAGTAAAAAATGCGTGGTCTAAAGAATATAGTAACGCAGAATGGGACAGCGGTTCGCATAGGGTGAATCCAAAATTAAACCTATCCCTGTAACACGCCGTGGAGGTCCGTAGGACTGTGAGATGTCGAGGTCCCCACATTATTCTAGACAGTCGGCTCACAGATGGCGGTGAAGTTGTCAGCTTTACGCGCCAGCCGCCCTTTACCTTCAGGAAGATTCGTGGTACTCATTTCTGTTTTAGGCTAAGTGAATCCCAGGGTCATAGAGCGCCTGGAAATCTATTAAAAATTCCAATGATCTCATCGGGTATCGAGGCCAATACCTTCCGGCTTGTAGTATAGTGCCTCAGCCAGTAATTATACTTGACGGGTAAAGCACTGAGCCATTCTCAGAAAGGTTTGTGTGTAGAAGAATTGTGTTGATTGAACGATATTCTGTTTATCCACGCTTGCACTGTAAAATAAATACCATTTATGTATTTGATGTAGTTTCGACATGTAATGTACAAGATTCAGTGTCTGGAGCCATCTTCGATATGAAATAATGCATTACTACATACAGTTACGTATGCATTTTATGTTAAGCACTGTGACTGGTTCTCTCGTTTGTACCTGTAAATAGAAGCGGTTACCGATTTAGTATCGAATATTAGGCAGATATCCGCGTTCTTTCTCCTGTGGGGTAGTCACTCTAAGTGACCTTTACTCCCTGATGTGTAGTACTTTGAATTTTTCCTTCACGTAACTTATTATGTTATACTCATGTTTAGAATACGTGGCCTACGAATATACAGGTGCAAGCGTTAATAAGTATCTTTTGGTTAAAGCAGCCAAAATCTTTGCAAAGACTTGAGACTATCGAGTTTTGAAGACATATAACCTCACTTTTAGAACTCCACAAGAGACAAGCCTTGATAGCGTGATGTAATCTATCAGAATTCAGGTCAACAAATACTCCCAAGAATTTCACAGAATTTTACAAAAAATGCAAATACTTTTCAGTTGTTTGGAATGTTGATGAAAGTGTTCTCTAAACAGTTTCGAACAAGTAGATTCTACAAGTGGCGCTAGCGGTAGATATCATACTTATGTAGCTTCACAGTTTTTTTTTACATTCCTTTGCGTTGGTGCTCATGCACTTTGTTTTGTTGGCTATGTTTTTAGCACAAATTTTCTACCTCCTTTTCTATCCTAGTTCCACGCATGTACGTGCTCTATCACAATTTTTATTGAATTTCTTTTTATATCCCGCGGAATTAGCCTGGTCTCACGTGATTAAACAGCTGTATGAATCTGAGAGGGTTGTCCAGTGATCGAGGTTAGCTCTTTCTAAGGGACCCATCTGAGTAGGTGTCTTCCCGCCCCCCACCTGAAGACGGAAACAGTTCCAGTTTCCGAAACGTGTTTTCTATTCCGTAGAATACCGGACGATGGAAAAGTCCAAAAAGCTAATAATTCAGAGTTCCGAACAAGGCATCTAAATAGGATTTCAAGTTCTCACAACCGTTGTTATGAAGATATCTATCTTCTGGGTTATTACGCCATGTAGTTCGTTGAAAGTCAGCCTACTTCTCGGAGGAATATGTCTTCTCCATCTTGATGGTCGAAAAATAAGACTGTTCTACTCGGTACCTGCTTCATGCTGATTTCTTGCTTGGCTTATTCTTAGATTCTAAAGATGGAGGCGACATGTTCCTCCAGAATGTCGGTTGACTTTCGACAGACTGCACGGCGTTATATCACAGGAGACAGTATTCTTCAAGGTTTCTGAAGTTTTCTTTGCCAAAGGAAGTGAAGTCCTCGGAAAATATCGTGACTGCCATCGCAGTTTGTGATCCTCCTGCTGCTCTGTTTGTATACAAGAGAACGTTGGAAACTTTCAGATGAAATTAATCGTGAGTGAATGTTATGTGTTTCGACTAAGGATATGATAATATCCTTGATATCATATATAATATATATGATACTAATGACAGTATTTAGAACCGAATCATTGCTTTAAGAGAAAATGAAGGCTGATACAAACCATAATACTTTGTGTATGTTGGATGATCTTTTCGCTTATTTAATTGCAGAAATCATAAAATACCGCCTGGAACATAGCATCAATGTTATAACCCTTTCGTACCTTACTAGTCATAAAGTGACAAATATACATATGTATAAAGTCAGTTAAAATGACTTTATGCTGATGAACGCGAAGAAACATGTACCGACATGCACCGAAAGAACCATGACTCAGTATCTGTTTTGCAAGACGTTTTGCTAAGCTTATACTACACAAAATAACAGACGCTTATAATTTGTCACGGGGTGTATTAACCCAGACATCTCTACAGACTAGGATTTTCTCCCTGTTTGTTTTACATGCCTAGCAGAAGCGCAAGAAATAATGGGGCCAGAGAGAACATGGCGGAAGTAGAGCTCATACTGAACAAGAGAAGTCAGCTATGTCCACTGGCATTAGCTTTGTTCTCCTTACGGTAACTCTCTAGTGATTTGAATTAGCAAAATAGCTCAGTTGTGGAAATAACTCCGCCCTCCCAGAGTCATCCTTCCGGTTCTTAAAAAATCCGGGCAAATGAAAAGGAACAAGCAAGGAAAGGAAACCGGAAAATTATCGTTATAGCCAACCAAACAGCTGATATTTTAAAGGGAAGTAAACAGAAGAGAAAATGAGAAAGAAATGACAACCAATAAATGACTTGACATGACATGAGGGTTCACTGAGTTACTCACAAGCGCTAAGATGTCGTGGTTGTGATGGAAATTATCTAGATTCACATGAGCGAATTACGTGTGTGTCACGTGAATTGTGATGATTTGAAAATACTACAGAATTTCTCTTGAGATTTTTGGAACCGAGGTAACAGCTTTTGTTGTGAGGTGATTGTACTCAGATAAGCCTATGATTCCTGTGTATTATTTGTGACTATTCCATCCATGCGATTTCATTAACACTTTTTCCAGTAACTTTATTTAATTTTGGTGGTAAAATGTGTGGACTCCGATTATTGTTATTAAGATTGGTCTCTGGGCTGTATTGATCTTCGGACTTTTGAGTAAGTACGTAAATTAATAAGCAGCTGAATTGGACGGTTGCTATTAAAGTGTATAGTAGCAGAATATCGACTGCGGAATTTTGCTCAAAACAATTTGGACATTTGCCCCGTTATCGAGGCAGAGATCTCATTTACTATTTTAAGAGTTAAATTTAATTTAGGACACTAATTTTATCGTTAATGATAAGGATAATTACGAAAGAGACTTAAAAAATCATGGATTCCAGAAACCGTATATTTCTCATGTTCATCTGAGACATGTCTTAGAAAAATATCAAACTGTGAGGTCTGGCAATAAAATTCCCGGACTGGTGTAAAATAGAAAAAGAAATTAAATGGAAGAAAATACAAAAATTGATTTATTTCTATTCAAAATAACCTCCTCATACTTGAATATATATGCCGGATCGTTTAAAAGGCTTTGAAAACAGTCAGCAAATGCCTCCAAAGTGACAGCGTTCGGTTCGGCCGTCACGTCTTCCATAATGTCTTCAGCATCCTGAAACCTCTTTCCTTTGAGGGCAGTTTTCACCTTAGGTGAGAGAAAATGTAATCAAGAAAATTAGGTTTATTGTGAGAAGTCTGGATGAAATCTTTGCATGACGTGAGTCTCCGTTGCTTCTGCTCATCCGTGCGAACTTTGTGCACATCTTCCTCTTCTGTAAATCTTCATAGAGGATTTGACGAATCGTCTCCTTATTGATTTTTAATTCATCCGACATCATTCTGAGAGCCCATCGCCGGCCTCTTGTCAGCATTTCACGACATTTGAGATTCTGTCTGCATTTCGAGGGGTTGAAGGGCTCCCGCTACTTGGATCATCCTCAGAATCCTCACGCACGTCTTTAAATCGTTTAAACCATTCAAGTACACTTCCACGACTTGAGGCTTCATCACCACAGACATTTCGCAACATTTTAAAAGTTTCCATTGACGTTGCATCCAGTTTAACCCAAAGTTTGATGCACATTCATTGCTTCTTGGCTAAAAAATTAAAAAAAAAGGTAAAGCTGTCCCTATAACAGGCCACGAAGGCCCATAGGGGTGTGAGAGGTCGAGGCTCCCACATCTTCTAAACAGTCGGCTCATAGATGACGGTAATGTTGTCAGCCTTACGCGCCGGCCGCCCTTAACCCCCAGGAAGGTTCCTGGTACTCGTTTCTGTCAGAGGCTGAATCGACTCCAGGACTATAGTGCGGCTAGAAGGATGAGGTAAATTGAAAAATCCAGTGACCTTCGATCCCGCGACCTTCCGGCTTGTAGCATAGTGCCTCAACCAACTAGGCTACCGCGTGCCTCTGGAAATAAAGTACATCAGTTAAAAACAAAAGCACAATTATCTCTTAATCTCTCTTTCATGAGGGATAATAGTAAAATGGGTCTATAAGAAGAGAGATAAAATTGGTGTTGTCTGAATTTTTTTGATTAAGAATAGGAACAATTGAGAATTTACAGCTTTCGTAAAAGACGAGGAATTTATTGGCTAGT
The DNA here is from genome assembly GCF_002891405.2 of Cryptotermes secundus. Classification (NCBI taxonomy): domain Eukaryota; kingdom Metazoa; phylum Arthropoda; class Insecta; order Blattodea; family Kalotermitidae; genus Cryptotermes; species Cryptotermes secundus. The sequence continues at coordinate 2,545,419 of NW_019725842.1, forward strand.
TTAGTGACTATAGGATTCCCAAAAAAAGACTCTTCTGCGCTGAGGAACAGTTAAGTCTACGTGGTCAGTATAAATTCCTGGCTTTATTTCTCGATCATAATGAATAATTTGATAAGCCTGGTATACTAAATTTACAAGTAAGGAATGTTATATAGTAATCAGAAGTCTCTCGGAAAAGAAACGTTTCCGTGTCTTTGAATTCTGTTCCCATAACCGTTCACTCTGTATCCTCCAGGCTGACCTTAAGTTTCATGACAGTTCTGTTCTTTTCATTATGGTTTGCACACGCGTTATTACATACAGTCATCTTCCCCACTCATAGATTCTTACAGAGCTGACGGTATTAAGAACATTTGCTTACATTTGCATACTTTTAAGATGTTCAAGAATAATTTTATGGATAGGCATAGAGCTGTTGGTTTGTATAGAATGGAAAAGCATTGTTTTAAATTGTTAATTTTCGGTGTTAATATTTTTTCTTATTTACTTTTCGTATCAGTTTTGATTTTTTAATCAGAGAGAACAGATGGATGTCTTCCTAGTTCCCTTGCTAACGGCCATTTTCCAACTCTGGGGAAAGGCTTCAATCGGTCCAGCACACGCTTGGAAGAAATTGTTCCATAGCACAAAGACTTTATATGATATTTTAAATTGTTTCACTCTTGCCTTTTATAGCAGCAACATATGTGGCCAGTTCTATTCATCACGAGGCTATGCAGAGAACGTATTACATCCAAAAAAGTTTTGGCGTTGGGGAAGAAAAACATAGTTTTATTAGCGAGCACAGAAAAAAAGCCTTCTAAATTTCCCTTTCTTACCTTATCGTCAAAATATATGTGGGATGTAGCACTAGCGGAAGTGGTGTTCCATAGCCTCCATGCGAGGCCGACTGCCTTTGAAATATTGTTGAGCGTAGCTAATGCTTTTTACTATTCAGTTAAAAACTGTTACCTTTTATTCTGCTGATCTCAGCACCAGATTTTAGGAAAATATATGCCCGTAGATGTGTTTATTGTTATCAAATGCCTTTTTTTACTTTAAGGAGGGAACATAGAATTCGATTGATCGGAACGGAAGAGCTCACAAAGCATATTTGAATGGAAGAGGGTGAAGCAAGTTAGCAACTGGGGAACAAGGAATGACATGGTATGTGGTAGTGAAATCAAGACGTATATACTGGACTGGACTGGACTGGACTGGACATGTAGCCCCGATTGGGTGTGTGTACATATATGTGTGTGTGTGCGTGTGTGTGTGGGGGTGGGGGCCTTAACACTTGTTCAACTTGTAATGGGAAATTGTTAAAGCCTAACGATGGACTGTTGGAGTGTACTGTAAAGGGAGTTACGTCTGCAATAATATACTAAACTTCATAAATTACAGTAAGAAATTATTAAACAGATGTCAATGGTTCACCGTCTTACGTGCAACGCGTCCTTCTAAAATTTATTTAAAAGTTTTTTACATAAACACAATGAGTCTTCCAAATCTTATTTAAAAGCTTCCGTACATTTTACTACATGTTTCAACCGATATTGGTCATCATTATGACATGGTGACTTTGAAGAAGACGGCGTTCAGATTGGTAACGCCGCATGGTTACACTGCGATACAACCCAGAACACAGTAATCCTCGATTATTACAATGTATTAGAAGCTCGTGAAGATTATAGACTTCCGGCATGTGACGCCGTGTAATTTTATATATGTATTATTAACGTTTCGGAGGAATATACTGCCTCCATCTTTAAGGTTATTCTTTAAGCTCAGGTAAGAGGTTCCTTCCAAGACAGCAATCTGCATAATTAGCGTTGTAAGAACCTCAGATATCACACATGAGGAGCTCACTGTTGCTGTAAATAGAAACAGTACCAGGACTCACTATAACTTGCTTTTCAAGGGGCTTAGATTTCTGGGGTGACACTCAGTCAACTTTGTACGTCGGCCACTGGCCTGTTGTACCAGCCCCAGATGATAGATGATGATGATGAATGTGGAGCAGTTGGTGGAAAGAGAATTTGCAGGTGAAACCGAAATCCTCTTATAAAACCGGCCTCAGCGCCACTTGTCCACCACAAATCCCACATGACCTGTCCCGGGCTCGAACCGTGGCCGCTGCGGTGGGAAACCAGCGACACAGCGACCCGGTGACTAACCGCCTCAGCTGTGGTACGGGCTTGCGCAACGCGAGGAAATAATCAAAGCTGCGTAAAGAGCTTGCACTGTGATACGGCACTAAGAGGAAGAGAGTCTCAACGTAGTGGTTAGCCCACTTGCATCGTATTCAGGAGTTCTCGGGCAAGATGACTGGCTGTAATGTCTGAGGACTGTGGTGTAAAATAATTAGCTAGCACCATCAAAATTTAAAACGACCGTTTCCTTCCATACTGGTATGCAGTTCAACGGATCCAAACGTCATCACTCAACGTCATATGAGAGATGAATATCGGAAATCAGCCTCCTACCACCCACGCGTTCCTGTCTCCTCTCTATACTTTGCAGTCATTGCAGCTGAAGAAATGTGTTCCAGAGCCTAAACAGCACGCCACATAAGCGTGTAGGGGGAGTGAAGGTAGAGGTCCACATGTGTGACATCTTTGTTGCATATTCTCTTATCCCCCATACGTATTCAGTCGTGACTTTATTAGAATCCATAATGAGCATGGTTATTGCATAAAAGCAGATAAGAAGAACCACTGTAAAAACTGCGTGCAGTTTTCACTAGATATGCGTGGAAAGCGGCCCTGTCTCAATAAAAAAAATGGATGGAAATAGTTTTGGGCAATTAACTTTCTAAATATGGATTGAAAAATCAATTAGTATCGATTTGAAGATTGTAATACGTCACGCGCATTATTTCAAAGTTTTGTGTGTGCTGTATGACTCGCCCATTTCTAGCCCATACAAGTAATTAAAACGTGGGGCAAAGTATGATCTTCTGAAAGGATTTTTTCCTATTTTTTTTTTGGGAGGGGGGACAGTTCTGTACGGTTGAAAGTCTTCCCTTTTCCCGAATATGTATTATAATCATCGATCCTTCGCAAGGATTCTATCTCCATAAGACAACAACAAAAGTAATATATGTCCGTGCTAACAATGGGATTCAAACACATAATCCCCGCGTTCGAGGTTTAGAAGACTACAAGAATTAGGACACTTGGCCAGTGTAATCAGCTGACCAAGATTCCTGCCAATATAAAACAGCAAGTTTAAATGGGACGTATTACGCAATGTGAATAAAAAGTCAGTAATTTGAACTTCGTAATTATAGGTCATGTAATTAACTACGTATTACGAACGCCCTCCCCCCCAAAGTAATGTGAATCCAGTAATTTACAGCAACTGTTAAAAGCTGCAACATTTACTTGATTAAACAACTTTTTAAAATGTAACTGGATCTTATGTGCACCATACTCGTCGGTTTTAATTTAGAGATAAACTTAAAGATGTTTATTTAATCCATTGACATAATAAACAGCTAATTAAAAAATGAGTAATGAAATCTGTTCAGATACAATCCAAATCAGCGTATAAAATTTATTGCAGTTTACCGGTACTATATATGTTGTCGACTGAGCGAACGGTTTCATCTACAGTTTGGTTACTTTTCACAGCCTTTGAAGGAAACTCTGTACCGACCCCGTCAAATATGCAAAATGCCAAATTAGTGCATAATCGGTATAAGCGTTAGGTTGAAGTCTGCACTGTCACGTAACGAATAACAACCGTTCTATTTGGAAAATTTGCGTTCAACTGTGAGGCAACGTTTCAGAAATTTCTCTCCTTTCTTCACCGGCCGTGTGGAATATTGGATGTGCACACCATCAGCAGTTCCGAGATGCTCTTTCCGACAGACTGCGAGCTCGGTCCAGGAGGATTATGCGGGAGTGGCAGTATATCGCTTCACAAAGATGAAGCTTGGTTTCTTATTGTTTTCAATTCTCTCAATTCTGACAACGAGCCAATACTGCACTACTGTTTCTCACGCTCGCCCTTCGTAAGGATGTGTCCTTTTACATACAAATTGAATGTATAGTCGGAGTTACCACTGCACTTCCTTGCTATATAATAGTTCCGTATCATTTACAGTTGCAATGGAAATAGCAGATGAGGAAATTCGTGCGGTGTGCAGATATGAATGAAGCTACCAGCCAAGCTCTCGTTTACGTTTCTGAAATAATGTAAGCTCTGCGGTACTCTTATCTCACTTGGACAGAGCAGGGACTGCACTTTTTCTTTTCAGAAGGAATGACATGATATTTGAATATTTAATCATCATATTATTCACAGTGCTGTGGAAACTCCAAGGAAATTCGCTTGCTTCTCTGTTGTGAGTCCCCACAGTTTAGTAGTAATTTAGTGCTCTTCCTATTCATATTCTCCAAACTTAACGGTAACGTGATTAGCGCTTCTTGGTATTAGAAATATCTTGGGTTCGAACCTCATTTCCAACTCAGATTAAGTAGCCAAAGTAATAGAAAAAGAGGAACAAGAACAAGAAAAATGACATTACCAGTGATGGTTCTCTTCACGCTGCCTCAAATGCATCTACATGTTACTAATTGTGACGATGTTTCAAGAAAGTTCTTCTGTTCTTGACTGTTGGGTTGGGGTTGGACTTTCTTAGAGTTATACCGATTCTATTCAGGAGCTGGGATAGTTTAACCGGTATAACGACTGGTTAAGGGCTGGACGACCGAGGGGTCGGAGTTCAAGTCCGGGTAGGGTTAAGAATTTTTTGTTCTCCACGTCGTGCAGACCGGCTCTGGGTACCATCCGGCCTCCTATCCAGTGGGTACCGGCGGGCGGGGGCGTCTTACCCTGCGCTAAAGCGGCAGGGCCTTGAAGCTGACCACTCACTTCCAAGTAGTGCCGAAGTCAATATGTGGATCTATACATACACTCCCCCATACGCCTTCACGGCACAGTACTTAATTAGTTACACGTAAGCACAGGGAAAACTTTAACGTTTACCTTTTAACGATTCTATTTATTACTGAGGTATGGGACACACTGTAAACCGAATGTAAAGTTGTCCCCACTCACACTTCTGATATACAACCTTAGGAAGAAATAAAGTCAGGTAAAGGGTTCCTCTATTTGCAGTCACTGCCACGAAGAAGTGTGAGGAACGAACGTAAATTCCACGATTTATCTTCATATCACGTGTATTTTATTCCAAAGAGAGGAGGCCCTAGTACCCGCTGCGCAGTAGTCTTTTTTCTGGGGGTCCTGGAGCCAGGCTGCACATTGTGGCGGAAAGCATTTTATATCTCTGCCGCAAATAGAATCTCGCCGTCGATCTAAGCTTTTGCAGCATTTATGAAACTTAATTTAAAGCTACCATAGTATTTTGAAACAAAGCAAAGTGAATTTGCTGAACATGTTAGCAGAGACAGGTTAAACACAACAAACAACTACATACAGTTCATGTACAAGATACCCTCATCTATAAAACACAAAATATTTGTCTCTGTCCTTCACTCACTCACTCTCTCTCGCTCACACACACACAACCACACACACACACACACACACACACACACACACTAGTAAATGAAGATCACAAAAAAAAAAGCTTTCTAGTCCACAAATTTTGCAACATGGATCACATGTATGCGAGCTTTACTGAGGATTAATTCCGGCGCTCCTTATCCTCCAAGAGACATTTGCAGAGTAAGGCTCATTGTTGTCTGTTTCCCAAACGACGCCCATTTTTAACGTGGAAGGACATGGTTACCTCAAGCGCTCTATGCTTAACTACAGGACTGACGAAATCAGCATTTACCACACTTGTTGGTTATTTAAGGGTACCAATTTTCTGGAAGTAGAAAGGGATTTCCACTTTGTACAAATAAAATGAAGGGGTTTTGTGAACCATCTGAACAGACGGAAATTCCTGCCATGCTTTCTAGGTGCTTGCAGTGAATGATTCAACCATTGTTTTCCCGTCTTAACCTGAACTGCTAGCAAGCTGAATACCGTATCAACGAAAGCGGGCACATCAGATTTAAGAGCAAAATAGCTTCCGGCGTAACCATTTCATTTCATTTCAGAGGTAAAAAAAATATCTTTCAGAAAACAAGTTTTATTCGTATTTCTGCTTTCTTTTGTTCACGTCATATGTCCTTGGTGCCTTTGCTTTGAGAAAACTGCAGTACGAGGCATGGGATGAAAAGAGCATATTCCTATATTTTATTTTTGAAGTTTAATGTTTCAGAGTGTAATTTATAACGAATAGCTCTATAACAAAGACACATGTAGGTATCGTCCCTTTGTTTGTATTCGTGAGTAATTGCTACCGCATTACATGTCCTTTTGTTGCAAAAAATCTAAAGTGATACGAAACACATCGATATATTCCCTTCTTCCTCTTCTTTCTTTGGCGGACTAGGCCTCCTGCCCTGTTTCCATTACAATTAATCTAAAACTATAATCTTACAGACAGTTGGTAGGACTCCTTGGACGGGATCAGCGTGTTACAATGCCGCTACCAACACAGGACAACAGAAACACAGAGAAAAGCAAACACACTCCCATGCCTCGAGGGTTAACTTGTTTTTTAAATTCGCTTAGTGGGGGTTGGAGTCCAATTGGGTCCACTCGGCACGNTTTCGCAGCTGATCAGTATCCCTGTTTAAGGCCAACTTCAAGACTGAGGGCTGTATTTTGTTGTGGAACACAGAGGAATTTTATGCCCTTTGACCTTCTATTTTTTATTATTCTTAGTCGGGTGAGACTGAGTCCACTTTTTGCTGCGGCCACTACTCTCCTGTTGTACCAGTCTCAGATGATAGATGATGATTATTGTGCAGCAGTTGGTGGAAAGAGAATTGACAAGGGAAACAGAAGTACTCAGAGGAAACCTGCCTCAGCGCCACTTTGTCCACCACAAATCCCACATGACCTGACCCTGGCTGCCCTTTGACCTAGCTGGAAAGGTGATGTACTTCACTTCATCAGTTCTGCTCTAAGTACCCACTTGAGTGAGAGCAGGTTCACCCTATGGATTGTGAAGCTCTGAGAATTCAAGATCAACAATCCTGTTTCCCGAATTTTTGTTTATGTTGGTCTAGCGTTAATTATCTATACTTGTATTAGCAATTATCTGCTCAGAATGTCTACCTGGCCACCGGCGATACAAAATGACGATTGCCGTGGTTCTTTCAGCTTCTCTGGTTGGTTGCAACGATAGCGCTTTCAAGTGGGGCACAGTCACTATAATTTACAGGAATTTGAATAATTTCCTATTTTATAGGCTCATTTATCCTCAGAACGAATCCTGGTACTAATTTCTGTTAGAAGCTCAGTCAATCCCAGGCCCATAATGCGGCTGGAAGGATTAGATCAAGCGGAAAATCCAATGATCTCATCGGGAATCGAACCCGCAACATTTCAGCTTGTGGCACAGTGACTCCCATAAATGTACATATTTATTACGGATCATTTCTTTAAATACTTTTCCTTAAAAGACTTATTACATTTTTAATATCTTATTTTCTTCATTCAGCATCGTTAAAGAAATTTCTGACCACTGATATGATTAGTTCCAGTGCATCTTCTTTCAGGTATAGGCCGATATTAAATGTTCAAGTGACTAGAAAGCCTCTTTACTTTTTTAAGTTTGTTATTAACAACGATGTCAGTACAGAGAATACATAATGCCTGATGATAATGAAAATATAGCCATTGGTGCAGTGATAATTGGCATCGGATATCGAAATTCTTGGAGAAAACCTACCCCCTTATTGTGTTTTCCACCAAAAATCCCGTATGACCTGATCTGGGATCGAACCCAAGCCGCCTCTTTCCGTAGCCGGCCATCAACCGCCAGAGGTGCTGTGCTACTTGCCTGTTTGTTCTTTCCTATCTCATTCTGTGATGTCTTATCAGTTACACAAATTATACGTGTCATTGAATAACAAGAAGGCTGCTGTTATTTGGCTTCACGTCATATTGATTTATCGATGTTTATTTTGTAAACAAGTTTATATTGACCATACAAATATAAACTTCATGCATTCATAAATGCGCTTAGCCTGGTATGTTCCCATTGTAGAGCACATGTTACGCAATTACATGTGATGTCCTAGGTTTTACATTATGTAACACGTAATAAAATTATCGTTTAAGCAGTCCTAATTTACATGAATATTGTAGTAGGTTACTCTACTTTGAAATAAAGCTGTCATTGTAATTGCTAAAATAATAGTTAATATAGTTCTTGTATGTCAATCAAGTGTCTTCAAGTACGTACTTGTTGTTGATTATTCTAGTTTTTGATTATGTATATGTCCATATGATGCGGTCTAAAAATCTTGAAAATCAAGTATCGATATTATAGCTTTTCCAGTGTTTATAATGATCTTTAAAGTAGATTTTCACATTTGAAAGTCGCGTTTGTCTTGTAGTGGCCTAAACAACATGAAAAGAGCATATTCCTATATTTTATTTTTGAAGTTTAATGTTTCAGGGTGTAATTTATAACGAATAGCTCTATAACAAAGACACATGTAGGTATCGTCCCTTTGTTTGTATTCGTGAGTAATTGCTACCGCATTACATGTCCTTTTGTTGCAAAAAATCTAAAGTGATACGAAACACATCGATATATTCCCTTCTTCCTCTTCTTTCTTTGGCGGACTAGGCCTCCTGCCCTGTTTCCATTACAATTAATCTAAAACTATAATCTTACAGACAGTTGGTAGGACTCCTTCGACGGGATCAGCGTGTTACAATGCCGCTACCAACACAGGACAACAGAAACACAGAGAAAAGCAAACACACTCCCATGCCTCGAGGGTTAACTTGTTTTTTAAATTCGCTTAGTGGGGGTTGGAGTCCAATTGGGTCCACTCGGCACGGCGGCCACTGATTGGCCTATTGTAGCCTGCCCCGGGTGATTATGATGATGAAGAATTTGGTGGAATTAAGATTGGCAGGCGAAACCGCAGTACTTGGAGAAAACCCATCCCAGCGCCACTTTGTCCACCATAACTCCCGCTTGCCCAGACCCGGGATCGAACCCGGACCACCGCGGNTGGCTGCCCTTTGACCTAGCTGGAAGGGTGAAGTACTTCACTTCATCAGTTCTGCTCTAAGTACCCACTTGAGTGAGAGCAGGTTCACCCTATGGATTGTGAAGCTCTGAGAATTCAAGATCAACAATCCTGTTTCCCGAATTTTTGTTTATGTTGGTCTAGCGTTAATTATCTATACTTGTATTAGCAATTATCTGCTCAGAATGTCTACCTGGCCACCGGCGATACAAAATGACGATTGCCGTGGTTCTTTCAGCTTCTCTGGTTGGTTGCAACGATAGCGCTTTCAAGTGGGGCACAGTCACTATAATTTACAGGAATTTGAATAATTTCCTATTTTATAGGCTCATTTATCCTCAGAACGAATCCTGGTACTAATTTCTGTTAGAAGCTCAGTCAATCCCAGGCCCATAATGCGGCTGGAAGGATTAGATCAAGCGGAAAATCCAATGATCTCATCGGGAATCGAACCCGCAACATTTCAGCTTGTGGCACAGTGACTCCCATAAATGTACATATTTATTACGGATCATTTCTTTAAATACTTTTCCTTAAAAGACTTATTACATTTTTAATATCTTATTTTCTTCATTCAGCATCGTTAAAGAAATTTCTGACCACTGATATGATTAGTTCCAGTGCATCTTCTTTCAGGTATAGGCCGATATTAAATGTTCAAGTGACTAGAAAGCCTCTTTACTTTTTTAAGTTTGTTATTAACAACGATGTCAGTACAGAGAATACATAATGCCTGATGATAATGAAAATATAGCCATTGGTGCAGTGATAATTGGCATCGGATATCGAAATTCTTGGAGAAAACCTACCCCCTTATTGTGTTTTCCACCAAAAATCCCGTATGACCTGATCTGGGATCGAACCCAAGCCGCCTCTTTCCGTAGCCGGCCATCAACCGCCAGAGG
>NW_019725842.1:2555625-2564691 GCF_002891405.2 Cryptotermes secundus
GGTTCACCCTATGGATTGTGAAGCTCTGAGAATTCAAGATCAACAATCCTGTTTCCCGAATTTTTGTTTATGTTGGTCTAGCGTTAATTATCTATACTTGTATTAGCAATTATCTGCTCAGAATGTCTACCTGGCCACCGGCGATACAAAATGACGATTGCCGTGGTTCTTTCAGCTTCTCTGGTTGGTTGCAACGATAGCGCTTTCAAGTGGGGCACAGTCACTATAATTTACAGGAATTTGAATAATTTCCTATTTTATAGGCTCATTTATCCTCAGAACGAATCCTGGTACTAATTTCTGTTAGAAGCTCAGTCAATCCCAGGCCCATAATGCGGCTGGAAGGATTAGATCAAGCGGAAAATCCAATGATCTCATCGGGAATCGAACCCGCAACATTTCAGCTTGTGGCACAGTGACTCCCATAAATGTACATATTTATTACGGATCATTTCTTTAAATACTTTTCCTTAAAAGACTTATTACATTTTTAATATCTTATTTTCTTCATTCAGCATCGTTAAAGAAATTTCTGACCACTGATATGATTAGTTCCAGTGCATCTTCTTTCAGGTATAGGCCGATATTAAATGTTCAAGTGACTAGAAAGCCTCTTTACTTTTTTAAGTTTGTTATTAACAACGATGTCAGTACAGAGAATACATAATGCCTGATGATAATGAAAATATAGCCATTGGTGCAGTGATAATTGGCATCGGATATCGAAATTCTTGGAGAAAACCTACCCCCTTATTGTGTTTTCCACCAAAAATCCCGTATGACCTGATCTGGGATCGAACCCAAGCCGCCTCTTTCCGTAGCCGGCCATCAACCGCCAGAGGTGCTGTGCTACTTGCCTGTTTGTTCTTTCCTATCTCATTCTGTGATGTCTTATCAGTTACACAAATTATACGTGTCATTGAATAACAAGAAGGCTGCTGTTATTTGGCTTCACGTCATATTGATTTATCGATGTTTATTTTGTAAACAAGTTTATATTGACCATACAAATATAAACTTCATGCATTCATAAATGCGCTTAGCCTGGTATGTTCCCATTGTAGAGCACATGTTACGCAATTACATGTGATGTCCTAGGTTTTACATTATGTAACACGTAATAAAATTATCGTTTAAGCAGTCCTAATTTACATGAATATTGTAGTAGGTTACTCTACTTTGAAATAAAGCTGTCATTGTAATTGCTAAAATAATAGTTAATATAGTTCTTGTATGTCAATCAAGTGTCTTCAAGTACGTACTTGTTGTTGATTATTCTAGTTTTTGATTATGTATATGTCCATATGATGCGGTCTAAAAATCTTGAAAATCAAGTATCGATATTATAGCTTTTCCAGTGTTTATAATGATCTTTAAAGTAGATTTTCACATTTGAAAGTCGCGTTTGTCTTGTAGTGGCCTAAACAACATGAAAAGAGCATATTCCTATATTTTATTTTTGAAGTTTAATGTTTCAGAGTGTAATTTATAACGAATAGCTCTATAACAAAGACACATGTAGGTATCGTCCCTTTGTTTGTATTCGTGAGTAATTGCTACCGCATTACATGTCCTTTTGTTGCAAAAAATCTAAAGTGATACGAAACACATCGATATATTCCCTTCTTCCTCTTCTTTCTTTGGCGGACTAGGCCTCCTGCCCTGTTTCCATTACAATTAATCTAAAACTATAATCTTACAGACAGTTGGTAGGACTCCTTGGACGGGATCAGCGTGTTACAATGCCGCTACCAACACAGGACAACAGAAACGCAGAGAAAAGCAAACACACTCCCATGCCTCGAGGGTTAACTTGTTTTTTAAATTCGCTTAGTGGGGGTTGGAGTCCAATTGGGTCCACTCGGCACGGCGGCCACTGATTGGCCTATTGTAGCCTGCCCCGGGTGATTATGATGATGAAGAATTTGGTGGAATTAAGATTGGCAGGCGAAACCGCAGTACTTGGAGAAAACCCATCCCAGCGCCACTTTGTCCACCATAACTCCCGCTTGCCCAGACCCGGGATCGAACCCGGACCACCGCGGTGGGAAGCCATCGACTAACAGCTTGAGCTATGGCGCGGCCTATGCCTCGAGGGTTACTGGAACCCATGATCATAGTGTTAGAACGGTTGAGAACATCTTGTGCCTTAGATCTAGTGGACACTGTGATAGGTATTTGTAGATTAATCACATATTAGTTGTTAAGTTGTCTCTGTGTAAGCAAATTTGTGAACTTTTATCGTGTACATTCATTAATTTGGATGAACATGGTAATGGCGCAAAATACTAACAATATCAAAGGTGAGATTCGAACCCTGAATCTCGCGATTTCGAAGTAGGTAGAAAATTAAAGAACGAAAAGGCCGGACAGCAGACAGTAATGTCACCCGCTGACATTGTTTCCCCCGCGTTTCGTATAAAACGGCATAGGAAGAGAAAGGGATGAGTGTAATTGTATAAAATGTGCCCTTCAGAACGTCAGTACTTGAACTGTGCACGTCTACATTAGCTGCAAACTTGGCACACAAGGGACATCGAAGTCCCTACCTTTCTACTCAGAAGAAAACAGATTGTTCTGCAGTGCAAGCCATGCCAGTTTCTTTTAATATACCGCGGACTCTGTGTTCCTGGATTGTGATGTAGGGGTAATGCGTACGTAGACCTTAAAGACTTTCAGCAAAATGTAATGCTGTGTCTTCTGTTTGAATGCACCACACACAACAACGCGCCCTGCTTACTCACTTCCGCGAACAAAGCGCGACGTTTTACTGCAGCCAGGAAATGGAATGAGGGCCACTTCTCTACCGACTGCGACATAACACTTTATCACACATAAAGCCGACATTCTTTGTATTCCCAACTGTGAAGTTTAGTAGGGAGCGTATGACTCTGTTCTAGGTTCCCGCAGGAAAATAAGAACACTGCAAGAAAGTGCCGTGCAGGTAACCACGACTTCAGTAATAGTCTTGCCACGATCCGCGAAATTGGACGAGGCAACAATCAGATCCCAGTGTGAGACTGACGTTTTTATGTTGGGCAGAAGTTAAGATGGAGGCGTCAAGTTCCTCCGAAGCGCCGGAAACAACCTACCAGACTATATGGTGCCACAACTTAAAAGTCCACAACCTAAAACAGGGCCAGTGACTAGATTCTGGCGAAATTTTTTCAAATTCTAACAAGAATTGGAAGCATCTGAGGTAAACAAGGGTGGAGATATCATTATGTCCCAAATAAGATGTCCGGGGATTTGCAGCCATAATGAATTTGATGTTCATTATTCCAAATGAAAATATACGGCTGACACAGGAAACGAACAAGAGATATACTACGAGTACTAACTAACTCCGTGGAGATGCGTCCTTCTTGAGAATCTTCCAGTTTCGCAGCTCCTCAAAAATTTCAGAAACTTTTATGGAACCCGATGGTTCATTACGTGCTCACGAGAGCCGTTCACTAGTCCCTATCCTGAGCCAGATCAATCTAGTCCATTCCACCCCATACTATCCCTCTAAGATCCATTTTAATATTGTCCACCCACCTNTACACAAATTATACGTGTCATTGAATAACAAGAAGGCTGCTGTTATTTGGCTTCACGTCATATTGATTTATCGATGTTTATTTTGTAAACAAGTTTATATTGACCATACAAATATAAACTTCATGCATTCATAAATGCGCTTAGCCTGGTATGTTCCCATTGTAGAGCACATGTTACGCAATTACATGTGATGTCCTAGGTTTTACATTATGTAACACGTAATAAAATTATCGTTTAAGCAGTCCTAATTTACATGAATATTGTAGTAGGTTACTCTACTTTGAAATAAAGCTGTCATTGTAATTGCTAAAATAATAGTTAATATAGTTCTTGTATGTCAATCAAGTGTCTTCAAGTACGTACTTGTTGTTGATTATTCTAGTTTTTGATTATGTATATGTCCATATGATGCGGTCTAAAAATCTTGAAAATCAAGTATCGATATTATAGCTTTTCCAGTGTTTATAATGATCTTTAAAGTAGATTTTCACATTTGAAAGTCGCGTTTGTCTTGTAGTGGCCTAAACAACATGAAAAGAGCATATTCCTATATTTTATTTTTGAAGTTTAATGTTTCAGGGTGTAATTTATAACGAATAGCTCTATAACAAAGACACATGTAGGTATCGTCCCTTTGTTTGTATTCGTGAGTAATTGCTACCGCATTACATGTCCTTTTGTTGCAAAAAATCTAAAGTGATACGAAACACATCGATATATTCCCTTCTTCCTCTTCTTTCTTTGGCGGACTAGGCCTCCTGCCCTGTTTCCATTACAATTAATCTAAAACTATAATCTTACAGACAGTTGGTAGGACTCCTTCGACGGGATCAGCGTGTTACAATGCCGCTACCAACACAGGACAACAGAAACACAGAGAAAAGCAAACACACTCCCATGCCTCGAGGGTTAACTTGTTTTTTAAATTCGCTTAGTGGGGGTTGGAGTCCAATTGGGTCCACTCGGCACGGCGGCCACTGATTGGCCTATTGTAGCCTGCCCCGGGTGATTATGATGATGAAGAATTTGGTGGAATTAAGATTGGCAGGCGAAACCGCAGTACTTGGAGAAAACCCATCCCAGCGCCACTTTGTCCACCATAACTCCCGCTTGCCCAGACCCGGGATCGAACCCGGACCACCGCGGTGGGAAGCCATCGACTAACAGCTTGAGCTATGGCGCGGCCTATGCCTCGAGGGTTACTGGAACCCATGATCATAGTGTTAGAACGGTTGAGAACATCTTGTGCCTTAGATCTAGTGGACACTGTGATAGGTATTTGTAGATTAATCACATATTAGTTGTTAAGTTGTCTCTGTGTAAGCAAATTTGTGAACTTTTATCGTGTACATTCATTAATTTGGATGAACATGGTAATGGCGCAAAATACTAACAATATCAAAGGTGAGATTCGAACCCTGAATCTCGCGATTTCGAAGTAGGTAGAAAATTAAAGAACGAAAAGGCCGGACAGCAGACAGTAATGTCACCCGCTGACATTGTTTCCCCCGCGTTTCGTATAAAACGGCATAGGAAGAGAAAGGGATGAGTGTAATTGTATAAAATGTGCCCTTCAGAACGTCAGTACTTGAACTGTGCACGTCTACATTAGCTGCAAACTTGGCACACAAGGGACATCGAAGTCCCTACCTTTCTACTCAGAAGAAAACAGATTGTTCTGCAGTGCAAGCCATGCCAGTTTCTTTTAATATACCGCGGACTCTGTGTTCCTGGATTGTGATGTAGGGGTAATGCGTACGTAGACCTTAAAGACTTTCAGCAAAATGTAATGCTGTGTCTTCTGTTTGAATGCACCACACACAACAACGCGCCCTGCTTACTCACTTCCGCGAACAAAGCGCGACGTTTTACTGCAGCCAGGAAATGGAATGAGGGCCACTTCTCTACCGACTGCGACATAACACTTTATCACACATAAAGCCGACATTCTTTGTATTCCCAACTGTGAAGTTTAGTAGGGAGCGTATGACTCTGTTCTAGGTTCCCGCAGGAAAATAAGAACACTGCAAGAAAGTGCCGTGCAGGTAACCACGACTTCAGTAATAGTCTTGCCACGATCCGCGAAATTGGACGAGGCAACAATCAGATCCCAGTGTGAGACTGACGTTTTTATGTTGGGCAGAAGTTAAGATGGAGGCGTCAAGTTCCTCCGAAGCGCCGGAAACAACCTACCAGACTATATGGTGCCACAACTTAAAAGTCCACAACCTAAAACAGGGCCAGTGACTAGATTCTGGCGAAATTTTTTCAAATTCTAACAAGAATTGGAAGCATCTGAGGTAAACAAGGGTGGAGATATCATTATGTCCCAAATAAGATGTCCGGGGATTTGCAGCCATAATGAATTTGATGTTCATTATTCCAAATGAAAATATACGGCTGACACAGGAAACGAACAAGAGATATACTACGAGTACTAACTAACTCCGTGGAGATGCGTCCTTCTTGAGAATCTTCCAGTTTCGCAGCTCCTCAAAAATTTCAGAAACTTTTATGGAACCCGATGGTTCATTACGTGCTCACGAGAGCCGTTCACTAGTCCCTATCCTGAGCCAGATCAATCTAGTCCATTCCACCCCATACTATCCCTCTAAGATCCATTTTAATATTGTCCACCCACCTACGCCTTGGTCTTCCCAGTGGTTCCTTCCTTCTGTCTTGGCTTTCCCACCAATATCCTAAATGCATTCCTCTGCTCCTCCATTCATGCTGCCTGCCCTGCCCACCTCATCTTCCTTGACTTGATCATTCTAATTATACTTGGAGAAGATTACAAGTTATGAAGCTCCTCATTATGCAGTTTTATCGAACCTCCTGTCACCTCATCTCTCTTCGGTCAAAATATTCTCCTCAACACCCTGTTCTCAAACACCCTCAGTCTATGTTCATCCCTTAATGTCAGAGACCAGGTTTCACACCCATACAGAACCACAGGCAAACCTATTTTTATATATTCTAATTTTTATATTTTTGGACAGCAGACGAGAAGACAAAAGGTTCTGGACTGAATGGTAGCAAGCATTACCCGAGTTCAGTCTCTTCTTAATTTCCTCCGGAATCATGTTTCGATTTGTTATCGTTGTTCCCAAATATCTGAACTGTGCCACATTTTCTCAACTTCTGTTTCCTGTCTTTATGTCCTGATTTTGCCCTGCATTTTGGTGACGAGACAGCAACATATACTTAGTTTTCTCTGTTTTTTAAGACCAACCTCCTTGCCAACGTATGTTAAAGTATCCGATTGCTTTTCTTTATCTTGTTTATGTTATCTGCAAATAGAGTCACATAATTAGCATAGACCAAGAGCTGATGTGTCCCATTTAATTTCAGTTCCACCTGGTTTTCCTGGACCTTCCTAATGGCGTATTCTAAGGCAAAGTTGAAAAACAATGGTGATAAAGCATCTCCCTATTGTAGATCATTTTGAGTAGGAAACTTGTCGGACAAATATTTACCTATACGGACTTTACTATAGGTTCCATTTTAACACATTTTAATCAGCTTAATTAGTTTCGAGTGTACCACAGACTGTGTCACATTATTGTGCAATAATCCTTTCCTAACTGAATCATAAGCTTTAATGAAGTCTGTGAATAGCTGATGTACTGGCTCTCTGTGATCCCAGATATGAATTATACACTGGCTAAAAACCTAAAATATTCCCATTATATTTCGTCAAATAATATCTTTTAAACATTTGTAGACATTGTCACATGTAGAGGAGTTAGCGTGACTAATAATTGTGGGTTCTAAATTTGATTTTTAGAATTATTGGACGTCTCTATTACAATTACACTTAATTATCACAGTTCACACACACAGTTCACTCCTTCTTGATAACGAAATTCTCTCTGTTGTTTGGATCTTGAACTGGTGTCTAGTCTCTATCCTTCTCTTTCTCTTCTTTTCTATCTGCTTGAACTCTCTCTCTCTCTGAATTGATTTAATGCGGACCAAATATAGAACACCCAGTCTGACAGTTGAGTCCTCTGGTATGCTCGGTTGCCACGAAACGTGTGATGATTCCCGGGAAATGCGTTGATTTTCATAAGCATATTCGTTGTCGCAGAAATGTGTTCCAGCCCGTCGTTGTCTAGCAATGGACATCTCTGGTGTGCTTCTCCGATTGCGCGTCATGTCACAATATATTGTAGGTATACTGATGTTTGTAGTAAGTTACATGATATAATAAGCCGGTTTTAATATTATGATTCAATTCTGAATGAAGACCTGTTTTTAAACTTTAAGTTCAGTGTGAGATACAATCAAAGTAGACTCGAAACTGGTTCATTAGGGAAACATGATAAGTTCGACCAACAGCGGTGCTAAAGATCTCCGTTATAGAACAAAATTTAAATCCGTTTTGGAGATGAAATTCTGTGCTGGCTGGCAGAGGAACGGACGTGACTTCCCTGTAGCTTTCAATACAGGAAATTCACACGTGTAGATCTGGAATTGAATAATGTGGATAAAAGAAGGAATGAATGTGTTTTAGAAATCATCACTGCCAGTGCAGTTAGTTTAAAAATAAATGACACAAATTATATTAATATTTCGTCATAATTAATATAAATCCAATTTAGCATATCGGTAAATAAAAGTGTCGAGTTATGTTACTCACTGGATCACGATAATTAAAAAGCTCTTCCCGTGAATTTCCTACATCACACAAGCAACAGTATTATTAAACATATGTGTAACATGACTGGCTATGCGGAGTACTAACACGGTTACAATTTATGCTGTTACCGTAATCTGTTTCCTAGTATCTGGCCATGTACACGTGCAGAACAAACCGTGTGGATGACTGGATTTATTTTCGTCGTCATTTTATTTAATGGCGATCTGTAAGGACTACAGCCCTTTCAGCACTCACAGTTGTTTCCTCTTTCCAGCGATGAATTTGGGGAATGTTATAAATGTGGCACTCAAAATTTCTCTGAACACTGCGTAATATTAATTTTGGAGCTCGGACCTAATTAATAGCTCTGTTTCATCAGTTATCTTAGAATGAGGTTCTTTATCATTTCTAATTTTTTTTCCTTGGCTCTACAGCCCCAGTGGGCCTAGGCCTACCTCCGTGTACTTCTCCGTTCACTTTGGTTTTTCTACATCTTACACATTCGGTAGGACTCCTTGGGCGGGTGATCAGCTCGTCGGAAAACCTCTACCTGTACACAAACACAGAAAAACGCACACACACAAACTAAACATCAATGCCATGAGTGGGATTCGAACCCACAATCCCGGTTTCCAAGCGAGCGAAGACAGTACATGCCTTAGACCGCTCGGCTACCGTGACCAGCATCATTTATAATATTCTTCACTAAATATTTTTATGGTTACAAGTCTAGGAGGTTGAGATGGGCAAAACATGTACCACGCATGGCAGACCCGAATGATACCTGCAGAATATAACGTCGTAAACCTAGTGGATGGAGCCCATATAAGGCCTACTCAGAGATGGGGGGGGGGGGGAATATGAAAATATACCATAATGAA
>NW_019725842.1:2564823-2663980 GCF_002891405.2 Cryptotermes secundus
GTGTCTCACGGTGTTGTCGCTTGCAGATTTACCTATACTTTTTCTTCAACCCTGAAGATGGGGGCGATACGTTCCTCCGAAACGTCGGTTAACACCACATATACACGGCGCCAAATCCCAGAAGACTGCTTTCTTCTTTATATTTTTGCTGTTTGGTTATAATTTTGGCATGTTACTTTCTTGATTTTTGTAGTTTGTGTGTTGTTCTTTGCTTAGATCATGTTATTTAAATTCATATTGCAAACGTTTCCTTAATAAGCTTCTTAATAAATTTCTTGATGATGGCTTGAATTAAAAAAACATGTATTCAATATGGTGTGAAAGATTTCGCATTTCTTTGTTTCTTATTTTAATAATTCTCCCGTCATATACTGTCGTTAAAGTTTCCCTTCTTTAGTTTAATAATTTAAAAATGATTAATTCACTTCAGTTACGTATAGCTTGAATTTTAATTGCAGTATATAGCGTCTCCTATGTGGTTAGGAACCTTCAACTTTCAGTACATTCAGATTTAATTTTACCAACAGTAAAAAGTTGAGAATGTCACCTTGATTTATATTGTGACGTGTATATCCATTGCTAGGCAACGACTCGGGGAAACATTCCCGCGGAAGCAAACGTGCACAACAATAGGACGTGTATTGCTAGGTAACGGATTAATAAACACACCTCCTTAACCATAGAGGCTGTTTTATGCTTGGTCCATGTAAAGAGGTTATAATGAAGGGGTCAGTTATGAAGAGTTAGTTGTTATCAGAAACTGAAAGAATTCGCTTGAAGAAGAGTTGATTTGAGAATTGTGTCGGGTACTTGAGATGGCAGTCGAAGCTAATTGAGAAGAAATGGTAAAAAGGAATAGGCTATGTAAGAAGACTTCATTCTGATTTGAAGCTACAGTGAGTCGGTTATAAATCCATTGCCAGGATACGACTAGTGAAGACTGAGAACCCTAGTGCGTGTGTAACGGTGAACTATGAAGTGTGTAAGTCAGCGATAGCTCTCTACTACCTGTAGTCCCGAGTTGTGAATGTATAAGGTGCAATAAATCCAGTCATCCAATCCAAAATTCGTCTGTAGTCATCCCAATTCATGACACTATTTACGTAGGAACCCTATAATTTTAAACGATGTTTTACGTTTGTAATCCTCTTCTTAGATTTTATGTATTTAGACCTCTACCATTGGAAATAATTCATCCACTTTTTAATAATTTAAACTGTATATCGGGAACAGTGATAGCAGTGAAAAGTGTTTGTCTCTTGATGTAGCTGTTTTCTCACTGTCCTAGATACATGGTGCTTCTGTATTTCATTTTACTCTGGGCACAATGCAGTCTCTTTCTTCATGATAAACTAGCTTAATCATCACAATGCCTTCACGTTCCAAGTATGGAAATTGTTAGACATCGCCTCTACCTCTCATGGCGGTGTTAGCTACAATAGAAATGCAGATTTGTATGCCTTGTTAGTTTCACGTGATATCCCGTGACGTAACCGGTGTGAAAACAGCATATTAGTAGAACAGAGGGGCTGGAAGGGAGGTGTAGCCGTACCCTCTCTTATGTACTACAATTTCTAATTTAGACAACTGTATCTCTCTTAGGCGCTTCACCCATTTACTAACGTCACTACAAACTCTCCAGTTTCTTCATACATTCCGACGAGAGGAATGTTAAATATTTGGTTAAGGAATTTCATATAGGAGGAGACTACACTAGTGTCTGTACGAGGACAATGCAGGAGACATAACGAGGGGATGTAACACTGCGGTTTCTTGCATATGTGTTTCTTTTCGTCTCGCCGCACATCCACTCCAGCCCTGCATCTTGCCAGCGAGCTTGCCACAGTTAAATTGTAGTCTGTCATTAACTGACAGGATTACAAGTTCTGAGTGTATGGGAGACGCAAATTGAGGGGACCAGGGAAACAATGGTAACTACAGAAATAAGTGATCATATCTACTTCTTACACCCTTCTTGTGTGACACTAGAGAATAATGCCTTCCAATACCAACCGTTTCCCATGTTCCTTATGCTTGTTTATAGACATCCGGTAGGACTCTTCTGACGGGGGTCCAGCCCCATCGCAAAGTCTGCCTACACAGGGCTACAGAAAAACCTACAGATACATACATACATAGTTCGTGAGGAGAAGAGTGCACGCCGTAAGTCGTTGTGATCGGCCCGTTTTACATTACGATCATGTACAACGCTTATGATTCACATTCGGAATGCAAACAGTTCTAATCCCACGCAGGAATTGTACATTACGAATTTCTGTACATTTTTTCTTGGCTTTGTTCAGCCAGTAGATACGAATGTTGGTACAGTGCATTTAAAATAAGTCACTGTCATTTCCTCTCACATAACTTCAGATCGTTCATGATCACTCTTCTCGACTAACCTCATACTGCCTCGCGACTAAATATAAAATACGAGGCTTAGATGTAACTAGGAATGAAAGACAAGGGCCTTATAGACTTCTAAATTGACGGCGTTAAAAATAAAATTCAGGTAGCGTGATTTACGTCTATTGTATATTTATAAAGCTCAAATATGGAGAAAGAAACTTTTCAATAAGCGTATACTTAAGAAATGCATCTGCTTTTGAAATAAAGAAAAGTCCTTGGGCAGTTTGCAGTACTTTGTTCGTAATTTTGATTCCAAAGAACAGAAACACCAATTAAAAGTGACTTTCAATTCTTTATGAAGGATTCGACTTTATTGACGAATTTCTATGCGATCTGAAAGAAGGTATATAATCAGACAATAAGGAAAGGATTTAAATCGAAGGAGAATGTACAAAGGCACGAAACATGTGTCTGCACATTCTCAAACTCCTCTGTTAATATAAGGCGTAAATAAATCATGCTTCCTCTGCTCTAATGTCACTGAACTAAATAATCACATTTCCTGTATTTTAGAAAGAAAAGGACCAATAATGGACTGTTGAGAGACAAGGAACCTCCGTCCGTTCGGCAGGGGAGGGTTTCTTCTTCTGCAATCAAGATAAGCCTATCTTCTTCTTCTCGTGCGAAATGTTATGGCAGAGAAATAACCCAGAGACATTCTGAGGTCTCAGCAGCTCTTGAGTGCAGCAAACCGACTTTCACAAGATTAACTCGAATAAAAAGTAGGAGGATGTCCTGTTTTCCGAAACAACATAAATCTTTCTTTGGCAAATACAACACGTCTGCGTGCAGTCGTTCAGTTTTTGTGTCGCCTCGTATCTTGAGATTTCAGCTTCGTAGCCCACAAGTAACTCGGAGCGAGCAGTACAGTATCTCGGATGTGATGCCTTGCAGTTCGGTACTAGTACATCGACGTATCGTAGAAACGTCCTGCCTCAGTTTTCAGTGTGAAGATGAAGAAAATACAGCAACAGACAAGAACCCCCCACCCCCTTTTCCAATCATCTGTCTAGGCTTCTATCCCTTCTGCTTACTTTGCTTACTCTTTACAATGAAGATGGAAACTGTACCTCCCTTTGAAATGCCTTGAACTTTTACTGGACCACACGGTATCACATTCTAGGAGACAGACTTAAAGTCATCATTGTGAGAACTGAAAATGTAGCTTTCAGCTGGAGAGTCGGAGCTGTTTTGTGCCAAGTCTTGTTCTTCATTAGATCCAAACTCTGAACTTGACAAAGAGTAGAAATGATGTTCTACTTCATTACGATTTTTGGTAGACCTGTTATTGGTTCAATGATACTGACTGTTCTTAAAGATTACAGTCTTCTGGGATATGATCTGGTGTGGTTTAGTAGATAGGTACTGACGTTTTGCCGAAACTAGATGCCTCGATTTTCAGAGTAAAAAGAACATGCAGTAAATTCCTACAAAAAGTTTGTGCCCATTTAATACTACATGGCATGATATACCAGAAGACTGCACGCTTAATGTCTTCGTGAGAACCTCACGTATCACACAGTGAATCTTTTTAGTTTTAGATTGGTATTAGTAATTCCTTTTTCATTGTTCTCTGAGAATTTATCATCCCGAATTTGGCTGATGCAATTAAACACAGAAGCAAGATAATGACGGAGGCCGCAAGAGGAAACTCCATGGACTCTACATCGTCCTGTAGCCCAAACTTTAGTGTGACAAGGCCGCGCCATAGCTCAAGTGGTTAGTCTCTTTGTTCCCACCGCGGCGGCCCGGGTTCGATCTCGGGTCTGGTCAAGTGGAATTTGTGGTGGACAAAGTGGCGCTGGAGCGGGTTTTCTCCGAGTGCTTCGATTTCCCCTGGCAATTTTCATTCCAACAAATTCTCCATCATAATGACCCGGGGTAGGCTACAATAGGCCAATCAGTGGCCGCCGTGCCGAGTAGACTCAGTTGGACTCCACCTCCCACTAAGCGAATTAAGAAAAATTAGTGTGACAAGCAGATTTTCGCGTCAGTGGAACTGCGTTGCAATAAATATATTTTTTTATCGGGTTTTAAGCTAAGCTTCCCCAGACTTCTTCCTTAGTAATGTTCGTTTCAGACGAAATTTCGCCAGTTCTGATTTAATTGGTTATCCCTCGTACTCGAGGTTGGTCTAGAAGTAAACACTGAGAAAACTAAGCATATGCTGCTGTCTCGTCACCAAAATGCAGGGCAAAATCATGACATAAAGATGGGAAACAGATATTTTGAAAATGTGGCACAGTTAAGATATTTGGGAACAACGATAACAGATCAAAACCTGATTCAGGAGGAAATTAAGAAGGAATTGAACTCGGGTAATGCTTGTTACCATTCAGTCCAGAACCTTTTGTCTTCTCGTCTGCTGTCCAAAAACATAAAAATTAGAGTATACAAAAATATAATTTTGCCTGTGGTTCTGTCTGGGTGTGAAACTTGGTCTCTGACATTAGGGCAGGAACACAGACAGGGTGTTTGAGAAGAGGGTGTTGAGGAACATATTTGGACCGAAGAGGAATGAAGTGACAGAAGGTTGGAGAAAATTGCATAATGAGGAGCTTCATAACTTGTACTCTTCTCCAAGTATAATTAGAATAATCAAGTCAAGGAGGATGAGGTGATCAGGTCATGTATCACGAATGGGGGAGAGGGGGAATGCGTATAGAATATTGATGGGAAAGTCGGAAGGAAAGACACCAGAGGGACGACCAAGGCGTGGGTGGAAAATATTAGAACGGATCTGAGAGAGATAGGATGGGATGGTATGGATTGGATAGACCTGGCTCAGGATAGGGCCCAGCGTAGGGCTCTTGTGAACACGGTAATGAACCTTCGGGTGCCATAAAATATTGGGAAATTCTTGAGTAGCTGCAGAATTGGCGGCTCCTCCAGAAGGTCTCAGCTCCATGAGTAAGTAAGTAAATAAGTAAGTGTCCCTCATACTGTGATTATCTGCCCTATCGTCAACACAAGTTACATTCGTTAGCATCCATCCCAAAAAATTGCAACTTGATAGACACGTGTTTGCCCTGAAACTTCCATACATTCCTATACTTTCGTCTTGGTACTGCAAAACATTCTTGGGTGACATCTCGAAGGCTCTCTGCTTCTCCATCATCAAGGGTTGATGTTATGAGTGTCGAGGGCGGGCGTAGTGTGCCGCACTGAATTATCATTATTCCTTAATGTTGACAGCATAATGCATGAGGGAAACGTGAATTCCCTTTACCTTTTAATTTCCTCTCGCAATTTAAAAAGCTACTCCAGCTGTCGGCTTCACGCATCTCTCTCCACACAACATTCTGCACGCTCTGAAATGGTTCAGCATGAAAGTAGCGTACTTTAAATTAACCTCTTGACGTTTTAATAAAATTTAACTTAATAACTGTGTGGACATTGATGTGATAATACAATTAACTGCCGGAATTGCACAGCTCACTCCTCAGCGAACGCTTAGATTCTAATTGCATTTTTGCGCCTGTCGCATATTTCACTTTGATTTCATTTTACATCCGCATTTCCTGTGAAGAGCCTATTCTTGACGGTTTCCTCCACATAACGAACGAGCCTAAATCTGTTGTCTTCGGTTCCACTGATGTACATATTTCACCATAATTTGAAACGCGACTGGACCTCTCCAGCTCGGGTCTCATTCTGACGTCCCTTCTGGTATGCCTGAGGTTCTTTGGGGGTTTTCTCAATTACTTTAGTAGGTACTGCACTTAATTATTTCCTAGCCAGTGAGCAATTTAAGCTGATAGATCATGGTTTGCTTCAAACTCAATAAATATAGTAAATGGCTAGAAGCTGAGGGACCGTAGTTATACTTCCGGCAGAAGCAGAGGATTTCCTCCGTGTTATTACATCCAGACCGGCTCTGGGGCACACCCAGCACCGTGTAGGCCCGTTATTGGGCAACGACCTCAAAGCAAACAACAGATTCTTAATAAGGAAATATACGCAGCCATTACTGAGTAAAGCCTTCACAAACAAACATATTACCACAGCAACCATAGTCACACTTATTGACGTGGCAATCATTATTCAGTGGGTTTCAGTAATTCTTTTCCCAGGAGCAGAGCTTTCTGGCAACTCAACTTCATCTAATTCCATGGTGAAGAATGTGTGGGGTTATGTCTCCATTACTTGTCCATATATTTCATGGTGCTTTGCTTAAGTAAGTACAGAGACAATTGACAGTTCTGTCACGATCTGACCTGCCGATGCTCAGAGGCTAGCATTGTAGACTCTAGTACACTTAATTCATTCATATGTTAAAAGATGTTACTGCTACACAAAGGATTTGTTTAACTTTCATGTTGGCAACCAAAGGAACTGTTTCGTTCGTTTATCGAGAATGAAAAATGTAGAATCGATATAAATTTTTGTCAGTACAGAAGAGAAAGAAAGCAACGGATGAAAATCTGAAGCAGGCCTACCGATTACGAATAAAACCTTGGAGTGGGAACACTAAGATTATTCATTGGTGTTAGACAGGCCAGAATAATTTTCTTATCATTTTATCACTTTACTCATAATCATCATTTCGTCTTACTTTAGACCTTCAATACGTACATGGGGAACCTCAGCATTTTTAACGACTGGAGAAGATGAGGAAAATAATTTGGGCCAATGATATGGAATTTAAGGTTTTTAAATTCTTCGCCCATCGCGAAGTAATACTCAGAGTACACCTGCCCTACTGACGACCTTATTTAGGGCAACATTAGTCTGAAATACGTCTGTCTCGTTGAGGAATCGTTTGGTTGCAGCATATTAAATGGTTTAGAATGACGGACATTAGAAAAGTGTGATAAAGGAAAACAAAATCCGTATTGTAGGCAGAATTCAAATTCGTGAACCAAGAGATATCCCAGTTTATTGGCGCTATAATATGAATGAGTTCAGGAGTTCTGATTCAGGCTTTCTGAAAGGGTAAGAAAAACAAAAACACTCTACACCAGGCAGCAGCAGCACGTGGAAAGAGATCGCGAAAAATGTTCGCACATAACAGAACACGGACGCCATCAGTGAGATCAATAGAAACTGGAGAGAACACAAATGCAAACTATATTATATCAAAAACGAATTGTAATATGAAGTTTAATATGATTTCTGAACGTAATTTTACAGCCAACGGTTCACATATTAAATTTAATTGGAAATGTAAATTATAGAGCACCAAATGACGTATTGACAATTCATGGACCCAGAAGACGACTGTAACGACTATATGAGAATCGAAATATTTTATTCTTCTGTTGTGATCACTACACAGCTGAATCGGCGTAAGAATAACATTGATGTCCAGCTCCGTAATGGACCATTATGGGGCAGTGTATCCCGGCCTCGAACCCCGGATAAGCAGCGGTGAATACAAATGTTTATAAGATATGCGGTTATGGCCAGATCCGGGTTCATGTTATGTAGTAGTTGAAACAGGTGTTCAGGATCCACTGTTTATCTCGGTATGTATAGCAGAGAAGTGCAATTGAGGATATCTTTCGGATTAGCTTGTTAACACCTTATTATAGTGAAACTTCTTTCAAACTTACAATCACGACAGCGGATGAACGAATAGTCTCGCCTGTGCATAGTGGGACACGTTCATGGAATGCACCGGCGTTACAAGTTCGACTAATCAGAATTCACATCCGCTTATCAAAAGTGACAGTCCCACTGTTCTCATGGACGCGATCAGAAATTCTTACTTCAACTTCGGCAAGTCCCGCCTAACGTGTTTTTTGATGACGTCTTGATGATGAAGTCTTTTGATGACGAGGGCGGTTTCAGTTCTTCTCCTTTTTCTGATACCGGTTTTAGATTTCTGCGAATGTACTTATGACTGTTACTTCCAACTCCACAATCTCTACGTCTCGCAGTTGTGTATATACTCGTAAGACCTGTACCACTAGCACTTGCACTTTCAGTAAAGTTAAGCGATGTGTTATAAGGTATGGAAGCTATAAAAAGTGAACGTATGAGTGTGCTAGCTGCATAAGTGGCGTTGTAATTCATCGTGCCAGTGAGATAAATTCTTGCTCTGCGGAAAATATTGATTATTGTACTGAGAAACGACCATGAACATAGAGGGTTGGCACTCGAGCGTCCGGCGACAGAAGGCGTGGCGTGCGATGCGGTCGGCTGTCGTTAAATATATGCTGTATATCTCTCTGTTTTATCAGTTCTTCCAAAATTGAAAGTTGCAGCTTAAAACTTCTTTTTTCCTCTTACGTACTTCCATATAGTCTGGGAAGAGAGTTGAATTATTCGTTAATTATTATAAAAATTATTAATTTCATTTTTCAACTAAGTAATTTGTATAATTTTAGTAGTCACTTAGTTCTGTGTAGGTGGGATAGTCGGGTCATTGTCATACATGTGAGAAGTGACAGATGCACTTTAGTTTGCACACCATTATAACGTAAGTCTGGATAGCTCAGTGGTCACAGTTCCTGGCTACAGATCCAGAGGTCCGGGTTCCATTCCCGGCGCTACCAGATTTTCTAAGAAGTAGTGGATCTGGAACGGGGCCCACTCAGCCTCGTGAGGACAATTGAGGAGCTATTTCAAGGTAATAGAGGCTCTGGTCTAGAAAACCGAAATTAACGGCCGTTGGGATTCGTTGCCCTGGCCACGCCATACCCTCTGTCCGCTATAGTTGGCACTAATGGGAGGTGGAGTCCAACTGGGTCCACTCGGCACGGCGGTCACTGATTCTCCTATTGTAGCCTGCCCCGGGCGATTATGATGATGGAGAATTTGGTGGAATGAAGATTGGCAAGGGAAACAGAAGTACTCGGAGAAAACAGGTCCCAGCGCCACTTTGACCACCACAAATCCCACTTGACCAGACCCGGGATCGAACCCGGGCCGCCGCGGTGGGAAGCCAGCGACTAACCGCTTGAGCTATGGCGCAGCCCCTAGTTGGCACTAACTTCTCCGACAAGCGGCGGTCACTCGGTCGGTCGGTAGGTAGGTAGGTAGGTATAGTTCGCTTGCGGACTAAAACCACGGATTTTTTTTTTTCTGTTTAGCTCATGGCAAGTGTTTTGGGGGAAACATGAACAAGTGCCATCTCCGTTGATATCTACTGACGTTTACACTGACTGCTCATCTGTACCAGTAACAATAGAATTATCATATTTATTTGAACCAATCACAGAACCCCTGACGAGACAGGTGTCGTACATGAGTTCCGTTCGGAAGTTATGTCATTTGGAAATAATTACAGGTAATTTACAAGTTACTGCGTACTCCCTGCTGAATGGTACGTTTTGATTTTGATTTGATATTGTTGTAAATGGGAAACATTTGCACACGAAGATATATTTCCGTGGTAAATGTGTTATTTTTATATACAAATATCACTCCTGCTACACGGTACAAAATTGAAAATGTGTAGAAGTGTGCCAATTAAAAATCATTTGGTAATGATGAAATTTCATTTAAACTATTAAGTTTTGCTTAGGGTACGAAAGTATATCTTTAAATAATATTTGTAATAATTGCATGGAAGTAAGTCTTTGTATTTGTATTACGACATGTTCTGCTTCCCCTAATTTAGCCCAAAGAAGGATCTAAGGATTGTCAAGGAACTCTAAATATACCGTGTTATGTTACAATTTTTGTATTGCTTCTTGAAATACAAAATAGAACGCAGAAAGATATGCTCCGGAGTGCTATTCAAACCGTAGGCAGAGGGAATTGATATTCTTCAGTTTTCCCAGGGATCCAGCAGGGTATGTTTGTTTATTCATTATGTAATAGATTTATTATACCTTGCTTAATCATTGTCGCGTCTGTTACCAGCGTGTTAATTTCATTCCGGTGATAATGATCACATTACTTCATTTTTATTTTCCTGACTTCAAGTAACGAATAACATGGAGCGCTGTTAATTATAATCAGAAACTATAGAAGGTATTTTTTTAGAATTTATGAAGCCCCATTTCTTTTACATATATCTGCCCTTAAATTGTTTTCATGTTGACATATTTAAATATTGTAAATTTATAATCCAACCAAGAAATTGATTTTGGTCTGTGGCTACATTAACTTTCGTAGACATAACTACAAAATTTAATACTTTCACCATGTTTGTTATTGTTTTATTGTTTTTGATATTGTAACGGATTTATCAATGCGTTGCCAGGGAACAGCTATATAAACACAGTCCAACATGCAACAATAGAGGAAGCTGTATTTTCTGTAGATCCGAGCGACAAGCCAATAGACTGTCCTGATAGCGATCACGCGATATATGTTTACTATAGGTCTATGTCCGTTCCGTGGCTACATAAGAGCGACAGAATTCGTTCAAGGCAGTTACTAGTTACTAGTAGTAGTAGCGGCAGAAGCATGCGAACAAGCAAGCAGTAAGCTTGAGGAATACAGAATAGTACAGGAAGTTATCCTGTAAAGATTTAACGGGTGATTTGAAGACGTTATTTGTGCTGTAGCACAGTGATATTGGGAGTGTGTGTTTCAGTGAGACTTT
Organism: Cryptotermes secundus; assembly: GCF_002891405.2. NCBI lineage: Eukaryota > Metazoa > Arthropoda > Insecta > Blattodea > Kalotermitidae > Cryptotermes > Cryptotermes secundus. The sequence goes on from NW_019725842.1 coordinate 2,575,733, forward strand.
TATAATGCCTGTGTTATAAATCCGTACGAACTGGTGGAGACAGACTGAAGAGAGTAGCGTGGAGTGCTTTGTAGGGTGAAAGTCAGTAACAGTGCTCTAATTATTTGCAGGTACGCCTGTAGGTTGTTAATAAATCCATTTACCAATACGAACCCCGTCTTTAGTCACTTTCACACGTGGCAATATGTTATTATATTCAGTATTTATCTAGTTAACAAGAGTGTGTTTCTTATTCTTGAGTTTCTTCATACTACTGCAACTAATAATATGTAGAAATCCCGTAATATATATGTAATTTATGAGAATATAATTGAAAAAATGTGTTTTATGAAGTTTTCAGTTATTGTTTTTGGATAAAATTGTAAGGTTGGATGCAAATATCTCTGATAGAAACAGTCTTTCCATTCAACTTTTTCCCCCTTTGGTGCTACAGCCCTCATTTGGGCCTAGGCCTACCTCCATGAAACTCTCCGTTTCACTTCGGTTTACTAGATCTTAAACATTCGGTAGGACTCCTTGGGCGGGCGGTCAGCTCGTCGCAAGGCCTCTACCTGTACACAGACAACAGAAAAACGCACACAAACATCCATGCCCTGAGTGCGATTCGAACCCACGATCCCGGCTTCCGAGCGAGCGAAGACAGTACATGCCTTAGACCGCTCGGCTACCGTGACCGGCTTTTCATTCAACTTTACCCAACTTAAACTTTCCTAGACACTTATGAATATGTATTCTGTAAATATTATAGATCACAATGTCCAGTGCATTTCAGAAGGGGTATGTGTGATTGATGTAAATGAAAAGTGCATTGCTGAGAAACGTTCTCCTGATAGATGAGTGAAGTGATGTTAGACGCATTTCTAAATACGAAGCACGAACTGCTGTAATGCAAGAGATCTGGTTGTTCTGTGAACCCAGGATTTTGGAAGCGTAGTATGTAAGGTTAGTGTAGTGGACAGAAGTGAACTTTTTACAGGCTGAGCTCTCGGCAGTGGCTGCGACAATTTTGCAATGATAGCCTGAGCACTGCAAATAGATGGCAGCATAATTAAATTCTTGCCGCCACTGCGTCTACTTTGCCAGCCAGTAAGATTTTGCTGCCAAATCTGGGGCTAGAGGACAAGGGTTCGATTCCCGGTAGGGGCAAGGTATTTTTCTGTACTCCACTGCTTCTAGATCTGTTACGGTTCCACCCAAACTCGTATCCAATGGACACCGAGGGCTCATTCCCTTGGGGTAAAACGACAAGGGCGTGAAACTGAACACCAACCTCTCTAATTCCGTGGTCACGAATGATGGAAATATACACGTACATCCACTCCCCCATACATCCTCCTGGCTTATTGCTTAAATGATTGAGGACAGGGAGAACTTTGCATTTACCGTAGACATATTAATCAAACAAGAGAGATGTTGCTACAGCGTGCGGTCAGCCGCTCATGGTAAAAGTGTACGCACCTTCATGATATAGTGACACACTCAGGAGATATAGAGAAAATTCTTTAATGCCGAAACCACATTTGCGGCAAAACTACTTCATAGAAGACGATTTTATCTGGCTGATATTTCGAGACGACTTCATGGGGAATTGAAGTCCATGTAAACTGTTAGTAGTTTTACGTTAATGACGTTCTCAATTCACCTAAACCTTCCAGCCACACTATGGCCCTGGGGCTCGACTCAGCCTCTAACAGAAATGAGTACCAGGAATATTAATTGGGGTAAAGGGCGGCCGGCGTGTAAGGCTGACACCCTCACCGCCAGCTGTGAGCCAATTGTCTAGAAGATGTGGGAGTCTCAACATCTCACAACCCTATGGGCCTCCACGGCCTGTTACACGGATAGCTCTATTTTTACTTCATTTTTTGCTTTTTATACGAATAATAAAACGAAGGAGATGTTTTCGTAAACTGATTATGGCATTACTGCAGGACCTGGAAATAACTGAAAGATTTGAGAAAAAGGAATAAAGGGAAGCAAGCACAACATCGATATATTGACATGATCACATGCTTTTGTTCATAAACAAAGAAGCAAGTGGAGAGATGAGAGAAACAGTAAAACATGGCACTGTGACTGCAGTATCGATCTATTAAGAGAACATAATGGAGCAGTCCAACGTAGAAAACGCTCTAAAGTAATGCATTTGAAAGCAGAAGTTCAGGGAAAAACTGATCGCCTACTTTCCTTTGATATAGCAGAGACCGCATAGAAAAAATTAAGGGGTATACACAGACACGCAGAGAGCTAGATAATCTCATAAAGCTTCATTTGTTTTCTCAAAATAAGAAAAGTAAGTTAGAAACGAGATTAAATGAAAATATTAACTCTGAAGAAAGAATGTTCTTGTTTGACATAGTACACACGAACGCAAGACATGTTGCCAAGACGGTTAAACAACTTTAAGGGGCAGATAGGAGACAAGAAATATCTTTTAACGATATTATGACAACCTTTATCGACTTATATACGGAAAGTTATGAATAATGGCCAGCAGATCACCAAATAATGGAACTCTTAGGACATTAATGCAGAGGCCTTGAAGGCATCGGTAAGGGAAGAACTATGGACAGCTTCGTAGCAATGGGCTTTTAATGTGTCTCCACGGGAAGATGGTGCCGATCATAGTGGCCGGGCTATCTGAGGCATGAACAGTCTTCGATCGCTGGAATGCTGGGATCGTGAGTTGGAATCCAACTCAAGGCCTGGATGTCTGTGTGCGTTTATTCTGTTGCTCTGTGTAGGTAGCGGCCTTGCGACGGGCTGATCCCCCCGTCCAAGGAGTTCTACCGAATGTGTATAGGAGTAAGAAACTTAAAAACCAGCCAAGGTCCTACAAAGTGCTGTAGAGCCATAAAAAGAAGATGAGTTCGACACGAATTCTGTGAGCCATACTGTAAAAATATCGAATCCCAACTCTTAGGGCGCGTCCACATTACTCGTGCTGGTATGACTCGCTATGCTCGCGAGTAATGTGGACGATATGACAAGTCAAGAGACAAGCAAATTTAAAATTTTTAATTTAAAAACTATAGCCAATAAATTAAAATACAACTACAGCCTATACACACTACGAGTAAAATATACGGATCCTCAAGTGCCGAAGGCTGGCGAGCAACTGAAGTAGCGTGGACGAATATTTACGAGCACAAGTCAAAGCCAGACGAGTCTCTCGACGAGCACGAGCAAGTGTAATGTGTACGCGCCCTTACAGACACTGGACACCACAATAAGGACCACTGTGTTAGTAAGGAAACTAGATCACCAAAATAACACTTAAATGGAGTTTGCAGAATACCTTCCAGAATAATAACAGAATTCGACCAGCCATGACGGAGATAACGAACCCAGCACAAAGTAACAGTACGCCATGGAGAGCAATGTTAGATGCGGTCACCGTAGTTAGGGACGCCAATGTAAATGGAGAGTTAACAAAGGGAACAGAAGCACATAGATTATCTTATCACGTTAAATCGTGAAAACTTGTACTTTGTAAGGTAAATGTAAAGTATTCCCATATTTATTAGTTAAGCACAATACCAGAGAAGACGTGGGGGCACGCGGTAGCATAGTTGATTGAGGCACTATGCCACAAGCCAGAAGGTCGCGGAATCGAATCCCGATGAGGTGATTGGAATTTTTCAATTGACCTAATCCTTCTGGCCACACTATGGCCCTGGTGTCGACTCAGCCTCTAACAGAAATGAGTACCAGGAATTAATTAAATAATTTTCCTGTGGAAAATTAGTTTAGGGCTGACAACCTATCTATGAGCTAATTGTCTAGAAAATGTGGAACCTCAACATCTCATAACCCTATGGACCTCCAAGGCCTGTTACTGGGATAGCTTTATTTACTTACTTACCACGATGACGTACAGCGGCCTCCGTAGTCTAGGGGTAACGTTCCCACCTCGTGACTCAAGGTACGCGGGTTCAAACCCGGCGGAGGTCGTCGAATTTTTAAGGGCGGAAAAATTCCTTCCGGGAGGGACTTTAAGCCGTGGGTCCCGTGTCGTAGATTTACGGCACGTAAAAGATCCCCATGTCTCTAGGAGACCTCTGAGCAAAATTAGGCAAAACGTTTCCCGCCCAAGTAGTTTCCAATGCCTCAGGTAGATGGGGAAGTTATCGGGTACCACTAGCATGAAGACGTACGGGAGAGTTTCACCATTCTTCACCTCGGCATTAGATGGAATTAAGCGGTCAGGGTCACGCTCCTGCCTCTTTACCCCCGAGGAAAGAAACCCCGGTACCCATTGGATAGGAGGCTGAGTGGATAAGAGAAAAATTTTCTCTCCACCGGGAATCGAACCCAGGCCGTCTAGCCCGTAGCCTGTCTATATAACGGCCCTCTTCAAATTTTAAGTAAAGTAAAGTAAAGTAAAGTAAAGCTATCCCTGTACCAGGGATTGTAAACTTAATCAAAATATTATATGGAAGCTTACAACCTCAGTTACACACTAATGAATTCCCAGCCTTTAAAATTAAGGGTTCAATAAGCCAAGGCTGCTCTCTAAGCATGATTTTGTGCACTGTGGCCATAACCCCGTTGTTAATTATGGTAGAAAGAGAGCTGTCAGGTATATCTATATTCCAGTAGCTGACATGCGCAGTATTGTTGGCCAACGTAGATGGCAATCATATTTCTAAACGACAAAGTGGAGATGAAGCTGGCTCGTAATATGAATCTATGAGACTAAAACAGGAGCAGAAATAAATTTCACCAGATCAAAGCGTCGCCGCTTGGAACGTGGCATGCTGACATAAACATCATGAATATCTACGTGGCGCCACTGAGATCTCAGATTCTAGGAATAAGGCACTGAAATGCAATAAACAAAACCACGAAGAGTAAGCGGGAGCCAAGAAGCCAACTGCGTAAGTCATGTGTGTGAGTGAATGTGTGAACACCAAAGGATCGACATTGTACACACGCACCGGTCGAAAAGATGACAGTGTGCACAGTTAGTACCTATGAGATTGGAATATGCGCGAGAAATCACAAATGTAATTCTGTGGTTCACGTTGAATGGCTAAACAGAGATACTACGTCGTCACTGGTACTGGATAAAACACAAGGAGGCATAAGTCTGACAGACATTAAAACATTTACAGGGTCGGTATTTGGCACAGAGGGAAAATAAAAACACATCGGCCGTGGATTGGATTCATTTATGGGTAACTCATAATAGTAGGAAACCTGTCCAAGCTGCAAGTGATTGCAAGGTAATTCGAATATTTAGTATTTTCCAGGAAGGCAACTTTCTTCCAGACCTACTCATACATATATGCCAGCCAGTTCCTGAACCTGCATAGTTCAGTACTGAAGAGGATGCTGTAAGTTTACCCGAAACGTCGGTATTAGCCTGCCAGACTACATATTATCACATCCCAAAAGACAACAGTCTAAGCAGTCACTGCCGTGAGATTCTTGCAGCGTGTATCTGTATCTTGTACGTATCTTCAGTAATACGCACAGTCTACATAGCTTTGCGAACTCTGATGAACACACCCGCAGAAACAGAAACGAGAATACCAGTAAAACATCCAACACAAGACTTGAAACAAATATGGAAACTATTATCACGAAGTATCTATTTGATGAAGTGGGGTCGGCCTGGTACAAGTTGGGCCTCTAGAGACCTGTATTGCCAGCGAACGGCTGACTACATTAAATTAATTTGGAACCACTTTAATCTACGGTCAAAGTGAAAACCAAATGAAGTTATGTGTTTTTGGTTAAATTTATACGTGTTACATTACAATAACGACACAACAGATATCTATGGAAGTTTTCTGGAACTGCGACACTCATAGACTTAGTTTGGACGGCCACACGAGGGCGGCGGAAGAGGAAGGAAGGATCTGCCATCTGCGGTTTCGAGTTTGGGAAGAACATAGGAGCACCAGATAAGAAAAGCAATATTTATTTGCAAAGAATCACATTATGTGTGAACTATTAAAAAACGAACTGCTAAAATGTGCCTAACGCTCCAGATTCGTATTCACGGAGTTCCGGGTTCAAATCTAGGTCCGCAGGCCGTCTATATTGGTTGAATTTCTCTGTGGCATTCCTCAGACCATGCATGAAATATCTGGATAATGTCTTAAATTGAGCCACGACCGCTTCCTTCCACATTATTCGTTAGTCACTGTCAATGTGTCATTTGGCTCTGCATAGTCTGGGTTACTGATAGCGTAGTTAAATAAATCATAATTGAATAAAGTCGAAATTCTGACGACTGTAAATCCAGAGTAATTGTGTGCCAAGAAGAAGTGAAATGACGGTTAATAATCGATTTAGAAGGCCCCTTGGTCTGGCCGCAGATTACAAGTTAATCACCTCGTGCTTGCGTTCTTTATTTAAAGAAGTTTTTAAATTCATATTTAATTTGTCTGTGTGAAATTATATTACGCACAGCTGAAAAGATGAAATCGTTTTCTATGAAACTCGGGGAGATGAGAAAGGTTTCGTTTTGCTGATGTTTTTAGGAAAAATAAATTTAAAAACTTTGTTTGTCGACAGCGTTTTTCGTTCTTGAGTACTTAAGGGATTAAAAGTATCATAGGTGGGGAAGGCTACTTACACCAGGAAGTAACAGACCAATCCTGCAAATGATACTAACAGCTAATTATTCACCTCAATCTGGCAACATATTTACTTGAAGCAGTATGACACGATTAGGCAGATGAGGGAAACATCACATTATAACAAAAACGACAACACGTAAACATGAGGACAGGCATGCCTGCCTGAAGCGAGTCTTCCATCCTGTGAGCCTAGTGCCAAAGACTTGCAAAACACACAGAACGGACACCAGGGTCGACATATGCCAGCCACATCGTTAGCCGAATTAATGTAACTGTATGAAGCAAACTCTTCCTTGAGAAGCTGATGACCCCTCAGCTTCTAAGGAGATTCACCGTCATTAATGAAACCAGAAGTCTCATTACGCTGTTCGCAGCATCCTAGCACTGGAACCGTGCTGTATTCCACACATTCTTCCGTTTCTCCGTAAGTGAACGTGAAACGTGCCAATGATTTCACTTGAAACCTATGGAATCCCTTCACTTCCCAAATACCCTTTGTGTTGGATGCTAAAATACCCCTCTGTCCATTTACATTGACGCTTTGTATTGTAAGGGCGTAGACCACAGAAGTTGCCGCTGCAGGCATTTGGTTTCGTAGGCACGAGGACGCAAACTGTCAGTCGCCTTAGGGACCTGTGGAACAGAAGTACGTTACGGACTGGGCTAACTCGATTGTGTCGCGCTAGTGAAATTACTCCGCACGGCGGTGCTACTAGTGACGAAGACAGGCATAGAGCAGCGCGTTATTTCCTCCTCCTCTGGCAAATGTGGGAGAGTGGAATATTGAGTCGGCGCCTCGGGCGTATCTGTATGTGTTAGAGCCTTGCACACCATCATAACTTTACACGCCAGTATTTATAATTAAGTTTTCACGTTTTAGATCTGTTTCCTCCGCCCCTCATCCTCTGTGATCTTGTTCCTCCTCTTCAAACCGCTTTACTCGTTCCAAAATATATATCTGTACAAGCTTAATCTACAGCAGTGCCACAAAGAAACAATTACACACACGTCACATATATATTGTAACGTGGATGGCTAGGGCGCTGCTAGGAAACGGACCGGTGAACACTCCGCGAAATAATACAAGCAAGGCAACAATAGAACATTCGCCGTTTCTATGCAATGACCGGTAAAAAAACCTTCAGTTGAATGCGTTACAACAACAGGAGTCAAGAACGAAAGATGATTTCTATGTGGTCCGAGCGGAGGCTATAGAACGAGTATCTGTTATAGCTTAGGCTAGAGATTAACCCGTGTGGAGGCGAGGTCGAATACCTCCATCGTGAACCTGCGAGTCATAAGAGACAACAAAAAGGGAACTGTCAAATCTGAGACAGTAGAATATGGTCACAAGTCCCAAGGGACTCGGACCCGAGAAAGACTGCGCTGGCAATGGCCAGCAGCATTTACCAAAGACAAACCCGTCCTCTCGTCAGAGAGGGCGTCCCCCCCCCCAAAAGACCGTAACTTTCAAAGAGTAATTAAATGCTGGGGCTCGACACCAAGACTTACTGACTCACTGACCGTCAGTCGCAGTGTGACTTTGACTTTGACTTAAGATAGACTGACAGACTAATGCAGGGTGCTTATGAGAGAAGTGAATGCAGTCAGTCAGTTCTGAGTTCTCGGTGGAAGAGAGCCACGGAAAGTTCGTCGTAGAAGAAGAATAAGAAGTCGGCCTGTGAAGACTTAGTGTGTGATTAGAAGATTTAGTCACAGACTGTGAGACTAGCGAAGGCTGAGGGTCCTAGTGCGTGTGTAACGGTGAACTGTAAATTGTGGAAATTAACAGTAGCGCTGTATTTAAACGTGACTAAGAGAACTTGTAACCAAGATGCTAATAAATTCAGCCATCCAAACTATGACCCGTTATTTTCGTCACGCATACCACCATGCATATATATATATATATACATATATATGTGTGTGTGTGTGTGTGTGTGTGTGACGTTATGCTTTGCCTGCCTAGTGAGGCAGGTTACAGTGCGTCTTTGTGTATCACTTGATGCCGAACTCTTGGTCTTACAGTGTCACACATGCTTGACTACAGCATTGTACTCTCTCGAGAGTGGCGTGCGGCAGCTCAACATTGCACAGTTGGTTCCATTTATGGTACTGTTATAGTTCCTACACCACTGTCGCAAGCTCATTCAGTCGGTCGATAAATTCCCTGCATTTGTGGAGCGCGACAGTTAATAAGCGATTTCAGAAGACGTCAACTTGTCATGTCTTATGTCAGGTGAATCCAGTCTGTATTCTCTACAACCACTTTCTCGACTACATTGTTTAACATCATCTTCAGTTCTGTGTTCTAAAAAAGGCTATCGTCTCCTGCATTCTATTCATTAAAATTCAGTTAACTATTCTCGTTTCCTCTTGCGTTCTGCAAAAGACAGACGTCCACCTCATTCGTGTTGTTTTAATCGTCCTAGTAATACACGTATCAGAGAAAGAATAAGAATTATGAAGCTGCATGTTATGTAGTTTAGTTAATTCCTTTTGTGCCTCATACCTCTCAAGTTAAAAGTATTTCTCTAAACACTTCTTTCTACAAACATGCCTTTTTCGAAGTATAATTAATTTGTCATTAGGAATGGACGTTCTCAAGAATATCACGTCTAGTTTCATTTTAGCAATGAGACAGGCCTGTTGTTTATACGTAGAAAACGAGTGCAACAGTAAAACAAGCGCGAGAACTAACAGCCTTAAAGGCACCTAAGTTGGCATGAGACAACAATAAAGCTCATCTTATGCAGAAGTACCTGGTCTCGACAATAATTCAGAATTGGCATGATGACGATTAGAAGAGTAATTCAGTTGCTACGATACTTTTACTGAGAGCGATGAGTGAATTAAGGAGAAGGAATAAAATAACAATAGTAGATCTGCAGTTAGAATTTCAGGTTACAGAACTAAATAATTGGAAATATTATTACATAGAAGGAAATCGTAATTGTACTTGAATAGAAAATATGGTCCACGAAGAAAAGGCAATATTGTAAGACCAATTAGGGATTTAATTGGGAATAATGGAGGGAAGAGGAAAGACTTAGGATAAATAAGACATGGATGAGTAATGTTGGTATGAGAACTAACAGAGATCTAGAAATACAAATACGTGTATGTAGTAAAGAAGTAAAAAAAGAAATGGTAAATCTATACCTGTAAGAGGCCATGAAGGCCCACAGGGTTGTGAGACGTCAAGGCTTCCACATTTTCTATACAATCGGCTCACAGATGGCGGTGAGGTTGTCAGCCTTAAGCTCTGGCCACCTCTTACCCCTAAAGAAGATAGGAAAATTCCTGGTACTCATTTCTGTTAGAGGCTGAGTCGACCCCAGGGCCATAGTGCGGCTGGAAAGATTAAGACAATTGAAAATCCAGTGGCCTCATCGGGAATCAAACCCGTGATATTACTATGTTCCTTGTAGCAAGATTATATGAATTTGTCGGGCCGCGTCATAGCTCAGGCGGTTAGTCGCTGGCTTCTCACCGCGGCGGCCCGGGTTCGATCCGGGGTCTGGTCAAGTGGGATTTGTGGTGGACAAAGTAATGCTGGGGCACGTTTTCTCCGAGTACTTCGGTTTCCCCTGCCAATCTTCATTCCACCAATTGCTCCACAATCACCCTCACCTATTATCTGGGGCTGGTACAATAGGCCAGAAGTGGCCGCAGTACAAGGAACTTAGTCCCACCCCACTAGCAATAAAAAAATATGAATTTGTTGACTGGATTAAACTGCCCCAACGTGAGTTTTAGTGACGAATTTCTTGGAAACGGCGATTAATCTTCCGGCCCCATAAAAGCAAGATTTCTTTTTCGTTCAGCTGAGTGTCAGCGACCTTTCGAGAGGAACTCAGTTATATAAGAAATATTTTGAAAGTTGAACCTTAGACTTGCCTTATGCTTATTTGGCTGTCACAGGGTTGCGTAAAAATTGGATGAATTTAGGTAACAGTAGCCGATCACAGTGGCCGCGCCGCCTGAAGCATGAACACTCTTCGCTAGCTCGAAAACTGGGGTCGTGGGTTCGAATTCAGTTTGAGGCTTAGATATCTGTGTGCGTTTGTTCTGTGTTTGTGTCATCCTGTGTGTAGGTAACAGCCTTGCGATGGACTAATCACCTGTCCAAGAAATCCTAGCGATTGTATGTAGGATTACGAAACTGAAGAATTGGCCAGGACCCGACATAGGGCTGTGGAGCCATTGATGAATGAATGAAATGAAAGGTAACGTTAGGTTCTTGGAATATCTTAAGAAAAATTGTCGGTTTTTATTAGTGCATGGGGCATGAGGTCCGTGGGTGTGTTATGCGTCTTGCGTACACTGTTTCATTTTTCGTTTTCTCATATGTCGATAGCGCATTCGCTTTCGTAATATATTGCCTTTACCGTCTTCATTAGAGAGAATAATATTTCGGCGAATCCACGTTCAGCGTCAGCTGTGGTTACAACGTCTCTATCGATTTTTACATACAGTTTCAGCTTCCGCCACTTTTCCGAAAGATAGGCCAGATGGGATATGAATCCCTCGATTGCGAAGTAGTTGAATAGGTAATAGCATGATTGGTATAACGTTTTCTTCATGCGCGTGGGCTTCAGAACGATCTGCTAATCATTACACAGTAAGAAGATTACGGGTTTCTGGGATGTAGCTGAGCGTGACTGCTTCTCTTAATTTATTGCTTGATACAGACTTCGACCCCGAAAATGGAGGAGGTATGTTCCTTCGAAATGTCGGATCTCTCCGACATAAAAGGCATCATCTTCATAGTAAGGTTCGTGAAGGAATTACGTTCCTTAAGCATGGACTGTGATAGATTTGAGGTTTCCACGGCGGTGACTATGAAGAAAGCAGTCTTCTGGGATTTGGCACCGTGTATATGTGGTGTTAACCGACGTTCCTCCGAAACGTCGGTTAACACCACATATACACGGTGCCAAATCCCAGAAGACTGCTTTCTTCATGAACTGTGTTGCTTTATGTTGACATATTTTCTATAGTTAATTTGAGTGGAATATTTTGTTTAGGGGGAAATGTCTGTTTAAAATATGTATGGATTTGTTTCTCTTATACACACACACTTGCACATGCTATTCTGCCTCTTCACCGACATCATTCTCCCAATAACAAATCACTATAAACAGATCTCTGGCTTCTCTCTACTGGACACATTAAGGTTGAGTTCTTACCCCGTTAGCCTGTACGCTTTAGGTGCAGGATGCTTTTGATTATATTTACGTAACTTACCTGTTTGTTTGTAATTCTTGAAGTGTCATGAAGAGATTATACGACAGTTTTAAATATCTGCTTATGATTATTAGCGAAACAATAGATTTCTGCCTGCAATAAATTAGATTAGTGTAATAATTCGATTACAGTGGCACCGCAGTCTATAACATGGACCATTTTCGCCGTTCGAACACTGGGGTCGTGGGTTCGAATTCCATTCGAGGCTTGGATATCTTTGTGCGTTTATTCTGTGTTTGTGTTCTATGTGTAGGTAGAGGCCTTGCGATTGGCTGATCCACGTCTAAGGAGTTGTACCAGCTGTGTATAGAATTAAGAAACTGAAAAGAGGACAAGGCCCAACAAGGGGCTGTAGAGCTATAGATAGGTGGATGGATGGATGGGTGGACGGACGGACGGACGGACGGACGGACGGATAGTCCAATATTTCAGATTAATGAGGGATACAGGCAGACCTGTTTACAAATTGTGCTGATCGTTCCTTGGATAGTGATATTTTGGAGGCCAGGATGGACTCTGCTTGTGTACAGGATGGATTCTTTTGGAATGCGCTCGAAATTATGATATGGAATCATTTTGGAAAACTTATGCTTATGGATCCTTGAAAGTGGACGAGAATAATGTTAAGATTTAGCAGAGGAAGTTAGATGTGGGGGCGATGGGACGTGGATGGACCTCAGTCAGATGCCATCGAGGCTCTTGTATGTATTAGCGCTTTTGAATATTCATGCTTTCTCATCACAGTAACAGGCCGTGAAGGCCCATAATGGTGTGAGAGGCCGAAGTTCCCACATTTTATAGAAAATTGGCTCATAGATGTCGGTAAGATTGCCAGCCTTACCCACCGGTTGCCTTTTACCTACCAGGAGTCTTACTGAAACTCATTTCTGGTATAGAATGAGTCGACCACAAGGTCATATGTGGCTGGAAGAATTAGGTAAATTGAAGAAATTCGATGACATCATTGGAAATCGAACCCGGGACCTCCGGCTTATAGCATAGTGCCTCAACCAACTGCGCTACCACGTGCTCCCGTCTTATCACAGTGTTAGTTCGTATTTTAAAGCGGAAACGCTTCTAGCTACCGCCACTAAGCAAGAAAGAAACAGAAAATGCTTTCTTGCCGATGCCATTTCCCACACTGAACGAACTATAACACGTTCAGACGGAGGAAATATGCAGTAACCACTAAGTTCCAAAGTTATGTAACTCTAAACTTTGACTAAAAGGACAGCTGGGATTCTTAACATTCACAGCAGTTCGTGGAAAATGTAATGTCTGAACATGTCCTCATAAATATCCGGCATCTAAAGGCAGTGGTTCCCGTATTTGATCTACCACCATGGCCGATATTGCTGTATGATGTGGTTTATATTAACATGTCAAAATCCTTCGGCTGTAACAAGTGCAACTGAAGGGCAATCAGTTGCTTTGAAGCTCTTTAAATTTGAGAATATATCGACATGAACTAGTATAGGGCAATTTATTCAGGAATGGAACGAGTTTAGGCAGTTCATTTTAGGAGTACGGACCACTTGCAGCTTTTTTTTTTCCAGACGTGTCTTTTGTGTCCCAAAACGGATATCGGACATGTTAAGGTTTGTATAAGAGCAGTGTTAGTAACTTAAGCTGCATAACTTCGAACGGTAGGAAGATTAATAAATAATGAATTAGGCAGGATGCGGAAGGAAATGGACCTGGTCTAATTTGACGCACTTTCCTAGAAAATTCAACTTGAATAGCTGGTATCCTGGCCGAGATTTTAACCCGAACGCCCCCCCCCCCCAAGTGAAGCAGGGGAGTTACGCACAGAATTGTGGTGTTCGGTCAGCCCATTTATCGGTTTGATTCCTCGACAGAAGGCAGATCATTCAATAAATGTATTCGAATTCTCCACTGAAACTCTTGACACTTTCGTTAAGTCAGTACATACGTAGATGAAATCTTTGGGGAACATCAGTTTGGATTTCGACTTGACAGATCAACTACTGATCAAATCTTTTGAATTCGTCAGATACTGGAGAAGAAATTGGAGTAAATGAGACGGTATATCGGCTATTTGTAGACTTCAAGGAGTCTTATGATTCAGTTAGGAGGGAAGTATGGTACAATATTCTCATAGATTTTTGGGTACCCATGAAACTAGTTAGGCCGATTAAAATGTGTTTAAACGAAACGTATAGAAAAGTCCGTATAGGTAAATATTTGTAATTTTCCTGTCCAGAATGGTCTAAAACAAGGAGATGCTTTATCGACACTGCTTTTCAACTTCGCTGTAGAATATGCCATTAGGAAGGTCCAGGAAACCAGGTGGGACTGAAATTAAACGGGACACATCATTTGTTGGTCTACGCCGATGTTGTGAATCTGCTGGGTTGTAATATAGATACCATAAAGAAGCGCACAAACTTTAAATGACGCAAGTAAGTTGGTCTAGAATAAACACAGAGAAAACTAAGTATATGTTGCCGTCTCGTCACCAAAATGCAGGGCAAGATCATGACATAATGAAAGGAAAGAGATGTTTTGAAAATGTGGCACAGTTCAGCTATTTGTGAAGGACGATAACAAATCAAAACCTGATTGAGGAGGAAATTAAGAGGAGACTGAATTCGGGCAATGCTTCCTACCATTCAGTCTAGAATCTTTTGTCGTCTCGCCTTCTGTCCCAAAACATAAAAATTAAAATATACAAAATTATAATTTTGCCTGTGGCTCTGTACAGGAATGAAATTTGATCTCCATTAAGGGAGGAACATAGACTGTAGGTGTTTGAGAACACGGTGTTGAGAATATTTAGACCTAAGAGAGATGAAATGACGGGGATCGGAGAAAATTACATAATTAGGAGCTTCGTAACTTGTACTCGTAGCCAAATACGCGTATAATTAGTATGATCAAGTCAAGGAGGATGAGATGGGCAGGACATATAGCACGAATGGGCCGAAGAGTAATGCATAGAGGGTGTTGGAGGGAAAGCCAGAAGGAAAGAGACCACCAGGAAGACGAAGACCTAGATTGTGCACAGTATTAAAATGGATCTTAGATACAACTAGATTGCTGTGGTATGGACTGGATCGATCTGGCTCAGGATAGGGACCAGTGCAGGGCTCATGTGAAAACGGTGATGAAACTTCTTGTTCCGTAAAATGCTGGCAAGTTCTTGAGTAGCTGCACAATTGGCGGCCTCTCAAGAATGGCTCAGCTCCATGGAGCTAGTTTCAATTAGTTCGTTTCCTGATGTGTCTCCTCCATATTAAAAATTCCTAATATTTCCCACATTGGGCAGGAAACATGAAGGCAAGAGACCACTTGAAAGACCTTGGTGTCAATGGGATGACCGTAAGAAAATAGCTCTAACAGAGATTGAAATTGCGAAAGATATTCAGCTGGCTCATTGTAGATTTTACTGGCAGCATTTCAGTAAACACGGTGATGAGCCTTCGGATTCCTTAAGAGAGGCGGATATCACTTGAGTGACTATTAGCACCTATAGAGGGTCCCTACACCATGATTTTCTTATCGGCAAGTGTCACTAGATGGCAGGGAAAGTTCTGTCACCCTGGCGGTGACCAAATATCGTGTACTTGGAGCTGAAGAGACCAGTGTTTAAGCTCAAGGTATTTCGTTTTAACCCTTTCCATCCTATACACAAATATTTCTTAAGAAACATAATTATGTCTGTTCAAGGCCGCGCCATAGCTCAAGCGGTTAATCTCTGGCTTCCCACTGCGGCGGCCCGGGTTCGATCCCGGGTCTGGTCAAGTGGGATTTGTGCTGGACAAAGTGACGCTGGGGCAGGTTTTCTCCGAGTACTTCGGTTTCCCATGCCGATCTTCATTCCACCAATTGCTTCACAATCGCCTTCACCTATCATCTATGGCTGGTACAATAGTTCAGAGGTGGCCGCAGTACAAGGGGCTTAGTCCCACCACACTACATTATGAAAATATATGTCTGTTCAGTGTAGTGCCTCTACCGCTAACAATTCCGTATGTGACAAACACTTATCAGTACCACTCATTAATGCTAAGCGCAATTAAAACATTCAGATCTCAAAAAAAGAGTACACTTTTACACCCGTGTTTGGCCATCCAGCAAACCCGAATAATCGAGGTCAATGGCTGTCATTATGGGTGTGATTTACATGAGGTTCATGAGTTTCCGGTTCGGAGCTTGTGTACCCAATGACGGGCAGGGCGTCAGTGGAGTATGGTACATAGAATGAGAATATCAGATCATGCGAAATGAGCTCCAGCTCTCAGTGAAGTAGCCAATGTAGTCCTTACTTCAAATGCAGATTAGGGCAGGGTTTAACAGCGGTTTGGTCATGTCCAAACTAAGCTGTTAAAATCTAGCCTCCAGTGGAAAGCTTCCCTGTGGCAGCTGATGAGATATGTTCTTTGTATGTGCAGTAACAAGAGGGTCTAAGAAATTCTCTTCACTCAGAAAACGTATAAACTTTGACTGGGGCAATACAATTACAACGCATCATTATACTGGACTACGAGTAAAAGGCAATTTTACTGTGCACTACAAAGGCAAGGCAAGTAGGGAGGGCTAAGACAGTCTCATTAGCTTTAGTGTGCGTCGAGGGACCGAAGCAAACGCGACATCTCTTGCGGAGAAAATGAATGCAGTGAATTTTTCTATTCCGAGTTCGTTCCTGTTGCTGGAATTTAATTTCTGTCGCCTTGGCATTTAGTTTGAAACGTTGGTTGTTACGAATCCCAAGATGTGATCTCAGGAAGTTCCTCTGCTTCTTAACCTGACTTTTACACTGGTATTAGAATCTGATTAATACGGACAAGTTTCTGCGATACATTGTCTGGAATTTATAATACCTTCAACTGACGCTTCTCCTAATTTCGTTCTATTTTAGGGATGTGTTTTTACAGCATCAGTTACGCGAAATATGTCTGATTACGCGTAGTTTTAGGGGCCGGCTCTGCCTCTGACTTCAATTTATATCAACTTACTGACAGATGTTTTTATTAATATTTATTTAAGAGTAGTGGAGATCGAATCTGGGACCTTTTGAAGGGTGTTGTATATTATATTCTTTGTGGTACAACCTTAGGAGGAATTTAATTTTTAAATCAGTCTTTTAACAAAATTATCTGTTATTTAATCAGTAGCAATTTATACAATTAAACTAGTTAGTTAAACGATTTGATATTTGAACACGCAAATTGATGCTGGTTAATTAGTTAATATATTATTTCTAGAAACGGATTAATATATTTGCTTATCACCTTCTGAATAATGTGCTGTGGTTTAGTGTTTCGTGCTGATTCTTTATATGGTGAATATTTGGCGGAATGTAAGGTGAAATAGTTTCTGACTCTCGGCAATATGACAACTATGTTATGACAGGATTTGGAAACTAAATCTCTGCAAGAAGTTTGCTTGAGGTCCTGACACGAATCCTTCGATCAGTCGAGCGGGAAGGAGGCGCGCTACTCGTGTCACTTCGCACTGCGAGCGTTCGGACTCGCGGCTTAGTGAACAGGTTAATGGTTTATACTCATCACCACAGTTTCTCTTGAAACTCGCTCCAGTGTACCTTGCAGGAGTTACCGTGGAGCGAGCTTATGTGTCGCATCTGCCAGTCATCAGCTCAGACCCCTGCTCTGCCCCATTAAGCATTCAGTCAGTAGCTTCAAGTCTTGTCGAAATGCCACGTAAGTATTGCGTATGGAGAAAGTTGCCCATGTGCGATACTTATGTGAACAGTGAGCATGTGATTCCGGCATAAATATCACGAAGTTTCAGTTTTAAATAAAACATTCATAGAGTCATAAATGCGTTTATGCAAACTGAGTCCTTATTGAACGAACAGAAGTAAGTGAATCAGAAAACCAAATGCTCACTGAAGACAGACTGTATGAAATTAGTGTTGGGCAGCATATTCGTCTCGAAATTCCATTAAATGCCTTGTAGAGGACTGTTACAAAGCTTCAAGCTTAAAAAATTATTGCGTAGACCGTTATTAACACAGATTCGCTAATATGTAAAAGTATTTAAAAACTAAAAATTCAGGTTTCAGATTTTCTGTATGTCCGAAGTGGAATTTGACAGATAAATATGGTTTACGGAGACGAAAATACTGCGTACATAACAGCAGGAAACATCTAAGGCTTATAATGTAATGTGGAAGCGTTTTGTCTGAGTTCTGTTGACATTTGCGCTGGTCGACTGTTCTACGTGTCCGGTCCGCGCTGAAAGACTTCGGCAAGGAGCGCGTCTCTGCTGAACTAGCCCCGCTGTTTGCGGAACGCTCTCAGATGATCTTCCAGCAGTGTACGAACTCCAGTGGCAGTTGCGTGTGCATGATACCAAGAAAAATCATTTGGAATGTTCATGTACATGTGCGGGTTTGTTCATTTGGGGCGCTCTCTCTGACGAGAGGACTGATCAGTCATTTACAATTGCTACTGGCCCTCGCTATTGCATTCTCGGGTCTAAGTCCCTTGGGACTCGCCACCATGTTTTACTGTCTCAGATTCGATACTTCTTTTTTCGTCGCCTCCGACGACTCTCAGGGTTACGACTGAGGTATTCGACCCCGTTACTACACGGGATGTCCACTCCGTGGAATTCTACTACCCTTCTAACTGATAGGCGACCCGCATAGAATGCACACGGTCGAACAGTTAATTACCCTCTGTTGTTCTGTCGGTTTTCATGGGAACCTGGTGTTTATCAATTTGTTACCTGGTAGCGACTTGTTAATTGCAATCTGTTGTAACGGAAACTAGTGTTTTCTAGCCATTGCTCACCAACGGACATCTGGCTATGCCTCCACTATTCATACTTTCAGCCGTCACGTCACAATATATTAATATGTTATTAATGACTATAGACGGGGTTCGGATTGGTAATTGGATTTATTAACAGCCCACAGGTTGTATCTACAATTAATTATAACACTGTTACCGATTTACACAACTTATTATCACTCCACATTATATCTTTAGTGTATCTCCACCAGTTTTCACACATTTATAACACGGGAGCTATAAACGTCTCACTGAACCACACACTCCCAAAATCACTGCACTGTAGCACTCGTAAAACCTTCAAATCACACGTTAAGGTCTTCATTCACTACGGACCTCCCGTGGTTGTCTCGCACCAAGAACTCACTTCTTAGAAATTTCAGTCTCTCCTAGAAATCCTCGCACGGAAATGCGGAAAACACAGCTTGCTCTACTGTTACGTAATTGTGGCGTATATAGAGGCGTTACCCAGCAACGCGTTGATTAGCTGCTGCCGAGACGTTTTTACCGCAGCGCTGCTTAGCATCGAGCGCTGTGCGGCTCAGCACAGCACGGCACCGTTTTCCTTATTGTTGCTTAATCGTCGTGTTTACAGATATGTGTGGCTCAACGATTCTTGCATGGCGTAGATATGCCACTATATATATCATCCTGTTCTGTTGCAAATATTGTTTCTAATTCCAGACAGTTATTTTTCATCAGGCTTTAATTTTGAAAGTGGCTGTACAAGGAGACATTTTCTTCACTTTCTCTATACGAATGCAAAACGTGCATTCGTGCTCTCGAATCTTGTATGCATATGTAGAGAGAGAGGAATTTGCTTGGCATTAGTGTGTGAGGCAGAATATTATAGATATGTTCAGATCGTGTTTCGTAAAGCTTCTGTCTCCTAGGAGCTACTGTAACTCAACGCAAGTAGTGATCTGCATTCCGAGTGAATAATTTTTAGGACGGAAGTAAAGCAGGACCTTTTTGCGAAGGTCTTGAGTTTCAAACGTGGAACAAAATATATTCGTTAAAAAAAATGGAATACAAATTCCCTACTATGTCAGAATCTTAGTCTATACCGTAAGTTGCTTACCTACCAACCTTCCATTGAATGTTTCATTTCATATTATTATTATTATTATTATTAGAGGGGGCGGGTTTCCCCATGCACTTAGACCAGTTATTGGTCCATTGTGCGTCCCCCTTTAATTTCTACTGTCCCCATACCCTATCGGTACTGGTGCGTGCTATCAGCCCCGTTAAGCCAACGAGGTCGGCCGTCGGTACCTGATATTTCCCCCATCTACCCACGGCTTGAAGTCCCTCCCGAAGGGCTTGTTCCCTGAATTTTTCCGCCCTTAAAAATTCCACGACCTCCGCCGGGTTTGAACCCGCGTACCTCTGAGTCATGAGGTGGGAACGTTACCCCTAGACTACGGAGGCCGCTTTCATTTCATGTTAGTAAAGGTTTCATCAATAACTGATGTTCCTTCCGTGTTTACGAGGATAATAATCACAAAAATAGCTATTATGAGCAACTGTCACTAGAGTGGTGTATGAGAGTGGTGGCAGAGAATTTGAGTCGGAAATCAATGGAAAAAATGGTCCAGACGACCTAGATATAAAGTGGAAAATCATATCGAGATCCACTTCGAAGGATACGATTGAGAACTGTTTTTATGATAAGTTATTATCTATTATTATTATTCTTTCTGATACTTTTAAAGGATTACGCAAAATACTTATATCCCCTGTAAATTGGATTCATCTGGCTCATTACTGGAACAAAAGTCTTGTGAAGAGGATAATGACTCATTGGGTACCGAAGTATTGGGTACTTCCTTGACTGCCTGAGCGATTATTAGCAGGTTTTGAGGATGATCTCCGCTCCATTGAGTTTAGGGTCGTATGAGTACCAGGAATTAATTAAATATTTTTCCTGGGGAGTGAAGCGGGGCCGGCGCGTAAGGCTGACAACCTTACTGCCATCTTTGAGCCGATTGTCAAGGTAATGTGGGACCCTTAACGTCTCAGAACTCTATGGGCCTTCACGGCCTGTTACAGGGATAGCTTTACTTTACTTTTACCCTCTTCTCCCATGTTCATGAATACCATTGTAGTTGCCTATTAATGATCGACACGTTTATATTTTGCAGTGCAGATTTCACGTTCAAAGTTACAGAATTTTAAATTTGATCAGCTATACCAAAATACTTAGCGCATCTGGATTATAAAATATTTAACAGATCATAAAATCTATTGTTTAAAAATGTCCAGTTTATAAATATTTTCTTTCAAATCCTGCATTGAATGGTGTTATTAGTATCCCCACCAGACGAGTTCACCACACGATAGCAGTCTTCTTATTCTTGATATCCCTAATTGGATCAGAGGACATATCTACAGACGGCCAGGATCGAAATGGTCGCTAATTGGTTTCGAAGAAAGAAAAATGTTCCTTTGGAAATGATGCATATTATGAAGCAATTTTTACTATAGGCCTAAAAATTGAATCATTGTAGCTGAAATGCTACCTATTCTTCTAGCGAAAACAATACTCTTCAGCAAGCCTTTCATAGAAAATTGATTAAATTATCGTACGAATTACTTATTTCCGCTAGATGTGACATATGTCGCAACACTTTCATGCTATATCTTAAATGTAGTTCAAAAATCTGCAAATTTCGCGACATTCTCATACGAAAAGTTGTCCGCCCTTCCACTGACTTCATTGATCTTTTTTTTTATTATTTATCATTTATTAGCAATCTGAATTTGCATTCTATGAACTAATTTTCTATCATGTACAATAATTATTCTATTGTACTAAGTTGGCTTGAAGAGCTGTAATCCATCGATTACACCTCAGTTTTCCTGGAGATCGTTTGGCCAAGTTCGTCTTAGTCTTCTGTATTGTGTAGGTTGAAGGAGAGCTTCTATTGCGTTGTTGGGGTGAGATTCCAGTTTCTGATAATGTTTTTGGATTCTGTCTGTGATTACGGTTCTTACATATGGGATCTTGAGGTCGGTGTGAAGAGTTTGGTTTGACACGTACCCAAGGTGCGTCAACTATGGCTCTAAGTATTTTGGATTGACTTCCCTGGATGATTGTTATGTTGGATTTGCTGGCGCATCCCCAGAGCTCAATGCCGTATGTCCATATGGGTTTAATTATTGTTTTGTAGATCAGTAGTTTATTATCTATTGTTAGGTGAGATTTCCGACCTATTAGCCAATTTATTTCCTTGAAATTAATTTCGATTTGTTTTCTCTTCTTCGCTATGTGGTGTTTCCAGTTTAATGTTGAGTCCAGGTGTAGTCCTAAGTATTTTACTACATCCTGTAACCGCTCTTCGAAGGGCCCTTTTCGTTGGGCGTCACTCCTTCTAACCGTCCTTCTCCGGCAGTCCTCTGAAGAGCCCTTTGGTTGCTGGTTGCATCTGCTCCTCTAGCCGTTCCCTCTCACCTGTTGTTACTTCGAGTTGGCAGGTTGCTGCTGCGTCCTTCCTATCCAGTTCTGTTTCCCTTTTTGTTGTTCTGGTGGATAATAGTTTGCGGGGTATGGGTTATCGGAGTGCTGGGCGCCAGTAAGCTTACTGTAACGGCTTACATTTCGGGGAAAAGGGGGGATGAACTGGAAACTACAGGTGCTAGGTACCGCGTTCTCACTGGAGCGATGAGATTCGGTCTCAGGGTGAATACGGGCCTCGCGTCAGCGGGAAAGAGATGAGAGTTTTAGGTAGGCACTAACACACACTGTTTAATTAGCCGTTCTTGCTATACACGTACATGTAACAGCACTTGTTGCACTTCCTTAAAACACCTGGAAATCTCTCCAACGTTGGCGACCGGATCCCTGGCTAGTTAGTTAGCGGCTGTTTCTTTTAGCACAACCCCTAGAATTGCACTTTCACTTATACTTTTAGCACAAAGAAAATTTCACGTTAAATTTAGAAGAGTTATCCAGAGATTGTTCCTGCAAACACTTAAACATTATTCCGGCTGTACACTTGGAGGGTTGTTCAGAGACTCCTCTCGCAGACTGACCCTGCTTCGAAGCAAGAAATCTTCGCGGCTTCAGCTCCGCCTCCAAGTTACTACCCTAATTTCTGCTGATTGGAACAATTCGAATTTAGGGAGTTAACCATAATTCTCACTGCTCCAATCACATAACTTTAATTTGGGACTTTGGACCTTAAAGTCCTAACGTCGTTTTTGACAGCTGCTAAAAAATTATACCAGTAGCGTGGGTTGCTGGCCTTCCCACTTTTGACTTACGGGGTTCAAAACCTGTCAAGTGTAACTTTACCAAAGGATCCCGCCGGTCAACTTTCTAACTGAATTTCCAGGAAAACTCTGCGGGGTGCTTCCTGTCTGGTCTTTGTAGCAGTGAAGCAGGCCATATTCTAGAAACCAAGAATCGGGCTAAGTCACCCTTGCATGTTCTTGCTACATCCTATGCTTAATTTCTCTAAAAGAAATATTGATTACAAATAAAGCTGGTGGTGTCAGTGGTACGGCTACAATCCTGTTGTTGAATGTTAACATGATTTAGATGTACTGAAGGCAGTTGCCTTTCCTGAGAGTAAAAGTCACATGCGCCGATTTGCTTTCATTCACTTTGATTTTCCATCGGTGTAGCCATTTCTCCATTAGATTCAGATGTTCTTGTAAATTAGATGAAGCAATTACCGGGTCTTCTGACGTAGCGAAAATTGCTGTGTCGTCTGCGAACGTACCTATTTTTGTTAATTCGGTGATCGGTATATCTAAGGTGTATAGCACGTAGAGGAGTGGACCCAAGATACTGCCCTGAGGAACTCCTGATTGTATGTTTCTTCGGTTGGATACTTCAGCGTTGATTTTTATTTCGAATTCTCTGTCTGTTAGATACGACTGCAGTATTGCGAAATATTTGGCCGGCAGAATTCTTCTGATGCTTCATGGATCTGAGCCCTTCTTGCGAAGCCGCCAAATGTGAAGCTACTCAAGAACGTCCCAGCAATTTATGGAACCCGAAGGTTCATTACAGAATGTTCAAAGAGCACTCCACTGGTCCCTATCCCGAGCCAGATCCATCCAATCCATACAACCCCAATCTATGTCTCTAAGGTCAGTTTTAATTTTGTCCACCAATATATACACGTCTTCGTCTTTCCTGTGGTCTCTTTCCTTCTGGCTTTCCCTCCAACGCCCTATATGCATTCATATTCTCCCCGTTCGTGCTACATGCATTGCCCATCTTGTCCTCCTTGACTTCATCATATTAATTATATTTGGCGACGATTACAAGTTACAAGCTCCTCATTATGTAGTTTTCTCCGATTCCCCGTCACTTAGGTCCAGATATTCTCTTCAACACCCTGTTCTCAAACACCGCCAGTCTGTGTTCCTCCATTAATGTCAGAGAACAAGTTTCACTCCCGTACAGAACCACAGGCAAAATTATAGTCTTGTATATTCTAATTTTTATGTCTTTGGACAGAAGATGAGACGACAAAAGATTCTAGACTGAATGGTAGGAAGCATTACCCGAGTTCAGTCTCCTCTTAATTTCCTCCGGAATCAGGTTTTGGTATGTTATCGTCTTTCCCAAATATCTGAACTGTGCCACTTTTTCAAAACATCTGTTGCCTGTCTTTATGTCATGACTTTTCCCTGTATTTCTGTGACGAGACAGCAACATATACTTAGTTTTTTCCGTGTTTACTTCTAGACCAACATCCTTACTTGTATCAGTCGAATTTTATGAGTTTTTTATGGTATCTGTATTATCGCCCAGTGGATTCACATCATCAGCATAGATCAGCAGCTGATGTGTCCCGCTTAATTTTAGTCCCACCCGGTGTTTCTGGACCTTCCTAATGGCGAATTCTAAAGAAAAGTTCAAAAGTATTGGCGATAAACTATCTTGTTTTAGACCATTCTGGATAGGAAAATTATCAGACAGATATTTATACAGACTTCACTGTACGTTTCGTTTAAACACATATTAATCTGCCTAAATACATAGTTTCATGAGTACCCCAGACTCTATGAGAATACTGTACAATACTTCCCTCCTAACTGAATCATAGGCTTTCTTGAAGTCTATGAATAGCTGATGTACTGTCTCATCATACTCCCATTTTTTCTCCAATGTTTGTTGAATGCAAAAATCTGATCTGTAGTTGATCTGTTACGTCGAAACCCACACTAATGATTCCCAACAATTTCATCTATGTTTGGACTTAACCTTGAGAGAAGAATATTAGTTAAAATTTTGTGTGAAGTTGATAGTAGTGTTATCCCACGATAATTACGGCAGTCAGTTTTATCACCCTTCTTGTGAACTGGTTCAATAATAGATTCCTTCCACTGATCAGGCAATTCTACCTTATTCCAAATAGAGTTAATTAGCTTATGGATCTTAGAACGTAATATTTCACCTCCTGCTTGAATCAGTTTTGCCATAGTGAAACCCATGCAATGTAAAAACAATGTCGTGTTGGAAATTGACATCCGAGTTTAGTTTACTACAAAATCGCAATGCAAAGGCATATGAAGGGCCACTTAGCTCGACCTAAATTAAACTGTTATTCTTAACTCCCTCCATTCAGAGTTTGGGCATACAATAATGACTCTTCTTTCATATCCGTTGAAGTACATATCCGCTGTATTACAAAAATGATTTTTCTTGACACCTTTAATGCACCACAATGTACTCGTAGTAAGCAACCGCGCATCTCCATCAACTTAAATATATATGCAAGAAATCATGCTTACTCACGAAGGAAGTAACGTATCTCTTTTATATTTTCTTCTCCAGTTGCATGTTTACTGTTCACAGTAGCTAGTGGTGTGTTTCGTTTCCGTCTCGGAAGATAAATGCACTTGGGGCCCTTATGTAACTCATGTTCGCCGCTTCTATTTATAGCGTAATAAACAGGACGATTTCCCTACGGTTTTCCGAAACGTTCTTACTGACTTAGCTGCGTGAATTGATACTACTTTCTACTTTCATTTTCCCTTCCAAGGCGCTTTATCTATATCCTTTCTCTTACATTTCTTGAATTTTCTTTATATTTGCCATCAGTAGTTACTGTTTCTTCATTTTATCTTCAATTCTTGTCCTTTCACCGCCTCATCCGTCTAAGCAGCGCCTCGTCTTCAATTAAAGCTCCTTCTAGTGGCTTCCTTCTTATCCGAGAGCAGTTGCGTCAAGTTCCATTCTGAAGACAATACTGCTTTATGCTGCATTCTGCTTGCCTTGCACAGTGTTGTGGTGTGCACTTTGCGGCAGTCCAGGCTTCCTTCCTGCCCCGAATTCCAGTCGTTGCTGACTATTCACCTTACTAGAACACGGAATTCACATATTTGCACAGTTCCAACATTTGCATCCCGCGTGTTCCCTTCTATACAACTAGTTCTAATAAGCACCGGTATATGTATTTAAAGCCAATAAACAGCTCATTTTACTGACTCACAAATCATTATAGCTGTATTTTTCTAAATGAAGTGTCTATTTAAAATTCATTCAAATACTCGTAAAATTTGGTAATCATAACGTCCATGTATTTATCGTCCGTCGCTATTGCAACACTATTTTATTCACTACTTAAATTTAATTTTAGTTTAACATTATACACTTTGACACTACATGTTTCGGCCCCAAACGGCCATCTTCAAGTGTCTTGATATGTTACAAATATGTTATTAAATTATGTTAAAACTGCTACACTGTGTTAGTCCGTGTTAAAATCACACAATGTAATTCTCTTTTCAAGGTAAAACGAGATAAAATCCATTAAAGTTTCTATTATACCCACGTTATGTTGGTGCATTTTATTTCACCTCACACGGGATGTAGTCCTTTGTTCATAAATGTATGTCTGTCCTGGACAGACATAGCGTTCACGTAGAGAAGGGAATCTCATTCAGGTTTGAAATTAGTGCCTTTTTACACAATTTAGATCTACGTATCTTAATCGATGTGTGTTAATTCGCGTGACTCATTTTAGAGGGATGGGCACTTCTGTACCATACAGCGAGACGCCCAAAAAGAAAGCCCAAGCTAAAGTCAAATAACACCGTGCGGCTCTGCATTTCCAGTGGCAGAAGAGAATCACAGACATAGGTCAAAAAGTTTTGCGCTTTTCCGTGGCTTTGGTGTGTGGGAGGGTAAAAAGTTATACTTGGCTATATCATTTATACTAGCGTAATACACTAGACATAGTACTGTTTCAGGAAAACATAGTGAGTTTTTTTTTGTGAACATGGACTCGGCTGAAGAGTCGGACACACCTCCTGTCCAGTCATGCTGGCTCATAATCCATGAGTTCTCTTTACGGCGTGGCTGCCTGACACCCTTACTGTAGGGACTTAATTAGAACAAAAGAAAATCAGCGAGCACATATTAGTGTATGGAAAATTTCTCTTGAGACAGTGGGACTTAATTACACCCGTGCATTTTGCGTCAGATTGTAAAAGCAAGAATTGTATAGTATGTTATATGCGTCCCCCTGGAAAACTGTCTGCTTAGTGTCATACATAATGAAATTTTATAGTTTATGATTATGTAATTAAACATTTTTATGATTGATTCACTTTGTCCTATAACATGAATTAAAATAATTTCATTAACAACGGCTCAAGCCATTAATCTCCTTAACTGTTTCTCAGATATTCAACACCACTAACACAATAATGTAAGTTAATTGGAACTTAAATTACATTAACAAAATAATATACGTTTAAATAGATTTTAGTTCCCACTAACCTATAATTTTACTGAAGGGGGATCAATTATATACCTTCTGAAAATACATCACGTAACCTATACATTACCCGTTTGAAACATATTTCTCCCATTCCCTCCACTGGATTGAGTGCCTTAATAAACGACCACCCATAAAGCGATATGTAGTATCACACGTCGTTTTGCTAGAATACCTACAGCTAATTCACTGACATAAACGTCTATCCATGTCTGCTGACAAAATATGAAAAAGGTTTATGTACACCGGCTACAAGAATAAATATATAACATGAGAACATGAATATACGGAAGAAAATATTCTTATAATAGCAACCTAAAAAGAAAAAAAAAGTAAAGTTTTCTTTGTGCTCAATTAATTGAGTACTACGCCTTGAAGACATGAGGGAGTGGAGGCATAGCTCCACCATCCTTGATATCGCCACTGCATGGAGATGAATGATGAGCTTCGATCCGCGGCCGCTACCAGCGGGTTAATAGCCACCCGTACCCATTGGATTGGAGGCTGGGTGGGCCCCAGAGGCGGTCTGGATGTTCTGTAACAGAAAAGAATCTTACCCCTTCAGGGAATAGAACCCCGGCCGTCCAACCCGTAACCCTTCGCTCTACCTGCTGAACTATCCCGAATCCCACAATAGCAACATAAATAAGAAAAGTGTTAAATTCAAAGAAAAATTACATTTATTCTTCTTCCTGACAATTGTTGGGTCTTAAGGTCTGGTAACATTCTTGCCCTTTCTCGTCATCTCTACATTGGGCGCCCTATCGATCTTTACCCTTTGGTTTGAAATCTTAAAATTGCTTCGGGGAATTTTCCAGCATTCATTCTATTCACAAAGCTCCTCCAGTTCTCTTGGCTATGTTTAATGCAATACATATTACTGGCGTTGTTTTGATTTCTTCAAAATATAATTTCGTTTTGTGGGCCCACTTCATATCCCGCTGTTGCCGGTGCTAAGCCTGGATGTGAAGGATCGAGGTAAGGAGGTAAGGCGGGAAGGAGGGAAAGAAGGTTGGGAATGGAAGCCTATTCACACTGCAAAATTTACACAGTCGGTAAGCCGAGACATTGCGGTATAACCGTTAACTGAGAACAAGCAATGTTTAGACAGTCTAGAGCAGCCGTGTCAAACATGCGGCCCCCATAGCCACAAAGTGCGGCCCTTCAACTTTTACAGCTAATTGATATTAAAATCAGTATTAAAATTTTAGTAGAAATATTTTTTGTAAAGACAATTTTCCAATAGACCAGAAGACACGAAGTCTCACGCAGACATAAATTAGCAGGTTGCAGGAAAAGTGATTCTGAGAATTGCAGAAGGGTTTGTTCAACTAACGGTTTGTAAAGTTCTTGAAGGTAAAACTATCGTATTTCAGAAGGGTAATGCACTAAAATCCGCACAGCCTCAGCACCCCAAGTATTTCCAAGAATCCCTTTTGGAGGCGTAGTAAGAATGCAAGGAGGGTGGCAACTGTCAGACAAGTGCAAGGGATTTCTACCTTCAGAACTAGCTTGCAACTCCCAGTCATTGTCTAATGGGCTGCTAGCAAACTTTCACTTTTATGACCATTGAGACAAGATACACCTTCCTACTAGTCCGGTAGTCTCTTGTACATTGTCATTCAGTTCATTTTCACACAGCGACAGGTGCTGATGTTACATTGTGGTGAACGTATAAAGGTTATAATTAAATATTAAATTATCAACTACGAGTTTTCTTGTATATGTACAGTAACTTTTTAAGGGCAATGTCGATTTCAAAAAATTCAAGTAGCAAAAAAGGACTTTTGAAAGTGAGCGCCATGTATTTAAAGAAAAATGGGAAATCGCTTATTTCTGTTGTGAAATAGAAGGTAAAATTACATGTTTGATTTGTGGGAAAAATATAAGAGTTCCACTTTAGGTAATTATATTGAAATTATTCCTAAATAATAAATAGAATTAAATTTCCTTGTATCAAAATCTAATGTATATTTCTATTTTGAAGTGCGGCCCTGGACTGTTATTTATAGGGCTGAGGTGGCCCTCTGTACAAGTTGAATTTGACATGCCTGGTCTAGAGGCTGTGAGAGCCGATCACGGTGGCCGCACGGTCTAAGGCATGAACTTTCTTCGCTCGCTCGAACACTGGGATCGTGGCTTCGAATTCCATTCAAGGCATGGATGTCTGTTTGCGTCTATTATGTTTGTTATGTCCTGTTTTCAGGTATAGGCATTGAGACGGGCTGATTTTCCGTCCAAGGAGTCCAACCGTCTCTATAGGATAGAGAAACTGGAAAAGCGACCAAGGTCCAATAAAAGGAGTGCAGAGCCATAGATACGTAGGTAGATAGAGGCTGTGAGATGGCATATCTATTAATGGACGCAAAGGAATACCATTATATTATTAATTTGATTTTTAATTTGACAAAGCAGTCAGTGTCTAATCGTACGTGCAAAATTTAAGTGAGGAAATTTGCAAAAGGTAAGGAAGTAAATAATACGAGAAACAGTATACTATTAGGCACGCGATTTAGCCTCGATGTAACTTCGGTAATTCTGGTAACGATCATAATATGTTTTTGGAAATGTCTTTCGTTTATACAGTTAACTAAGGTAATGGAATTATAAGTATGAGCCGGGATAGCACAGTCAGTAGTAGCGACTGGCAATGGGAAAGACCAGCAAGGATTCGGAGTTCGAGTCCCGGTAGGTTTAAGAATTTTCACTTCTCCATCTCGTCCAGACCGGCTCTGGGGTCCACCAAACCTCCTATCCAATTGGCACTGGGGGCTATTTCCATGGGGGGAAAGCAGCCGGGTCGTAAAGCTGACCACTCACCTCCAATAAGTGCCGAGGTCGAGAAAATTTGGGTCTATAAGTTCACCCCTCGTTACGTTTTCATGGCGTTGTGCTTAATTAGTTAAGCATAGGGACAACTTTAGCTTTATAATTGAATTATAAATTTCGTTCCATCAGGATATGTATTCTGTTTGTTATTCATGGCACGCAAAGTAGCCAGTATCATACGCAAATAAGCTGATTCTTCATAAACAAGTAGGCACACTGACTGGGTAACTGTTTGCTTCATGTCACACTAATAATGAAAGTCTTGTGTCCGTTTGAAGTTTAACATAATTCAAGATGTGAAATGGAATGATGGGATTAGATAATGTGCTATGGAAGATGTGTGTCAGTATTCTGCTGGTGGGATCTGTTATACGGGTGTAATACTGGTTTGGTTGGGCCGTCGAATTTGCCCGCAGTAATTATGTAGCCGCCGATCGGAGCATTCTTCTGCGGGTGCTACAGTCCATGATGAGCCATGGCTTCCTTTATGATTGCTCGACACTGGTCTCGATCCTATGAATTTCTTTTCCCGTTTCTAACGCCAATTGTCTTCAAATCTTGTTAAACTGAATCCAGCCACCTGACAGCAGGTGTGGCCTACTTGTCGAGTACTCTCTGTTATGTAGAGTTATCTTCCTACAGGAGTTCTACTCCTGCATTCTGAAAAGGTGTCCCAGCCATCTCAACGTCCCAACTTTGATCGCTTTCCCTATATCTGGTTGATTACGTATTTTTGAACCTCAATCTCCATATTCCATTTTCCGTAATAGAACCCTTCTTTAACCCCTTGAGCGTGACTTTAAGCGGAGCCTTTTAAATCCCTAAGCGTGTGCGACACAACATCTGCATCTACTCAAACTCATGCTCTAAGCGTGCGCGTCCCATATGTTGAGTCCAAACTTTTCACTAAGAATTCTTAACGCCTACGCTCTGGTTAAATGTATATATGTGAGCTAATGCTACTTCTTTCATTCCTCGGTATCTGTTTGCGTGTGGTATTTTCTTACTCGCTTTGCTTGCTACAAAGCATCTGGTGTCTGCTGCTTACGAAAGAATTGTTCCCACTCACATTCCGACTTGCTTTGAGAGAGATAATTTGTTAGCTAACTTTCATTGAGTGCTTGTTATCTGGGTTTGTGGGTCTGTATTTTTTTTTTTTTACTGGCTTGGCTTACTGGCGACAAAGCAGTTGTGTCTAATTTACGATGTTACGAACCTAGGGGTCGAATTTGCCTGACTCCTGTGTCAACGTTTATGAATTTGTTATTTCTTTTCTGCCTTGCGACATTCTCTTAGCGGAGCCGATAGCATCTTGGTCACGTAACTTGTCTGCCGGGACAGATTCTTGCCCGTGACGCAAAATAAAATCACGGCTTCAAAAGTGGGTTCCCACAACTTCGAATGAAATTAGGGTATTCCTAGGTTTGCTTATGCTGATGGGAATTCAGAAACCAAACCTCAGAATGTATTTTAGTAGGAAACAAGGGAAAAAGTGTGGCACGAAAAATTATTCAACCACTTACTATCTGGTGTCTTATTTACGACGTTACCAACCTAGGGATCGAGGTTGCCAGACGCCTATGTCAGCATTTATTCTTTTCTGCCTTGGGACCGTCCCTTAGCTGAGCTATTTAGTTCACCATGCCATCTTGCTCTCGTAACTTGTCTGACGAAGAGGTGCTTGATATTTTGGACGAAAACTGTTCAGTAGATTCGGATACAACCTCTGTGGGTTCATGTGGATATACCCTCGATTCCAGTTCGGAAGAGGAAGAGGAAGAAGAAGAACCTCAATTTTCTCTGAATATTCCAGGTAATACTTGGGAAAGATCGACAGTGCTAATCCTCCTATACCTTTTGCGTGTGATTTAGTTGGGAAACAAATAGTGCCAGTTCAGTGTGCAGATGATCCTTTGGGATGTTTTGAGTTATTTTTTATGACGATATGGTTACGATGATAGTGAATGAAACAAACCGTTATGCGGAAGACTTTCTTGCTCATCGGAAAGAAAAAATCCTGACCCAAAAGAAATCACGGTTTCAAAAGTGGGTTCCTACAACTTCGAATGAAGTTAGTGTATACCTATGTTTGCTTGGCGTGATTCGACGTGATAACGCATGAATTGGCGTGATTTGACGTTACAAGTTGTGACTTTGCGTGGCGTGACCAATCTTCACGTGAGGCGAAGCGAGACTTGGCGAGGCGAGGCGAGGATAGGCTATGTTAGGTTCGGTTAGGTAACATCAAGTTAATTTAGGCTATGTTAGGTTAGGTTAAGTTAGATTAGTTTAGGTTAGGGTAGGTTAGTTTTGCACAGTAGACATGTGCGCATCAATCAATAATTGAGCGGTACACATCCCTTCTCTTAAATTAGGTGAGGTGAGGTGAATTGCGGTGTGGTAAAGTTAGGTGACGTGAGGTGACATGATGTGACTTGGCGTCACTTTGAGTTACTTGTCGGGAAATACGTGTGACTTGGCCTGACTAACTTGAATTGGCGTGACTTGACGTTACTCGGTGTGAGTTGACGACATTACGCGTGACTTGACGTGATTTGACGTTACTAGGCGTGACTTTACGTCGCTTGACCAAACTAGACGTGAGGCGAAGCGAGACCGGGCGAGGTGAGTCTAGGGTAGGTTAGGTTAGGTTAATTTAGGATAGGTTAGGTTAGGTTGGGTTACGTCAAGTTAAGTTAGTCTAGGTTATGTTAGGTTAGGTCAAGTAAGGTCAGGTTAGGTCAAGTAAGGTCAGGTTAGGGTAGGTAGGTTAGTTTTGCGCAGTAGACATGTACGCATCAATCAGTAACTGAGCGGTACATCTCTATTCTCTTAAATTAGGTGAGGTGAGGTGAGGTGAGGTGTTGTGCGGTTAAGTGAGGTGAGGTGAAGTGAAGTGAAGTGACTTGTCGTGACTTGTTTTTACTTCATGTGACTGGACGTGTCTTGGCGTGAGATGGCGTAAATTGACGTGGCTTGCCGTAACTTGAAGTGATTCGAAGCTACACCGGGCGAGGCGGGGCTAGGCTAGGTTAGGTTATATTAGGTTAAGTTAGGATTGTTTAAATTAGGATAGGGTGGGTTAGGTTTGAGCAGTTAACTTGTGCTCATCAATCAGTGAGCGGTACACGTCCCTACTCAAATTAGGTGAGTTGAGGTGAATTCCGGGGTTGTAAGGTGAGGTAAAGTGAAATAACATGGCGTGACTTGGCGTGACTTGTCGTGATTACGCGTGACTTGACCGGATTTGACTTGAATTGGCGTCACTTCAAATAACGTGGCGTGACATGACGTCATTACGCGTGACTTGACGTAATAATGCGTGTCTTGGAGTTATTTGACGTTGCAAAGCGTAACTTTACGTGGCCTGACTTAACTTGATGTCAGGCGAGGCGGGGCGAGGCGAGGCGAGGCGAGGCGAGGCGAGGCGAGGCGAGGCGAGGCGAGGCGAGGCGAGGCGAGGCTGGGCTAGGTTAGGTTAGGTTAGGTTAGGTTACGTCAGGTTAGGTTACATTAGGTTAGGATAAGTTAGGTTAGGGTAGGTTAGTTTTGCGCAGTAGACATGTGCGCATCAATCAGCAACTGAGCGGTACACGTCCCTTCTTTTAAATTAGTTGAGGTGAGGTGAGGTGACGTGACGTGACGTGAAGTAACAGGACATGACTTCGCGTGACATTTCGTGACTTGTCGTGATTACGCTTGACTTGACCTGATTTGACTTGAAATGGCGTGACTTGACGTTACTTGGCGTCACATAACGTCATTACGCGTGACTTGTCGTTATTTGAGACTTGCCTCAATAATGCGTGACTTGGAGTGATTTGACGTTACAAAGCGTCACTTTACGTGGCCTGACTTAACTTGACGTGAGGCGAAGTGAGACCAGGCGAGGGAAGGCAACGCTATGTTAGGTTATGTTAGGATAGGTTAGATTAGGTAATGTCAGGTTAGGTTAGGGTAGGTTAGGGAAAGTTAGTTTTGCGCAGTAGACATTGCGCATCAATCAGTAACTGAGCGGTACACGTCCCTTCTCTTAAATTAGTTGAGATAAAGTGAGGTGACGTGAAGTAACATGTCCTGACATTGCGTGACTTGTCGTGATTACGCGTGACTTGGCCTGATGTGACTTGAATTGGTGTGACTTGACGTTATTCGGCGTTACTTGGCTGATTTGACGTGACTTGTCGTGATTTGACGTGGCTTGGTGTAACTTGGCGTGATTTGACGTGATAACGCGTGAATTGGCGTGATTTGACGTTACAAGGCGTGACTTTACGTGGCGTGACCTATCTTCACGTTAGGCGGAGCGAGACCTGGCGAGGCGAGGCTAGCCTAGGTTAGGTTAGGTTAGATTAGGTTACGTCAGGATAGGTTTGGTTAGGTTAGGTTAAGTTAGGTTAGGTTAGGGTAGGTTAGTTTTGCGCAGTAGACTTGTGCGCATCAATCAGTAACTGAGCGGTACACGCCCCTTCTCTTAAATTATTTGAGGTGAGGTGAGATGACGTGAAGTAACATGACGTGACTTCGCGGGACATTGCGTGACTTGTTGTGATTACGCGTGAATTGACCTGATTTGACTTGAATTGGCGCGACATGACGTTAGTTGGCGTGACATGACGTCATTACGCGAGACTTGGCGTGATTGGACGTGACTTGGCGTAACTTGGCGAGACTTGACGTAATAATGCGTGTCTTGGAGTTATTTGACGTTGCAAAGCGTAACTTTACGAGGCCTGACTTAACTTGACGTCAGGCGAAGTGAGACCAGCCGAGGCGACGCTGGGCTAGGTTAGGTTAGGTTAGGTTACGTCAGTTTAGGTTACATTAGGTTAGGATAAGTTAGGTTAGGGTAGGTTAGTTTTGCGCAGTAGACATGTGCTCATCAATCAGTAACTGAGCGGTACACGCCCCTTCTCTTAAATTATTTGAGATGAGGTGAGATGACGTGAAGTAACATGACGTGACTTCGCGGGACATTGCGTGACTTGTTGTGATTACGCGTGACGTGACCTGATTTGACTTGAATTGGCGCGACATGACGTTAGTTGGCGTGACATGACGTCATTACGCGAGACTTGGCGTGATTGGACGTGACTTGGAGTAACTTGGCGAGACTTGACGTAATAATGCGTGTCTTGGAGTTATTTGACGTTGCAAAGCGTAACTTTACGAGGCCTGACTTAACTTGACGTCAGGCGAAGTGAGACCAGCCGAGGCGAGGCTGGGCTAGGTTAGGTTAGGTTAGGTTACGTCAGTTTAGGTTACATTAGGTTAGGATAAGTTAGGTTAGGGTAGGTTAGTTTTGCGCAGTAGACATGTGCTCATCAATCAGTAACTGAGCGGTACACGTCCCTTCTCTTAAATTAGTTGAGGTGAGGTAAGATGATGTGAAGTAACATGACGTGACTTCGCGGGACATTGCGTGACTTTTCGTGATTAGGCGTGACTTGGCCTGATTTGACTTTAATTGGCCTGACTTGACGGTATTCGGCGTTACTTGACGTCAATACGCCGGACTTGGCGTGATTTTATGTGACTTGGCGTAACTTGGCGTGATTCGACGTGATAACGCGTGAATTGGCTTGATTTGACGTTACAAGGCGTTACTTTACGTGGCGTGACCTATCTTCACATGAGGCGAAGCGGGACCTGGCGAGGCGAGGCTAGGCTAGGTTAGGTTACGTTACTTCAGGTTAGGTTAAGTTAGGTTAGTTTTGCGCAGTAGACATGTGCGCATCAATAGTAACTGAGCGGTAAACGTCCCTTCTCTTAAATTAGTTGAGGTGAGGTTAGGTGACGTGAAGTAACGTGACGTGACTTCGCGTGACATTGCGTGACTTTTCGTGATTACGCGTGACTTGGCCTGATTTGTCTTGAATTGGCCTGAATTGACAGCATTCGGCGTTACTTGACGTCATTACCCGGGACTTGGCGAGATATGACGTGACTTGGCGAAAATTGGCGTGATTCGACGTGATAACGCGTGAATAGGCTTGATTTGACGTTACAAGGCGTTACTTAACGTGGCGTGACTTATCTGCGCGTGAGGCGAAGCGACACCTGGCTAGGCGAGGCTAGGCTAGGTTAGGTTAAGTTATGTTACGTCAGGTTAGGTTAGGTTAGGTTAAGTTAGGTTAGGTTATGGTAGGTTAGTTTTGCGCAGTAGACATGTGCGCATCAATCAGTAACTTAGCGGTACACGTCCCTTCTCTTAAATTAGTTGAGGTAAGGTGAGGTCTCGTGAAGTAACATGACGTGACTTCGCGTGACATTGCGTGACTTGTCTCGATTACGCGTGACTTTGCCTGATTTGACTTGAATTGTCCTGACTTGACGGTATTCGGCGTTACTTTACGTCATTACCCGGGACTTGGCGAGATATGACGTGACTTGATTACGCGTGACTTTGCCTGATTTGACTTGAATTGTCCTGACTTGACGGTATTCGGCGTTACTTTACGTCATTACGCGGTACTTGGCGTGATATGACGTGACTTGGCGTAACTTGGCGTGATTCGACGTGATAACACGTGAATTGACTTGATTTGACGTTACAAGGCGTGACTTTACGTGTCGTGACCTGTCTTCACATGAGGCGAAACGAGACCAGGCGATGCGAAGCTAGGCTATGTTAGGTAAGTTAGGTTATGTTACGTCAGGTTAGGTTACGTTAGGTTAAGTTAGGTTAGGTTACGGTAGGTTAGTTTTGCGCAGTAGACATTTGCGCATCAATCAGTAACTGAGCGGTACACGTCACTTCTCTTAAAATAGTTGAGGTAAGGTTAGGTAACGTGAAGTAACGTGACGTGAATTCGCGTGACATTGCGTGACTTTTCGTGATTTCGCGTGACTTGGCCTGATTTGTCTTGAATTGGCCTGAATTGACAGTATTCGGCGTTACTTGACGTCAGTACGCGGGACTTGGCGTGATATGACGTGATTTGGCGTAACTTGGAGTGATATGACGTAATAGCGCGTGAATTGGCTTGATTTGACGTTACAAGGCGTGCTTTACATGGCGTGAACTATCTTCAAGTGAGGCGAAACGAGACCTGGCGAGGCGAGGCGAGGCTATGCTAGGTTAGGGTAGATTAGGTTAGGTTACGTCACATTAGGTTAGGTTAGGTTAGTTTAGATTTTGGCAGTAGACATGTGCGCATCAATCTATCTGAGTGGTACTCGTCCCTTCTCTTAAATTAGTGGATGTGAGGTGATGTGACTTGAAGTATCATGACGTGACATTGCGTGAATTTTCGTGATTACGCGTGACTTGGCCTGATTTGACTTGAATTGGCCTTACTTGGCGATATTCGGCGTTAATTGACGTCATTACGCGGACGTGGCGTGATTTGATGTCACTTGGCGTAACTTGGCGTGATTCGACGTGATATCGCGTGAATTGGTTTGATTTGTCGTTACAAGGGGTTACTTTACGTGGCGTGACCTATGTTCACGTGAGGCGAAGCGAGACCTGGCGAGGCTAGGCTAGGTTAAGTTAGGTTAGGTTACGTCAGGTTAGGTTAGTTTAGTTCTGCGCAGTAGATGCGTGCGCATCAATCAGTAACTAAGCAGTACTCTTCCCTTCTCTTAGATTAGTTGATGTGAGGTGATGTGACGTGAAGTAACATGACGTGACTTCGCGTGACATTGCGTGACTTGGCCTTGTTTGACTTGAATTGTCCTGACTAGACGGTATTCGCCGTTACTTCACGTCATTACGCGGGACTTGGCGTGATTTGACGTGACTTGGCGTAACTTGGCGTGATTCGACTTCATAACGCGTGTATTGGCTTGATTTGAGGTTACAAAGCTTTACTTTACGTGGCGTGACCTATCTTCACGTGAGGCGAAGCGAGCCTTGGCGATGGGAGGCTAGGTTAGGTTAGGTCAGGTTACGTCAGGTTCGGTTAGTTTAGTTTTGCGCAGTAGACATGTGCGCATCCATCAGTAACTGAGCGGTACTCGTCCCTTCTCTTAAATTAGTTGATGTGAGGTGATGTGACTTGAAGTAACATGACGTGACTTCGCGTGACATTGCGTGACTTTTCGTGATTACGCGTGACTTGGTCTGATTTGACTTGAATTGGCCTGACTTGACGGTATTCGGCGTTAGGGGACGTCATAACGCGGGACTTGGCGTGATTTGACGTCACTTGGCGTAACTTGGCGTGATTCGACGTGATATCACGTGAATTGGTTTGATTTGTCGTTACAAGGCGTTACTTTACGTGGCGTGACCTATCTTCACGTGAGGCGAAGCGAGACCTGCGAGGCGAGTTTAGGCTAGGTTAGGTTAGGTTACGTCAGGTTAGGTTAGTTTAGGTTAGGTTAGTTTTGTTTTGCGCAGTAGACATGTGTGCATCAGTCAGTAACTGTTCGGTACTGGTCCCTTCTCATATATTAGTTGATGTGAGGTGAGGTGACGTGAAGAAACATGACGTGACTTCGCGTGACATTGCGTGACTTGGCCTGATTTGACTTGAATTGGCCTGACTTGACGGTATTTCGACGTTACTTGACGTCATTACGCGGGACTTGGCGTGATTTGACGAGACTTGTCGTAACATGGCGTGATTTGACGTCATAACGCGTGAATTGGCTTGATTTGACGTTACAAGGCGTGACTTTACGTGTCGTGACCTATCTCCACATGATGTGTAGCGAAACCTGGCGTTGCGAAGCTAGGCTTGGTTAGGTTAAGTCAGGTTATGTTAAATCAGGTCAGGTTAAGGTAGGTTAGTTTTGCGCAGCAGACATGTGCGCATCAATCAGTAACTGAGCGGTACACGTCCCTTCTCTTAAATTAGTTGAGGTGAGGTTACGTGACGTGATATAACGTGACGTGATATTGTGTGACTTTTCGTGATTACGCGTGACTTGGCCTCATTTGAGTTGAATTGGCCTGACTTGACGGTATTCGGCGTTACTTGACGTCATTACGCGGGACTTCGCGTGATTTCACGTTATTTGTCGTAACTTCGCGTGAATCGACGTGATAACGCGTGAATTGGCTTGATTTGACGTTACAAGGCGTGACTTTACGTAGCGTGACATATTTTCACATGAGGCCAAGCGAGACCTGGTAAGGCGAAGCTAGGCTATGTTAGGTGAGGTTAAGTTACGTCAGGTTAGGTTAGGTTAGGTTAGTTTAAGTTAAGTTAATTTAGGGTAGGTTAGTTTTGCGCAGTAGACATGCGCGCATCAATCAATTACAGAGCGGTACACGTCCCTTCTCTAAAATTAGTTGATGTGAAACGAGGTGAAGTGAAGTAACATGACGTGACTTCGCGTGGCATTGCGTGACTTGTCGTGATTACGAGTGACTTTGCCTGATTTGACTTTAATTGGCATAATTTGACGTTATTCGCCTTTATTTGACGTCATTACGCAGGACTTGGCGTGATTTGATGTGACTTGGCGTAACTTGGCGTGATTCGACGTGATAACGCGTGAATTGACTTGATTTGACGTTACAAGGCGTCACTTTACGTCTAGTGACCTATCTTCACATGAGGCGAAGCGAGACCAGGCGATGCGAAGCTAGGCTACGTTAGGTTAGTTTAAGTTAGGTTACGTTAGGTTATGTTAAGTCAGGTTAGGTAAAGTTAGGTTAGGTTAGGGTAGGTTATTTTTGCGCAGTAGACATGTGCGCATCAATCAATAACTGAGCGGTACACGTACCTTTTCTTAAAGTAGTTGAGGTGAGGTTAGGTGACGTGAAGTAACGTGACGTGACATTGCGTGACTTTTCGTGATTACGCGTGACTTGGCCTGATTTGACTTGAATTGGCCTGACTTGACGGTATTCGGCGTTACTTGACGTCATTACGCGGGACATGGCGTGATTTGACGAGACTTGGCGTAACATGACGTGATTTGACGTCATAACGCGTGAATTGGTTTGATTTGACGTTACAAGCCGTGACTTTACGTGTCGTGACCTATCTCCACATGATGTGAAGCGAGACCTGGCGTTACGAAGCTAGGGTTGGTTAGGTTACGTTAGGTTACGTCAGGTTACGTCAGGTTAGGTTAAGTTAGGTTAAGGTAGGTTAGTTTTCGGCAGTATGTATGTGCGCATCAATCAGTAACTGAGAGGTACACGTCCCTTCTCTTAAATTAGTTGAGGTGAGGTTAGGTGACGTGATATAACGTGACGTGACTTCGCGTGACATTGCGTGACTTTTCGTGATTACGCGTGACTTGGCATCATTTGACTTGAATTGGCCTGACTTGACGGTATTCGGCGTTACTTGACGTCATTACGCGGGACTTCGCGTTATTTCACGTTATTTTTCGTAACTTGGCGTTATTCGACTTGATAACGCGTGAATAACTTGATTTGACGTTACAAGGCGTGACTTTACGTAGCGTGACCTATTTTCACATGAGGCTAAGCGAGACTTGGTGAGGCGAAGCTATGCTATGTTAGGTGAGTTTAGGTTACGTCAGGTTAGGTTAGGTTAGTTTAAGTTAGGTTAGTTTAGGGTAGGTTACTTTTGCGCAGTAGACATGTGCGCATCAATCAGTAATGTCGGTACACGTACCTTCTGTAAAATTAGTTGATGTGAAGTGAGGTGAAGTGAAGTAACATGACGTGACATTTCGTGACTTGTCGTGATTGCGCGTGACTTTGCCTGATTTGACTTTAATTGGCCTGATTTGACGTTATTCGCCTTTACATGACGTCATTACGCTGGACTTGGCGTGATTTGACGTGACTTGGCGTAACTTTGCGTGATTCGACGTGATAACGCGTGAATTGACTTGATTTGATGTTACAAGGCGTCACGTGACTTATCTTCACATGAGGCGAAGCGAGACCTGGCGATGCGAGGCTAGGCTACGTTAGGTTAGTTTAAGTTAGGTTACGTTAGGTTATGTTAAATCAGGTTAAGTTACGTCAGGTTAGGTTAAGTTAGGTTAGGTTAGGGTAGGTTATTTTTGCGCAGTAGACATGTGCGCATCAATCAATAACTGAGCGGTACACGTACCTTTTATTAAGGTAGTTGAGGTGAGGTTAGGTGACGTGAAGTAACGTGACGTGACATTGCGTGACTTTTCGTGATTACGCGTGACTTGGCCTGATTTGACTTGAATTGGCCTGACTTGACGGTATTCGGCGTTACTTGACGTCATTACGCGGGACTTGGCGTGATTTGACATGACTTGGCATAACTTGCCGTGATTCGAAGTTATAACGCGTGATTTGCCTTGAATTGACGTTACAAAGCGTGACTTTACATGGCGTGACCTATTTTCACATGATGCGAAGCGAGACCTGGCGAGGCGAAGCTAGGCTAGGTTTGGTGAGGTTAAGTTATGTCAGGTTTGGTTAGGTTAGGTTAGGTTAGTTTAAGTTAGGTTAGTTTAGGGTAGGTTAGTTTTGCGGAGTAGACACGTGCGCATCAATCAGTAACAGCGGTACACGTCCCTTCTCTAAAATTAGTTGATGGAAGTGAGGTGAAGTGAAGTAACATGACGTGACTTCGCGTGACATTGAGTGACTTGGCGTGATTACGCGTGACTTTGCCTGATTTGACTTTAGTTGGCCTAACTTGAAGTTATTCGTCGTTATTTGACGTCATTACGCGGGACTTGGCGTGATTTGATGTGACTTGGCGTAACTTGGGTTGATTCGACGTGATAACGCGTGAATTGACTTGATTTGACTTTACAAGGCGTGACTTTACGTGTCGTGACCTATCTTCACATGAGGCGAAGCGAGACCTGGCGATGCGAAACTACGCTACGTTAGGTTAGTTTAGGTTAGGTTACGTGAGTTTATGTTACGTCAGGTTAGGTTAGGTTATGTTAGGTTAGGTTAGGGTAGGTTAGTTTTGCGCAGTAGCCATGTACGCATCAATCGGTAACTGAGCGGTACACGTACCTTTTCTTAAATTAATTGAGGTGAGGTTAGGTGACGTTAAGTAACGTGACGTGATTTCGCGTGACATTGCGTGACTTTTCGTGATTACGCGTGACTTGGCCTGATTTGACTTGAATTGGCCTGACTTGACGGTATTCGTCGTTATTTGACGTCATTACGCGGGACTTGGCGTGATTTCACGTGTCTTGGCGTAACCTGGCGTGATTCGAAGTCATAACGCGTGAATTGGCTTGATTTGACGTTACAAGGCGTGACTTTACGTGTCGTGACCTCTCTTCACATGAGACGAAGCGAGACCTGGCGTTGCATAGCTAGGCTAGGTTAGGTTACGTCAGGTTAGGTTAAGTTAGGTTAAGGTAGGTTAGTTTTGCGCAGTAGACATATGCGCATCAATCAGTAACTTAGCGGTACACGTAACTTTTCTTAAATTAGTTGAGGTGATGTTGGGTGACGTGAAGTAACGTGTACTGACTTCGCGTGACATAGCGTGAATTTTGGTGATTACGCGTGAATTGGCCTGACTTGACGGTATTCGGCGTTACTTGACGTCATTACGCGGGACTTCGCGTAATTTCACGTGACTTTGCGTAACTTGACGTGATTCGACGTGATAACTCGTGAGTTGGCTTGATTTGACGTTACAAGGCGTGACTACGTGGCGTGACCTATTTTCACATGAGGCGAAGCGAGACCTGGCGAGGCGAAGCTAGGCTAGGTTAGGTGAGGTTAGGTTACGTCAGGTTAGGTTAGGTTAGTTTAAGTTAGGTTAGTTTAGGGTAGGTTAATTTTGCGCAGTAGACATGTGCGCATCAATCAGTTACTGAGCAGTACTCGTCCCTTCTCTTAAATTAGTTGATCTGAGGTGATGTGACTTGAAGTAACATGACGTGACATTGCGTGACTTGTCGTGATTACGCGTGACTTTGCCTGATTTGACTTTAATTGGCCTGACTTGACGGTGTTCGGCGTTACTTGACGTCATTACCCGGGACTTGGCGTGATTTGACGTGACTTGGCGTAACTTGGCGTGATTCGACGTCATAACGCGTGAATTGGCTTGATTTGACATTTCAAGGCGTGACTTTACGTGTCGTGATCTATCTTCACATGAGGTGAAGCGAGACCTGGCGTTTGGAAGCTAGGCTAGGTTAGGTTAGTTTAGGTTACGTCAGGTTACGTTAAGGTAGGTTAGTTATGCGCAGTAGACATGTGCGCATCTATCAGTAACTGAGTGGTACACGTCCCTTCTCTTAAATTAGTTGAGGTGAGGTTAGGTTACGTGATATAACGTGACGTGACTTCGCGTGACATTGCGTGACCTTTCGTGATTACGCGTGACTTTGCCTGATTTGTCTTTAATTGGACTGACTTGACGTTATTCGCCGTTATTTGACGTCATTACGCGGGACTTGGCGTGATTTCAGGTGTCTTGGCGTAACTTGGCGTGATTCGACGTGATAACGCGTGAATTGGCTTTTGACGTTACTAGGTGTAACTTTACGTGTCGTGACCTCTCTTCACATGAGGCGAAGCGAGACCTGGCGTTTCATAGCTAGGCTAGGTTAGGTTAGGTTACGTTAGGTTAGCTTACGTCAGGTTAGGTTACGTCAGGTTAGGTTAAGTTAGGTTAGGTTAAGTTAGGTTAGGGTAGGTTAGTTTTGCGCAGTAGACATGTGCGCATTAATCAGTAACTTAGCGGTACGCGTACCTTTTCTTGAATTAGTTTAGGTGAGGTTAGGTGACTTGAAGTAAAGTGACGTGGCTTCGCGTGACATTGCGTGACGTTTCGTGATTACGCGTGACTTGGCCTGATTTGACTTGAATTGGCCTGACTTGACGGTATTGGGCGTTACTTGACGTCATTACGCGGGACTTAGCGTGATTTGACGTGACTTGGCGTAACTTGGCGTGATTCGACGTGATAACGCGTGAATTTGCTT
This sequence comes from Cryptotermes secundus, assembly GCF_002891405.2. Classification (NCBI taxonomy): domain Eukaryota; kingdom Metazoa; phylum Arthropoda; class Insecta; order Blattodea; family Kalotermitidae; genus Cryptotermes; species Cryptotermes secundus. Next base: position 2,619,761 of record NW_019725842.1, read on the forward strand.
GATTTGACGTTACAATGCGTGACTTTACGTGTCGTGACCTATCTTCACATGAGGTGAAGCGAGACCTGGCGTTGCCAAACTAGGATACGTTAGGTTAGGTTACGTCAGGTTTGGTTAAGTTAGGTTAGTTTAGCGCAGTAGACATGTGCGCTTCAATCAGTAACTGAACGGTACACGTCCCACCTCTTAAATTAGTTGAGGTGAGGTTAGGCGACGTGATATAACGTGACGTGACTTCGCGTGACATTGCGTGACTTTTCGTGATTATGCGTGACTTGGGCTGATTTGACTTGAATTGGCCTGACTTGACGGTATTCGGCGTTACTTGACGTCATTACGCGGGACTTCGCGTGATTTCACGTGATTTGGCGTAACTTGACGTGATTCGACGTGATAATGCGTGACTTTTCCTTTATTTGACGTTACAAGGCTTTTCTTTACGTGGCGTGACGTATCTTCACGTGAGGCGAAGCGAGCCTTGGCGATGGGAGGCTAGGCTAGGCTAGGTTAGGTTAGGTTAAATTAGGTTAGGTTAGGTTACGTCAGGTTAGGTTAGGTTAGTTTAGTTTTGCGCAGTAGACATGTGCGCATCAATCAGTAACTGAGCGGTACTCGTCCCTTCTCTTAAATTAGTTGATGTGAGGTGATGTGACTTGAAGTAACATGACGTGACTTCGCGTGACATTGCGTGACTTTTCGTGATTACGCGTGACCTGGCCTGATTTGACTTGAATTGGCCTGACTTGACGGTATTCGGCGTTACTTGACGTCATAACGCGGGACTTGGCGTGATTTGACGTGACTTGGCATAACTTGGCGTGATTCGACGTGATAACGCGTGATTTGGCTTGTTTTGACGTTACAAGGCGTGACTATACGTGGCGTGACCTATTTTCACATGAGGCGAAGCGAGACCTGGCGAGGCGAAGCGAGGCTAGGTTAGGTGAGGTTAGGTTACGTCAGGTTAGGTTAGGTTAGTTTAGTTTTGCGCAGTAGACATGTGCGCATCAATCAGTAACTGAGCGGTACTCGTCCCTTCTCTTAAATTAGTTGATGTGAGGTGATGTGACTTGAAGTAACATGACGTGACTTCGCGTGACATTGCGTGACTTTTCGTGATTACGCGTGACCTGGCCTGATTTGACTTGAATTGGCCTGACTTGACGGTATTCGGCGTTACTTGACGTCATAACGCGGGACTTGGCGTGATTTGACGTGACTTGGCATAACTTGGCGTGATTCGACGTGATAACGCGTGATTTGGCTTGTTTTGACGTTACAAGGCGTGACTATACGTGGCGTGACCTATTTTCACATGAGGCGAAGCGAGACCTGGCGAGGCGAAGCGAGGCTAGGTTAGGTGAGGTTAGGTTACGTCAGGTTAAGTTAGGTTAGTTTAGTTTTGCGCAGTAGACATGTGCGCATCAATCAGTAACTGAGCGGTACTCGTCCCTTCTCTTAAATTAGTTGATGTGAGGTGATGTGACTTGAAGTAACATGACGTGACTTCGCGTGACATTGCGTGACTTTTCGTGATTACGCGTGACCTGGCCTGATTTGACTTGAATTGGCCTGACTTGACGGTATTCGGCGTTACTTGACGTCATAACGCGGGACTTGGCGTGATTTGACGTGACTTGGCATAACTTGGCGTGATTCGACGTGATAACGCGTGATTTGGCTTGTTTTGACGTTACAAGGCGTGACTATACGTGGCGTGACCTATTTTCACATGAGGCGAAGCGAGACCTGGCGAGGCGAAGCGAGGCTAGGTTAGGTGAGGTTAGGTTACGTCAGGTTAAGTTAGGTTAGTTTAAGTTAGGTTAGTTTAGGGTAGGTTAGTTTTGCGCAGTAGACATGTGCGCATCAATCAATTACAGAGCGGTACACGGCCCTTCTCTGAAATTAGTTGATGTGAAATGAGGTGAAGTGAAGTAACATGACGTGACTTCGCGTGACTTGTCGTGATTACGCGTGACTTTGCCTGATTTGTCTTTAATTGGACTGACTTGACGTTATTCGCCGTTATTGGCGTCATTACGCGGGACTTGGCGTGATTTCACGTGTCTTGGCGTAACTTGGCGTGATTCGACGTCATAACGCGTGAATTGGCTTTTGACGTTACAAGGCGTAACTTTACGTGTCGTGACCTCTCTTCACATGAGGCGAAGCGAGACCTGGCGTTTCATAGCTAGGCTAGGTTAGTTTAGGTTACGGTAGGTTAGCTTACGTCAGGTTAGGTTAAGTTAGGTTAGGTTAAGTTAGGTTAGGGTAGGTTAGTTTTGCGCAGTAGACATGTGCGCATTAATCATTAACTGAGCGGTACGCGTACCTTTTCTTGAATTAGTTTAGGTGAGGTTAGGTGACTTGAAGTAAAGTGACGTGACTTCGCGTGACATTGCGTGACGTTTCGTGATTACGCGAGACTTGGCCTAATTTGACTTGAATTGGCCTGATTTGACGGTATTCCGCGTTACTTGACGTCATTACGCGGGACTTAGCGTGATTTGACGTGACTTGGCGTAACTTGGTGTGATTCGACGTGATAACGCGTGAATTTGCTTGTTTTGACGTTACAATGCGTGACTTTACATGTCGTGACCTATCTTCACATGAGGAGAAGCGAGACCTGGCGTTGCGAAGCTAGGATACGTCAGGTTAGGTTAAGGTAGGTTAGTTTTGCGCAGTAGACATGTGCGCTTCAATCAGTAACTGAACGGTACACGTCCCTTCTCTTAAATTAGTGGAGGTGAGGTTAGTCGACGTGATATACGTGACGTGACTTCGCGTGACATTGCTTGACTTTTAGTGATTATGCGTGACTCTTCCTGATTTGACTTGAATTGGCCTGACTTGACGGTATTCGGCGTTACTTGACGTCATTACGCGGGACTTCGCGTGATTTCATGTGATTTGTCGTAACTTGTCGTGATTCGTCTGATAACGCGTGAATTTTATTGATTTGACGTTAAAAGGCGTGACTTTACGTGGCGTGACCTCTCTTCACGTGAGGCGAAGCGAGACCTGGCGAAGCGAGGCGAGGCGAAGCTAGGCTAGGCTATGTTAAGTTAGTTTAGTTTAGTTTAGTTTTGCGCAGTAGACATGTGCGCATCAATCAGTAACTGAGCGGTACTCGTCCCTTCTCTTAAATTAGTTGATGTGAGGTGATGTGACTTGAAGTAACATGACGTGACTTCGCGTGACATTGCGTGACATTTCGTGATTTCGCGTGACTTGGCCTGATTTGACTTGAATTGGCCTGACTTGACGGTATTCGGCGTTACTTGACGTCATTACGCGAGACTTGGCGTGATTTGACGTCACTTGGCGTAATTCGGCGTGATTCGACGTGATATCGCGTGAATTGGTTTGATTTGACGTTACAAGGCGTTACTTTACGTGGTGTAACCTATCTTCACGTGAGACGAAGCGAGACCTGGCAAGGCGAGGCTAGGCTATGTTAGGTTAGGTTACGTCAGGTTAGGTTAGGTAAGGTTAATTTAGTTTGCGCAGTAGACATGTGCGCATCAGTCAGTAACTGAGCGGTACTCGTCCCTTCTCTTAAATTATTTGATGTGATGTGATGTGACGTGAAGTAACATCACGTGACTTCGCGTGACATTTCGTGACTTGTCGTGATTACGCCTGACTTGGCCTGATTTGACTTGAATTGGCCTGACTTGACGGTATTCCCCGTTACTTGACGTCATTACGCGGGGCTTGGCGTAACTTGGCGTGATTCGACGTGATAACGCGTAAATTGGCTTGATTTGACGTTACAAGGCTTGACTTTACGTGGCGTGACCTATCTTCACATGAGGCGAAGCGAGACCTTGCGATGCGAAGCTAGGCTAAGTTAGGTTAGGTTACGTTTCGTCAGGTTAGGTTACGTCAGGTTAGGTTAGGTTAAGTTATGGTAGGTTAATTTTGCGCAGTAGACGTGCGCATCAATCAGTAACTGAGCGGTACATGTCCCTTCTCTTAAATGAGTTGAGGTGAGGTTAGGTGACGTGAAGTAACGTGACGTGACTTCGCGTGACATTGCGTTACTTTTCGTGATTACGCGTAACTTGGCCTGACTTGACGCCATTCGGCGTTACTTGACGTTATTACGCGGTACTTTGCGTGATTTGACGTGACTTGGCTTAACTTTGCGTGATTCGACGTGATAACGCGTGAATTGGCTTGATTTGACCTTACAAGGCGTTACTTTACGTGGCGTGACCTATCTTCACGTGAGGCGAAGCGAGACCTGGCGGGGCGAGGCTAGGCTAGGTTATGTTAGTTTAAGTTAGGTTACGTCAGGTTAGGTTAGGTTAGGTTAGTTTTGCGCAGTAGACATGTGCGCATCAATCAGTAACTGAGCGGTACACGTTCCTTCTCTTAAAAAATATTTTATGTAAATATGATTGGTAGTGTATTAAAATGGTATACTTGGCTCAGGTTATGCGCCAGAGCCATCATCTTGTGAACACAACATGTTTAATGAGCCTTCGAGCTAGGAAATTTACTGACTTGCTGAGCAAGCATTGCCTTCTGGACGGTTCATCCATGCAGTTTTAGTAAGTTTATTAGTTGGTCTGTTAGTTTTCTTTGTCCGCCAGCTAGCTATAAATTTGCCAATTTCCTTTGAGTCTGAAGTTGTTTTTCATTATGCTTTTCATATGTTTTCATATGATTAAAATTCTTTCAGAACGCTTAGTATTTTTGCCTTCAAATTTCCTATTATCCCACAAGGGACAGTTTTTGTAAGTTGTTTGAAAAGTGATCAGTTATAAACAGCAGGGCCTGAGTAATATTCCTGAGGCTGGCAAAGATGCTTCTCCATCCTGTAAGATCATTCGGCAGACCCAGCAGTTACAGGATTCAATTTTCTTGCATGCTTCCGCATATTCTAGCTATTTTATTCCGTTATTCTTTTGTCAATTTTTTTCCGATATCATCGTTACATTTGAGATTCTTCGTTCTGCAACCTGCTGCCGCTCTTGGGTAACGCATTCCCGGTTTTCCCATTCCGCTACTTTGCCGCAACGTACGCTGTTCTGTGATAAATTGCTTCTGGCACTACTTAACCTACTCCTTGGATATGAGACATGCTTGAGAAGTTATTCAGTTACACACAAAACTGCACGTTTTTATTTAAGCCGACTGTTTATTACCGTGCTGGTCTCTATCTTCATCCAAATGAAAGCAATTCACAGCCACACACCCTACTCCACTATGATACACTTTATATTAACCAATATCTTCAAAGGGGTCTCTTTTCTCAAGATTTTCGTGCCGAATCTTCTTTCCCATTCGTTTCACACGCTATACCCATCTCATTGTCTTTGCTTTCACCATTACAATAATGTTTGACGAGGCGTTACCTACAAATGATTTGGTTCCCTGTTGCCCAGTATTGCCTAACCTTCTCTTATTTCATGCTTCTTACTACAAAATATTCTCCTCAGCATCATCCTCATGTATGTGTCCTTCCATTGATACGAGACACCACTTTTCACACCTGTGTAAAACTGCAGACAAGTATATGGATTTGTATGCTTTTATCTTAACGCTTTTAGATAGCAAGTAAGAAAACAAAATATTCTGTATTGAATGATAGCAAGCATTCCCAGATTTAATATGCTCTTAATGTACGCGTAAGTGCAGACATTATGATGCTCCGTAATATGTGGATTTTTCCACCATTTTAAGGAATTTATTATCTCGCTCCTTTATGATTCTGTTCTCCGTTCACACGAGGAGATATCACACATGCTTAGTTTTCTATGCCGTTATATTTAGACCGTTTTTCATAATAGCGTCTGTTGGAGCTTTCATGCTAGTCTTTAAGTAATTTATTTTTCCACCTCAGTAAGTTATCAACAGCGTAAGCTAGCATCACTTGACACATTACATTAAGTTTCAGTCCCTTTTACTTTCCTTTGACGTTTCAAATTTTATAGTTTGAACCAAATTTGAAAAGTGATGGTGACAAAACATCTCGTTGTTTCAAGCCATTCTTAATTGCAAACATATAAGTCAGTATTTACCTCTACCGACTTTACTACAGGTCACACTTAAAACATTTTAAATGGCCTAACTAACTTCATGGGTATACCAAGTTCAGCGAGGGCATTATAAATTACTTCCCTCCTTATTAAATTCGCTTACTGTGGGGTGGAGTCCAACTGGGTCCACTCGGCACGGTGGCCACTAATTGGCCTATTGTAGCGTGCCCCGGGTGATTATGATGATGGAGAATTTGATGGAATGAAGATTGCCAGGGGAAACCGAAGTTCTCTGAGAAAACCCGCCCCAGCGCCTCTTTGTCCACCACAAATCCCACTTGACCAGACCCGGGATCGAACCCGGGCAGCCGACTAACAGCTTGAGCTATGGCGCGGCCTACTTCCCTCCTAACTGAATTGTGTTCTTCCTTGAAGTCTATAAATAGCTTATTTACTTTTTATTTCATCTCATTTTCCCCCATTATGTGACGAATTCTAAAAATCTAATTAGTATCTGATCTCATTCGTCTAAATTCAGACTGATGATCTTAAAAATGTTAGTCTACATGCGGGGGTAATCTTCAAAGCATTATGTTGGTTACAATTCTGCATGAAGCTGATAAGAGTGATTTATCATTCTTCTTGGAGATAGGTACAAAGATTGGCTGCTTCCTTCCAGAGCTGCGGCGAGTGGATACGTGAACAAGATTACTGTAGTATGAGATGCGGCGTCTTGTAGTTTCGCAGATAAATACAAACTTTTCGGAGGAACATAGTACCTTCACCTTCAGGGTCAAATTTCTTTAGCTATAAACTGTAGGTATATAAACATCACATATATGAACTAAAATGAAATATTGCCCGAGAAATATCACACTTATATGATGCTCTTCGCCAGGTAATCCTTTCTATCATTCTAGAAATTCTTTTTTTTTGTTCCAATTAATGTTCTCAGCACTTCTTTCTCAGACACCCTCCAATTCATATATGTTCGTCATAACGAAAGAACAAATCCCACACTCATACAAAACAGACAGAATCTCATTAACATGCAAAGTGACGTCAGAAGGAATGAGAGTTATAGGGGAGCCGATTTTTAGCAAGTTTATCACCCCTGTAATCTCACTGTATATATTTACCCTATATACGCTCGTGTGCCTGGTTTTCAGAAGGCAGTAAATCAGCTTTAGATCATGTATCTGTCTAGCTGCAGCTCATGACGTCATTGTATGCCTACCGGATTTAAGTTACATCAGCGCGTCTTAAGAATCCACCATTTTGGTTTAGCGTTCCCCTTCACTAATGGGTTCTTGAGGGCCTGCCTGCCTAATCTTCTGTGCCTTGGACTTGTCACGCGTTGAAAGCACAAAGGAGAGATGGAGGTTCAAGTCCACCCTTGAACACATTCGATTTCTTCTCCATACTTCGCTACCAGATATCATCTGGCTGCAGTGGGGTGACTGAGTCTGGTAGAAGCATGATGAAGTCATTCCCACCGGAATTATTGAGAACAAAGTTAGCAAACGAAGCACGCTGCCTCTTATTTATTTCTACTTCGTTAACACTTATTTATTACTCATTCATTCCTCTTGTCGCAACTGAGAAGAAGAGAATTGTCAGGCGAAATAGTCAACCGTACCGTTACTAACAATGGGATATATCACATAGAAATCGAGGTTCAATCATCAAATATTTATCAATAAAATATATTGTTCAAATAGCCCGTGTTGCGCTATAATACATTTTCCTTACATTGTTTAAAATAAAAGACAAAATAACCAAGCGTTTTAGCATGTTAATTGGAATTTGTGGAATTTTAACACCTACGTGCATGTGTTCATATGTATCGAAAGTACCGGCCATCTTGTGAAGATGAAGTTCCAGTCGTCTTAATCTCTTATCAGATGGAGGCGAGTGAGTGAGTGAGTGATTGGTCTCATGACCCGACCGCTTTCCACCTCGAGGAACGAGCCCATAGTACCCTTTCGATGAAACCTTGAACTCAGTCGCATTTTAGGTATTACATAGTTATGTATTATGGTTGCAAGTTTATATTCATTTTAATATGGAACACAACTGTTGGATTTCCACTTTAAGACTGTGCGACTTTATAAACAAATGAATCGAGGTGGCCAGACACTTAAGAAATTAACAAAGCCTTTAACAAAATGTATCCTACGTCACACACAAAACGATAAAATTGCTCCCATAGTATAGAGCTTACGATATTTGAGTTCAAAATTTAAGTATTTTTATTACTAGTCACAAAGTAATCACACATTCCTTAAATATCTCGTACTTTCAACTCGAGCATTTGTATTTTCCCTTGATTTACTGCCACATTGAAGCGTCCAGACTTCTCAACGTGAAGAATATCATTAGACGACTCAAACGGAAGAAACCGTTCGAACTAGTTAAATGTTAAAGTACTAAGTAGTTCGGTGGAAGTGACTTAGTTTTAATTTACTTAGTATATTAGGTTTAGAAAAAAATTAATCGTTAGTTATCCAACTAATGTTAATTGTAATTTAGTTCTGGGTTACCCAGTCTTTAATTAATTAATAAAAAAAAATTACTGCCACTGTGGTTAAGAGCCCTGATTCAATGAAACGTTTACGGTTCTCTCTTACTCCGTCTCATTCAATGACTATTCTCATTCCACACTGAATTACATCAATGCTGATTCTTCAGTTGTTCTGGATACGATGGTGGATCTACTGCTTAACTTCAACACATATTTCAGTCGATGACAACACAGAACGCTCATCGCCCCCACCCTCCTCTGAATCAATGCATTCATTCGTACGCTTTCCTCTGGTTCACATAGTTACGGCCAAACTTAATCTTTACTCTTCCATAAATTGTAACAGTGTTAATTCTCGGCATAAAAATCGGATCGCAGATGAATTCTATGAAGGGAAACGTCATGTTCAGAACATCACAGTATAGGAGTTGTCACTGCTCAGAGCTAAGTAGCCCTGTGTGTCGCTGAAGAAAGGTTGGTGCTATTTACGATGGGGTACCCAAAAGAAACAGAACTATTTTTTTTTNAAATTCGTGCCACGACTGCTGACTGCTGAACAAAAACAAGGTCGCGTGGAAGCATGCTGTGCCTTGAAAGAAGAGTCCCGAAATGATCAAAGCTTTTTTTCAGCGTTTTGCTGATGTTGCTGAGGTGAAGGAAAAAAAAACGACGGAGGCGCTGTCAAGCATATCAAAAGATGAATTTAGACAATGTTTTGAAAAATGGAATAAAAGACTAGACAAGTGTATTAGTGTAAGTGGAGAGTACTTTGAAGGGGATTGAAGGTTTGTGCTTAAAATTTGAATAAATAATTTAAAAAAAAAAGTTCGGTTTCTTTTGGGTACCCCCTCGTATAAGAGGCAGCTTTTCTGTGCAGCCACTAACTAGACTAAAGTTTCCCCTAATTTCTTAGTTTGCTCTCGTATATTCAGTCACTTACTTCACTACACATTTGAAATGTAAATGTTGATGCATAAGTACGTAATTAAATCAGACTAGGCAGAACGTTCTGCTACATCGTAGAGCGGCATTTCACGCGTAGAAGCATCATCGACTAAGTGAGTTCCTAATTAATGAGAAGAGTTAGAGAAATGAAACACTGCTCGGAGTCGTTCCCTAAATGAAACTGTGACGGCAGTATATCAAGTGACATCACTCACTTGCACTTAAGACTGTCCTCTGAAATATATCAGAATTTTAATTTTCAATTCGGTCTTAATGTATCATTCTCTGTGGATGTTACTTTGAAACAGGAGGCTGAGTTTAAAAGAGCCAATTGGTACTGTGAAGCTTCCCTAAAAGGTTGACGCAATCTGTAAATGTCCGGGTGATTTTTTTGCAACGAAAATCATCCTCTCTTTTTTTTCTGGCTAGTTAAAATCAATCAAGCTTAACTAGTATAACACTGCAGGCACTGATTAATATGGGCGAAGTGCGAATCACAGAGACAGTGGTGGTGATGGTGGTAAGGTGGTTGGGGAGGTGCGTTCATGCTGATGACAGACGACTATCACCACCCTCATCTTGCATATCCATCACCACTCTCTGCTCACTGAAAATAGAGAATAGAAGATGGTGTGTGATAGCAGCATGTCGCGGTAAACAAACCAAAGACTGCCACTAACAGCCGAATTGATGTGTCAACGAATTGCTGATTGTTTGCAGAAGTTATCAGGTGGGATTATTTTGGTGACGGCCGATGGAACATTACAAATGCAGATTCAGTAGATAGGATTGTGGTTTCTACTGTGTGCTAGCAGCAACGGACTAGGTATTCAAGACACGCCTTCATGCCCTGCTGCCACTGAATTCTGTTCACGCAGAATTTGCCTCCATTGGATGGTTTTTGTTTATGTTTGCTCAAATATTTTCACCTTAAAATCTTTTGTAATCAAGAAGGAATTGCCACTTTATACCAAACGAATAAATGAAAACATACAGAAGAAACTTAATTAAGAAATTGCCGCGCCAGAGCTCAAACGGTTAGTCGCTGGCTTTCCACCGCGGCGGCCTGGGTTCGAGCCCGTGTCTGGTTAAATGTGATTTGTGGTGTACAAAGTGGCGCTGGGCAGATTTTCTCCGAGTACTTCGGTTTTCACTGCCAATCTTCATTCCACCAAATTTTCCATCATCATAATCACCTGGAGTAGGTACAATAGTCCAATTAGTGACCGCCGTGCCGAGTGGACCCAGTTGGACTCCACCACCAACTATGCAAATTTAAAAGAATAAAAAAAATTAAATTAACATTCGTTCCGAAACTAGCCGATTAACTTACTAACACGATGAAGTAGATCCCTAGTTCAGTTACTAATGGCTCAGTCCGTCAAGATACGTCAAGTATTTTATACAACCTCGAAGTTCATTACGGTTCTATCTTGAGCCAGATGGATCCAGTTTACACTCTCCAATTCAACTGAGTATCGGCCTCCCTACCATCTAGGCGCAGGCCTTCAGAGTATTTAGTATACAAAATGGTCCCTCCCTCTGACGATTTCTTTGCGTGACCACGGAATTGCTGTAAGCTTACGAGAATTTTGAGAGTAAATTATGAATTCGACGAGAAAAGTCGAAAGGCATTTAAGTGTGGGCAGATTACATTTACTGTGCCTCGTATCGGATCCGACATTTAACATGACTTGGACACTGGGAACCCCTGAGATACATTTATCTGAGCGATGACTATGAAGAACGTTATCTTCTGAGATTCCACACTGTGTAGTCTGGTACAAATGTACAAATGGTTCGCAGGAGTATGCTGCCTCCTTCTTTAGTGTAGATGATGAAGATGGCAAGTTTCTCCGAAACCTTAGCAAGAGCAGTATGTCATACTGTACTGCGTCATATCCCTGCAGACTAATCTTCATAGTCGAAGCTTGTCAGCGACAATGGTTATTCGTGGTATTAGGTCGTGGATTTGTTGTGGTTTATTCCACGACGTTATCAGTATGTAGATGATATGTTCCTAATTGATGAGTGCCGAATTGGAAGAGATTCGGAGGGAAGCGCTCGTGACCTAATTTGCGTATTAACCCGGCACATGACTAGAGGGAATTGGTAGAGACACAAAGAAACCTCTGGATAGCCGATATCATGGCCGAGATTAGAACCGAAGACCTTCTGAACATAGGCCTGGTGCAATAACGCTCTGCCATCCTACTCGGTATATCTGTAAGAGCGTGGACATATTTTATGGTACATACTCGTAGAAGATAAAAGAATAATTTGGTGAGATTTTAAATTTCGGCACTGAAGATGTCATTCCCCGTTCTTTTTCGTTGCAGAGTTAACTTTCCACAAGTAGCATGATTCAAAAATAAGATTACAGCAATAAGCACTGACACACAAACTGTCCACCGCGCTTCGTTACACATAATGAACTCCATCATTTTGTGAGGTGTGAACACGTCCCGTGTCTTATTCCTATGGAAAGAAACAGTAACAATATATGTATGTAGGCAATGCCGAAAATCATGAACACATCAAAGAGACTCTAAGAACGGTCCAGGCATTCCTGCCAGCACTACATGAGCTTGAATGTGCAGCAGTGATACAAGTCCGTTTTAGTATTTCGCAACCACGGATGCACGGTTTGCTGGGGAGTGCTTACCCCATGTGATCTTACAAGGGCCCAAACAGATGCTTGTCCAGAAGGGGCCAAGTCCGGAATTGAAGAAAGGCGGGGGGAAGAATTTCCGGTCAAACTTTTGAATTTCTCCCGACGTCAGGTGTGCAGTGAGAGGGATTATGTTATCGCGTTGGAGAATGACGCGTTTCTTCATCAAGCCTTTGTCAGCAACTGCAAGTCGCATATTCTTGGAACGTCCGAAGGTAGCGAACTGCGTATCCCATAAACTTGTTGTCATAAGTCTTCCAGTCAAGTGTATTGTTCTGGCCTTAATCTTCTTTGGAGGTGCAGCGTGATGCCTCTCCGTGCTGTCTCATTTTGGAATCAGCTTTCGTCACGCCAATATGTTCAGTCGGAAGACATCGCCGTCGGCGATGAAGAAACTGCGAAGGTAGAGATATATATATGCCTACTGTGCTCATCCGCCAGTAATCAGAGAACCCAACAACAACTCTCCGGTACCCCAGAGACTTTTTCCTCTCATGCACGGTATTGTGTTCAGTGGCAAGCTGTGCTACCATTTCCCTAACCGTCATACTGTCTCTCCTCTGACAAGGTCATCACATTTCTGCTCGTAGAATTCCGTGGTGTCGGTTCTTGGTCAACCGCTGTGAGGTGGATCGGCGTTGTCTCAGTTGCCATCTTTGAAGTGTTCCACCCAAAGCCGTACACTGCTTTTACCATGCAATAACTGCAATAGACACGAAGACGTCGATTGCAGCAGAATTATTCTCTTTCAGGAAAATTTTAATCAAAACACGCTGACAAAAGAGACATTATTTAGAAACATTTTATGGTAATAGATTATGGAAAATCACTGGTGTCAGTACCTGTATTCCAAATTGTGTAGCTTTCGACCGTATAACTCCAGTTTTGTTACTCTTATATCGATAAATCATTCATAAAGCAACGCTCCTAATTACGTGTACTACGGGCCTCGAAATGCATTGCATTTTATATGATCAGTAACTTCCCATCAGGATCAGATGCAAGAATTAAACGAAATATGAAAACGTCTGCACTGAGTTCAGTAGATCTCATGCGTCATCTTTTCTCCGTTCTCGAAAACAAAATTGGATTTAGTCTATAAACTAACTTATGTAATGGAGAATTGTGACTATTTTTTCTTTGCTCATTTAATACTGTTACCGTCATTTATTCAAGGACGATGAGCTTCCCGGAAAGTGCAACACGCACAGGGCACATGAAGAATGCGTGGGTCCTCAAAGAGAGATCACTTGGGAGATGTAGGCCCACATGGGATGTAAATACTAAAATGGACCCGATTTTGAGGATCATCTAAGGATGATGTTCTGTGACGGACTTTTGTGAAGACAACAGTGAAACTCCGAGTTCGTACACTGCAGAAAATTTCTTGACCACATAAGGAATATCAAGAATTATTAATTATTATTATTATTCAAGAAATATTCTGCAACGTGATGTTAGTCGAAAAGGAATCCTTTCTTAAATATTATGAAAATAAATATAAGTTAAACTAAAATCATATGCTGATGTATAAATCTTATCGAATTAAATAAATATATGTGATGAAAATGTGTTATAATTTGGGAGTTTTCATGTGCTATGTTATAAACACTTCAGTATGTTTATTTTCTGTCTACTTTATATCCCCACAAAATCCTCTTTGGGCATGAAGACTTCACCACGCCGCAATGAACGCACTACATCCGCTATCTCTGAAATTGCGTTTACAGAAATAACAAATTTAATTTGCAGTAAACTAACACTGTTAAATTACAAGAAACATACAGTGCGTACAATCAAGTGCGCGCCGCGGCTGCAATNTCGAGCAGTGTTCATGTAGCGAGTAATCCTCACTCCAGAATTCCACATATTTGTTCAGATTTGTATCTGGTCATAGCCCTCCCACATGCGAATCGGTGCAATTTCTCTCTAGTGGTTTCATGCGGTCTAAACCGCAAAATAGCTATGAATACAAAAATGAATAATGCCACCACCCCAATTATTTTAAATTGCTTCTATTCTGAACGCTGGGAAATTGCATTAATACCTATTTTTGCGTGAAAACAGTTTTAAGATAGAGGCTTAAGAGGATGGAACATAGCGGGGAACTTCCAAATTTAGCGCATTCGGCTGATTGTGGCTCTTTTAAAGATGCTTCAGTAATGCATAGTTGTGTATGGCATTGAATGATTAGATTATAATGAACTGTATAAGGTGTGGAAGGGATAGGTCATGGCCTGATATGAATACGATATCTGAATATCAGCCAAAATAATCGGTGTGCTGGCCAAGATTCGAACAGGGCACCTTCCGGTTACAAGTCAGAACTGTTGCCTCTTGGTCCAAGTTGCTCGAACTGAAGTGAGGGGATGTGGGAGTATGCTATTCCGATTAGAAATTATTTATACTCCGTACTACAAAGTTGGTTGGCAATTATTGAACAATACTATCTACATCGAGAAAGCCGGAAGGAAGGAGACCACTGTGAAGACCAAGACGTAGGTGGATGGACAATATTAAAATTGATCTTAGAGGGATGGGATGGGATGGATAGATCTGGCTCAGGATAGGAACAGTGGAGGTCTCTTGTGAACATGGTAATGAGCCATCGTGTTCCATAAAATGCTGGGAAGTTCTTGAGTAGCTGCACAATTCGCAGCTTCTTAAGAAGGGCTCAGCTCCATGAGTGAGCGACCAGCATCGAGATTGAATAATATATTGATATACTTACTTACTCACCCATAAGCGGCCTCCGTAGTCTAGAGGTAACGTTCCCACTTCATGACTCGTAGTACGCGGGTTCAAATACCCGGCGGAGGTCGTCGAATTTTTAAGGGCGGAAGAATTCAGGGAACAAGACCTCCGGGAGGGACTTTAAGCCGTGGGTCCCGTGTCGTAGCTTTACGGCACGTAAAAGAACCTCATATCTCCTAAGGAGGTCACTGAGCCAAATTAACGGACGTTTCCCGCCCAACAGCAGTCTCTAATACCTCTGGTAGATGGGGGAAGCATTATAGATACCTCTCAGCTAGTAGAGCCGGTCTCGCTGGCTGGGCGGGACTGATGGTAAGCACCAGTACCGGTAGGATATAGAGACTGGTAGAAATCATAGAGGGAAGCACAATGGACCAATATAGGTCTAAGTGCATGGGGAAACCCACCCTCTCCAATAACTAACTAACTACTCACCCATGGAGCTGAGCCCTTCTTGAGGAGCCGCCAATTCTGCAGCTACTCAAGAATTTGTTGGTGGTTTCGCAGCGAAGTATAAACACGGCCTGGAAGTGACTGAGGGATGATCAAATGTAGAGTGTAACAGTCAATAATAACTCCAATAAGTAACTTTATGAAGAAAATGTCGTCCTGACAATGTGATAGTCACTCATCTGGCCCCAAATTTCATTATCATATTCTCGAAAGCCTGATACTCGTTCATATTTTGAGCCGCTGAATCCAGTTCAAACTAACACATTTTGTTTCTTTAAGAAATATTTTAATATTAGGCCTATCTCTCATCGGGGTACGTGGTAGCGTAGTTGGTTGAGACACTATGCTACGAGCCTGAAGGTCGCGGGTTCCAGTACCGATGAGGTGGCTACATTTTTTCAATTTACCTAAACCTTCCAGCCGCACTATGTCCCTGCGGTCGATCCAGCCTCTAACAGAAATGAGTACCAGAAATCTTGCTGGGGGTAAATCGCTGCCGGCGCGTAAGGCTGACAACCTCACCACCATCTATGAGTCGATTATCCAGAAAATGTGGTAGCCTGGACGTCCCAAAACCCTACGGACCTCCACGACCTGTTACAGGGATAACCTTGCCATTTTTGTTTCTTTACCTTACTCATCTTTGACTCAGGTCTCCCAACTGATCTCTTCCACTTAGGTTTTCCTGCTAAACGGATTCATGGAGACAATTACAGTATTTCATTGTCATTTATTTATTGTGAGTTGGGGAGCATTACCCTATTTGCCTGTTTCAAATATCATCACAGTGTTTCCTTTAGTAACTGAGGAAAACAATGAAATCCTCATGCAAATAAGGAAATCAGTTGGAGGTAATGTTCACATTATTTTAAGAATTTAATTTTATGTTCATCTTTATCGTTGTTATCATCATCAACATTAAAAGCTCTAAGCCTTTTCCGGTTACGAGGATTCAAACTATTCCTTCTACTTTTGCTTCAGATGTCCTTCTCATCCGCTTCTCTTCGGTTTACATTTATCGACTTTAGGGTTCTATTTACAGACATTATTTCCATATACTTTACCCACTTCCTGTGTTTTTTATGTTGCATTATCAATACCCGTATCCGTTTTCTTTTCTGGTCTTCCCTAATATGGTCTCTGCGTTTGTGTTTATCCCTTCTAATACTAATATTTTCTTCAAGGCAGGCTATGGTCAACTCTTCATGAATCCCTTCCGATTCCTCATTCCTCACTGTCATATCGCAGTCTTTCATACATTATGTTGGGAATTGCATCGTTTGTAACATTCGAAACGCCGTGCAAGCAATGTCTGATACTGATTAAAAGGAATTATCGGGGTTTAGCGAATATCCGCCGTTATCAGATATGCTAACTGAAGGTTTCCTTGGTAGTCCTCGGCCTATCCAAGCGCATGTCACCTGGTAATACGTATATCCTCCGACTTATAAGTCCTTACCCAGTCACTGAGATATACGTATGCCCGTCCCATTCGACGATGTACAAATTTGAGGCCAAAATAGCGTTAAATGACCTAAGAATTACTTGATTACATCCTGGACATATCCCTTGTAGTTTACCAGAAAAGTCGTCAGCGCTTGAGGGCTGCTGTAAAATCAATGAGTCTTCCAGAAAACACTGACTCCATCTGTGAGTAGACGATGAAGTTTCTGCGCTCTCTCCAAATAAACATTCTCTTACCCAATAGATGGGCTCTGTAAACATTCACTCTAGACTATGTCTAGACCACAAAACGGTTCACAAATATATAGGACATTGCCTTCTGGCTGAAGAAATGTAACACGATTTAAATGTTACGAGAACTCGTACATATAATACAGGGTCAGAACAAATTCAGCAACGTTCTCATGTGGTTCGGTTATAAGTTATTTGGGTGAAACCTAGTGCCGTGTCACGTATGACATCATAGCTTTCTTATCTTCCCACCAACTGAGCGTTGGAATATACTGTCCTTTAGCACCAGTTTTCTGGAAACTAATTCTAAACTTAAGGAGTCAGCTGCAGTTTAAATGAAACTTCGAACAAAAGACATTCTGAAATCTCACACTCGGAACTAAGATTAAACTGTTCTAGTATGCAGAGACAGTGCGATGTAATATGGGGAATCAGAAAGATGGAATTAATTAACCCCAGAAGTGGACACAGAATATTCAAATAATCAGGCAAGGTTCTGTGCTTCGCGCATTATGCCTAAGCTGGTTCCTCTATTTTCTGTTCACCTTTCGAATTGTCTTTCTATATATCTAAAATATTAATTTTAACTAAACAAAAAGGCAAGATTCTGTTTTTTTTATTGTTCATTCTATTCAGACAGATCTTGGAGCTGAATTTATTCCTGCTTTTTATTAGCAGGTGTTATGATAATAAAGTTGATGGCACATTAGTCAGACTGAAACATTAAACTCTCCAGTCGAGTCATCAATTCCTTGATGTTCTGTTTCTCATTAACATCTTTAAAATCAAACTAAATTACTTATCCATCGATGTCAGTTTACGGGTGCTTGCTCCGTATTTATCTGTCGATATCCGGTCCCCTCCGAAGCTAGTCCCTCAGCCAATTCCATTCCTATGGCAAATATTATCTGCAGAAATATTGATACTTGTAACACAGAGCTAATTTTGTTATATGTTACTATCAAATTTGTCAGTAACACAGCTAATAATAATAATTAAGGTTCTCATTATCTTCAAACCTCCACTGTTACTTATGTCATTTGTGTATTTTCTTTTATGCCTGTTAACATATTATCCCTTCCCTCCAGGTCTCGTCAGTTAATTGGCGACTCAGCTGTTGTCAGGTACTTTAGTAATATAATTGAATCACAGTATTATAAAATGAATATTAACATTACCAATACTGCTTTAGTAATATTAATACTACTTTAATAATTTAGTTCAATTTAATTATTATAAAATTAATATTAATATTAATAATATTTCATTAACTAAACGTTAATCGTGTTAATGCAATTTCAGATTGGTTTTAACTTAACTAATATAGATAAGAATAATATTTACATTTGTAAAATAAAGAATAAAAATTGCCTGTAGAATAATTTTTGTAACGAAATTATATTCACTTTCGGCAATTGAACTTCTGAAAATTATCATACGCGGCTCTGATATTCATTAAGTTTGACCACCCCTATATATCTATATTATATTTAAATATATGTCAAATTTCATCCTTGTTTTATAAAAAAAACATTTGTTGCATTTATTGATGTGTATAAAATAATAATTACGGTGTAAAGTAAAGTATGATTGGAGGAGTCATTCGTATCAGAGATACTGTTGGTGCAGTTGGTCGGTACGTTTTCTGTATATTACGTAAAGAAATGGCGGCCATTGCTATGACTTTATGAGCCTCACGGCACATATTATACGTGTATGAAAGTGCAGTGAGGGTGGCATGTACTGTTTACGTATATATTCTCGGATTAAGGAGCTGGAAGTACATCGGTAATTGAACCCGCGACCTACCAGCTTGTAGAATAGTTCCCCAACCAACTACGGTACCGCGTGCCCTCTTAGGTGAAGGTAGACTGGATAAACATAAAGGGCAATTGTAGTTATATCACAAGTTCTAACGTACTTAAGCATTTAATGATTCATGTTTCACATTATAATTTTGCGAATACACATCTTTAATCAGAGAAAGTGAAGGAAAGGAACATTTTGAAGTACCGGGCCGTAGATGGAAGGATAATATTAAAAATGTCATTAAAGGAATAAGGCATGATCCTGTGGATCAGATTAGTCAGGTTCCACTTGGGATAATTAATCTGCTTTTGTAAATACGGTAATGAACCTTCAGTTTGTTAATACACGCAAATATTTTAGTGGCTGAGCCATTATTGCTGCTCAAAAATAACTCTGAAGCACGATTTTTGTTAGCTAGTTACTGCTGAACACTCGATAGATGAATCTTCGTACATACATGGTTAGAAGCGAGTACATAAGACAAGAGCTTTGAAAAAAAAGAAGGAGATGGAAATACAATATGAAAGCGGCTCTTATGGAAAGTGTTTGTGAGGGTTTGAAACTGACTACGCTGGCTCAAAGTTGTAGGCATCACGGGAAATATCAGGTTCTACAATAAGACAGTTTTTAGAACTTAGATCCTTTTAAAACACCATGACTGTTAGCATAAATAAGCATACAGTGAAGAACAAATTCTACTAAGAAGACCAGAAGCATGCAGGCCACAAACTCAAATAAAAATTCAACCTCACTCTATATGTATATTTTCTTTCTTACGATATTAACTTACAATTACGGATCATGCCTCTAACTTACCAAGAGACCAAAACCTTTTGAAGCTGGTATGAATAATTTGGCACTGATGCAGCAGAAGACAATTAGGTAACCTTGTAACGTTCTTAGAGAATGACTTCCTACAATTTTCATACTACGAATTTTATAATCATTCCCCACTTCAGACAAGAAAACCGGGATAGCTCAGTCGGTATAGCGACTGGCTACGGGCTGGACGTCCAAGGGGTCGGAGTTGGAGTCCAGATGAGGGCAAGTATTATCACTTCTGCATTTTGTCCAGACCGAATCTGGGGCCCACCCAGCCTCCTTCCCAATGGGTACCGGAGGCTTTTTCCCCGACGGTAACGCGCCCCTGATTGAAGCTCACCACTCACCTGCAGCTAGTGCCGAGGTCAAAAAAACGTGGATCTATACATCCACTTCGCCATTAGCCTTCATGGCGTAGTGCTTAATTAGTTAAGCACAAGGACAACCTTTTTGCCACCAAAAATAATTTTAAAGACTTCTTAAGGTCTCCACGGAATAAAATCGCACTTCTACGCTTATACATACATCAAGTGCCTGTAGGCCCACTAAGTGAGTGTTTTCTTTCACTTATTTTCATATACAAGTGTCGCTTTTCGCCGTATACTGGAAGATTTTGCCTTGGAGCTTCACACTAGAACGATCGTTCTCTGCTGTTTAATCAGAGATGACGGCGTATAGAATGAATCTTACTCAGAATTTCCTTGTATATTGTGACGTGGATGGCGCAGCGGAAGTAGGGGTCACGTGAACTCTGCGGTCTCGCGAGTGACGTCACATACCCGCACTCCTTCCATCAGTACGCAACGCTCGGTAAACACCCCCTCCCCGCGGTGACATAACGGAAGAGCAGCTGTGTTAGGCAACCATTGCCTCGGTGACGTAACAAAGATACCGCGGTTACTACATAGCAGTAAACAACTCTCAACAGTGTTGCTAGGCAACCTGTAAACACGGCGTCACGGAAGAGCGGTACCTATTGTAACCGTTCATTTGATTGGAGAACTGTTGTGCATAAATTAAACATGTATTAAGTTAAGATTAACAATATTACAAACAAAGAGACTCGGCAGATAGCCAGCTGTTACACGCGGAAGGGACATAGTTCAAGTTTTGCTATGTGAACAGGAAGTAACATCTGGTACTTTCCTAGAATTCTGGCAGTTTCAGCAACGTCGGAAAGGCTTTGAGAAAATGAGAGCTGACAGCTTGGGACAGCGATAACTTAGAAGTGGGACGGCCGGAGCCTCACACCCTGACTGTAATGCATCAAGGGGCTGTCATCCTTAGCGTCAGGTCAGCATCTGCCAGAATCACATAGCAGAGCAACATGATTGGGAATTCAAAATTTAGG
The DNA here is from genome assembly GCF_002891405.2 of Cryptotermes secundus. Lineage (NCBI taxonomy): Eukaryota > Metazoa > Arthropoda > Insecta > Blattodea > Kalotermitidae > Cryptotermes > Cryptotermes secundus. The sequence continues at coordinate 2,640,778 of NW_019725842.1, forward strand.
GAACCTCCTAGTTTGAAGAATTAACCAATGGCAGAAGTGGAGGAGTGGATTTCTCTTGGAGTCTGGGGTTCGTGGACCTCAGAATTCAGAGAGAGGGCATTCCACCTCGGGGAGTCTGGACACAACTTTCGGCCAAGTCGGACACTAAATTTACAAACACGGCCCTTCCGTAGAGCAGTATAAGAAAGTCCATATTAATTGTATTAATAAATTCAGTTGTATTTAGTGTGCTGAACGAGATTAAATGACCATTAAGTGCAACGGTTGTAGAGAGAGTGTGTGTGAAATGGTAGCGAAGGGTTCCTCCTGCCCTGTCCGAGCCAGACCCTTATAAGACCCTGGGATAGGAACCCAGCTCTACTGATTAAAGTAAAGAACCCAAAGAAGTGAGCGATGGTGGAGTGGCGCACAACGAAAAGGGCACAAAGGAAGTGAGCGGTTACACTATCACGTCATTGTTTTCTGTGTTGTCCGTGCCGAGGCTAAATAAGGAGTAGCGAATATATTAGGAAAATGTGATATGTTCTGGCATTTCTCCAGAGTACTCTTTACAAATTTTCGCGATAAAGGCCGTTCTTCTGTGTGCATACCTGCTCTGGTATCCTTGTGACGAGTGGAAGTTCTCCCACACGCACTGCATGGAAGGCGTTGCTTAGTATGTCTAACAGAATGTTCTTTTATATTAATTTTTGACTTAAATGTTCCTCACACAATCCGAACGATGAGTTAGCTCAGCACTGTGGACCATGAGACGTTCTTGTAGAATCCTCTTCGGATTCTATAGTCTAAAAACTTCATAGAGCACAAAAATGAAGCATTCTCAACTATGTATTACAGGAATTTTCTCATGAGCAAAGAATTTTTGACATACTCCCCACACATAACTTAATCTTTCACTTTGTACTATACAGTATTCCTGCATTATCATTTTTACAAATGTCGCTTATGTCTTTAAATTAAATCTATTGAAGTGTTTTGGCTACAATCCTGAATAAAAGTTCTGCACCATATGTAACAGGCCGTACTCCGCTATATGGTCACGTGTCCGGGGTTCCGTGCCTAGTCATAACGGGTTCTGGATTGGACGACTCGATTTATTGACGCATTTTTTGATGATATCTCTTAATCACAATTAAATACAATAATCCACAATCAGTCTACTGCCGAGGACTCGCTCCATTCTCATCTCCTGTCGCAGTACTCTTACTACTTCAGAACTCAAATACCGAACTGACTCAGCGTTCTCATGTGTCCTTTCTTGATAATTTCGGGAGGGACTGAATAGAGATTACCACCTTCAACAATTCCTTTATTATTGTGTGTTTATTCTTAGATACGAGAACGCTTGTTAATTTCGTAGCAAAGTTCTGGTTTCCACAAGCCTAATCTTTGGTGCGGAAATGTGTCTAGCGAGCCGTTGTCTAGCAGTGGAAGTCTCTACGGTGCTTCTCTGACTGCACACTTGCAGCGTTCAGGCATGATGCTACAATGTATTCTCAGGCTAGTTTTCAGGTTACAGCGCCTATTGAACGTTTTGTTCGTACATTGCAGAAGAACTTGCCTCTCCACTCTATACTTTGATACGTATCGTTAGGATATAGCCACGGTGCACTGTGCACGGTGCACTAAGATGTGATTTTCTACTGTATACTCTCAGATCTGTTGCAGGTTAAAGCGTTGATTCAATGTTTTCTTGCACACTTTGCTCGTAAGCGATCGTTCTCCTCTATAAATTCTCAGTTGACCGTTCCGACGACGTCAAAGGAATTTTTGTTGTATACATATACGTGTAAAAGGGCCGTCCTCCATCACTTATCGTCAGATGAATATTAAGGTCATGGCGTCGAATGCGTGTGTTCTTGCACGTCTTACACAAAGGTCATTGTTTATGACGTACCTTGATTTGAAAAACTAGGTGAGTGCGGTGAAGGAAAGTTCTCTCGCACATACAGCACGAATAATATGCTTTCTGACGTAATCTGCAGTAATTATTACTCCGAGTAGAAAATTTTATGAACACTTCGAACAAGATCCTCCTTTACCACGGCTGATGGACTGGCACCTCGGGCCTTTCTTCTGCATTTGTACATCAAGAGGTTGCTTTGATTTTTATTGATTGTTAATAAATCCGCTGCTTCCGTAGTGGAGGAATTAAATTTAACACACGTGTTGACATCTGCACTGAAATATTTGTATTACTCTGCGTATATGCATGTATATACGTGGTATACTTATAAACACATAGTATATATACATATGCGTCGTGTCTGGCGTTTTGGCAGACTTCATCGAAATCTCTGTTTCGCAAATATTTAAAGGAAAAAAAAAAGCAAGATGTAATTTTGTTCCATTCTGTTCCACAAAACGAACTAATATTCAACTGATTTTAACAACGTGAATGCTAGTATGTTTCATGTCGGAAGATTTCATCGGAATAATACGCCTAAACGAAACTCTGCAATATGGACGCGCCACTGCAGTTATGGAGACTGGGAGAAACATGGGAGGCAACATTTCATCAGCAGAGAATCTCATATTCCCATTTTCGCGGATTGCTTAAAGGGGATATTCCTATAAACACACCCTGATTTAGAAAAATATAAATATTGTTCCTATTTTATGTACCTGTTCTTGCATATCTAAGTGTGATCCTTAGCCTGCGCAGAAGTACTGTTCTCCTGTAGATGCCTTAAATATGTTCTGAATTATCATACACAGTATGTGCATTACTGTGTAATTAATTGCATGTAATAGCATGTGTAAGTAATTCTTACTTATATTTAGGCACATTTTAAGACATTAGTATTTGTTGTCTTGCATGTCTTATTTTATTTAACATTTATGTGTCCGGTACATCTTTTAGTTCTCTGACAGTTTTGCGCGGACGATGTTATGGGTTACTAAAATTAATAAGTGTATTACTACGTTTAAAGTTCATTTAGATAAGTGGGTTTAAGGAACGCTTTGCTTGAGAGTCAAATAACTACGAATAGGCTCATATTTGTCAGCTCTTAGCAGGTTCTGATACACCACATATTTACGTTACTTCCAGAGAGACTATTCTTTTAATTCCATTACGGTAAACTTTAGTTCGCTCGCTCACTCACACATGGAGCTGAGCCCTTCTTCAACAGCTGCCAATTGTGCGGCTCTCAAAAACTTCCCAGCATTTTATGGAACCCGAAGGTTCATTACCACGTTCACAAGCTCCCTCCAGTGGTCCCTGTGCTGAGCCAGATCAATCCAATCCATACAATCCCATCCTATCTCCCTAAGATCCATTTTAATATTGTCTAACCACCTACATCTTGGTCGTTTCAGTGGTCTCCTTCCTTCTGGATTTCCCACCAATATCCTATATGCATTCCCCTTCTCCATTCGTGCTACATGCCCTGCCGATCTCATCTTCCTTTACTCACTTCCTTCGTGAAGTAAAAATACAAAAATAACATAGTTTAGTATTTAAAACTGTATACTTAGTTGTAAGATTTGAAGTTTTCACAGCGGTTACTATGAAGAATGCCATCTTCCGGCATGTGGCAAGGCGGGATGTGTAGGTGGCTGCCACCTGCTCACGCTGGTTTCTCACACACTTATTTTTCTACCCTGAAGACGGCATTCTTCATATACTTAGTTGTTAAAATTTCGCAGGTCGTTCAGGAAAATGCCACAGAGCAAACATGAGGTGTTCGCATGCGACGTAAGGAGCAGGGTACACAGAGGATCATATATCTGTATTAAAGACAAAAACAAAAAAAAAATATTGATCACGATTTGAATATACCCTTATGAATTGATGTTATTAAAACACGTCTTTATTCCTATAGTACTTAAACGTTTAAACACGCCAGAAGCACGGATATTATGAGAATATGGAGCCATGTCCGGGTGAACAGCATGGCGAACGGCATCAAAGATTTAGCTCTAGCACCACCGACTGGGAATTCTTTAGAAAACTGCAAGTTAACCGACAGTGACAAATTTGTGCAGCAGTCCCTCGCCAACCGTTCTTTCTCCAGCCGCATGTTTCACATATTTGCATTTGTAGACCTGTCAAGTTTTGCCAGCTGCTGTACCTTGTTACGTATCCACTCTGTACATTCAGAGCAATCGGCGACTTCCACGTCACCAGTTCCACATTTACTAAGGGAGGGATGTATTCGCACCTGAAGCCATTTATCTGGCGTCCGATCTTCCAGAGCGGTGCATCCTTCTATGACATGTTTTATGTTCACGTAACGTTTCTACTGCTATTTGGATATTTATTATTTTTAATGGAGAATCAGCCAAATTAGTTCAATATATCCAATGCGTCCATGCCTAATTGAAAAGCCAAGTTAATGCTTAATGCCGACACAATTCTGTGGTGTCGCACAGCACTAATGGAATTGACAGAAGGACAACTAGAACTTTAAAACCGCCTAACGTCGCTGACAGTATGACCAGACACGTCTACAGGTCAGAAAACGCTCAATGGAAATTGCGGAAGAGGATTCATCATCTGTATTGCAAACTTAATGTAAGAGCACTTCCTCAAACGAACTTCGGTATCTTGACATCCTGGTCAAGTCTTGAGCCACGAATATCACGATGTGAACTTCCCTAAGATCGAGAGAAAATAAGAGAATTGTTGTTGAATATTGCCGAATAACCTTTAATGCAGTCGCTCAAAATTCAAGCACATTAATTTCCTGCATTTGAAGGACACGTTTTCTATTAATGAGGACTATAATCTGCTAGTGGAAAGATTCGGTTTTTGCACTAGTTTTAGTAATGATAGAAATTGATATAGTAATTCAGTTCTTGACGCCATCAATTTAGGACTGACATAATATTAATAATGTAATAATATAGTAATGGTCCTCCAGGTTTGAGGTTGGGCTCAAGGCCTACGACTTTGCTCTGTAAAGAATTTATTGTTGCGAAATTCCAAGAGCTGGCAGAATCTTCCAAAGAATACTGTGACTCGAGAAAGGTCTGTTTTAACAGTTATGATGATGATAATGATAGTGATGATAAAATATGCATAATTATTGTATACAGTTCCAGGAAGAAGATAATCTTTGCTTTAATAGGGCAGATCTATATACGTACGAGTAGTATTAAAAATACCAGGTAGGACGGATATTGCAGAAGATTGAGAATTACTGTTCATTTTGTGTGACCAGACTGCTTGCGTATAAGAGAATGAGATGTTTTATAATAACACTGTCACGATTTTAGAGTGATTATAAACGGAGTCTGAATTGTGATCGGATTTATTGAACGCTTACAGAACGTAATAACGAATATTTACGACAGTTTCACTGAGTTACACACTCCAAAAATCACTGTAATTGCAGCACACATAAGATCTTCTCAGTTTGCTGTGCCTTTCCTCTTTGTTGCCTGATGAAGAAAACAACAATATTCCGTGCTCTTGTTCGTACAGGCTAGTGACTGCCTCACAATAACTCATTGTTCAAACAGTCGACTCTCAACTAACTGACTCTAACTAACTGTCTTGCTTATGACATCTCGGCACGGACCACACAGAAAATACCGTTCATCTGTCACTGGTTCCAATTGTTGCAGTGCAGACATGCTTGTTTGCGAAGCCGTTACTCAGTAACGGCTGTTATGTAGCTACTTCTTCGCAGTCTTTGCCTAGCAACGGGTCTACATGCCACAATATATTATCCTAGAAAACACTATTTAAATTACATTCCTATCGAAGAAATACATAACTGGAATACGCGTATTTAATACAAAATTTACACTATGCAACACCTATGAAATAGTACTCTCTTAATTTAATTTTATTAAATTTCAAATAACACACGCATTTTTAGAATTAGGACACTACTCAGGCTCGGATTAAGCTGAGCTCATTTCTGGCTAATGCCAATCAGTTATTTACATCTCGAAATTGTCACCACTGTTTAGTGTATACTAATTCTTATAATGCTTTCATCGCGCTTCCTGCTTTTAACCAACCCAGAAAGGTTTCTGTAGTACTGCGTTTGATGTAGCTCACGTCATGCTTCAGACCTCTGAATCATTCATAAAATCGGTACTGTGAACATTCATTTCCAAATTGTCTACACTATTGCCTGGATATATTCACTCGCTCATTTCTTACCACTTCTACTTGCCAGTTCTTAACTAAATAATATATTACACAGGAAAATCAATCATGATGAAGCACGATGTAACAATACGTTTATCATCACAATACTCCTTGATTGAAATGTTAAAGAAATAGCATGAATGTTCTCTAATAAAAGCGAAATTTTAAACACAAAAATATATGTCAATTCGGACAAGAGTGTACAAGTTACTAAAGTCTGCTGCCGAAAGGAAATTCACGCCATGAAACATTTTAAATCTGTTTGCAAGGATTCCAACTGAGAGAAACAAAAGAAATAAAATCGCAACGTCGCAATATAATGATAGTTATGGGAAGATCATCGCTAGCTATGCGGATTTAACGGACTTAAGCACAATAAAAATGAAATAAAAAATATATAAAAAGAATATAACAGTCTTGCGGATTTAAGATTGAAAGTATAAAATAATGTTAAGAATCGGTGAGGGGACAGCTGTCATATCGCTACGGGTTACGGGCTGGACGGCCCGGATTCGATTCCCGATATTGCAATTTTTTTACCTTCTTACACAGCTTTGTAAACCAGCTTTAGGTTCCCCCCCCAGCCTCGTATCCAATGGGTAACGGGGGCTCTTTCCTGCCGGTTTTAGGTTCCCCCCAGCCTCCTATCCAATGGGTAACGGGGGCTCTTTCCTGCGGGTTAAAGCGGCAGGGTTATGAAGCTGACCACTTAATTCCGTCTAGTGCTGAGGTCAAGTGTGGTGGAGCTAAACCTCCACTCCCCTATATTTCTTCGCAGCATAGCGCTTAGCTAATTAACCACATAGACAGTCTTATTTCTTTTACATTTATAAAGTGAAATCTGTATCGAAGAACCAAAATTGTATCACAGTTTCTTGAATTTAAAGAAGAAACGAGAGAGAGTTGAAAGACTAACAGTGTTGTCGTTAAGGGAAATTATCCGCCTAAGGAAACAAGAAAAATGACAACGTAGGAAGTGATCATGTCCACAAAATAACTGACACACACGCACACACACACGGTCCGATCTAATGAGGTTACAGACAAACAAGTTAGGAAATGCACGCGTGACATAACAATTAGAGCGCGCTCCTTCACTACTACGCATGAGCTATAAATCCGCAGAACACAGGAAAAGTGTATTCGGCGTAAAATATATGTTCCCCTTTCCTACACAGACTTATTCTATCATTTATCGCTCTGATAATTATTTAGCCAGTTAACGCTCGAGGGCCGAGCAGAAATGTATATAAAAATGTTATGTTTCTGGACATTATCTATCGCCCCTTTTTATATAATACACCGCCCTGTTTATATTTCAAAACACAACGTTTCGGAGACTGGATTCTCTTTCCCTATGTCCGGAGATAGATACTAGCTCTATCGATTGGCCCAAACTTAGTAGGTTTTACCTGAAGACGGAGACAGAATCCGGTCTCCGAAACGTTGTGTTTTGAAATATAAACAGGACGTTGTATTATACAGAAAGGGACGATGGATAATGTCCAGAATTTTATTTGTATTGATATACCATCGTCACACACTTTCAGATATGTATATAGAGCATCTCAGGTGGCCATTTTTATTTTCCGGTTATTACCACAGTTGAGGTTGGTAAAGAAAGTTTAAATAAACTTCCCCAATATCAGATTTCATGAAAGTCTCTTCGGTGGTTCTCGAGTTGTTATGAGCTCAGAGGCAAACATGGCGAAGCTGACAGACGCGTTTTTGTAACTCTGCATTTCCAACGTGCCAAAATGGAGAAAGAGGAAGTATTTTCAAACAAAGATATGTCGTAATATGAGCAGGAATACATATATATGCCTATCTGCAAATATAGCCGTTTCGTGGCAACAGAATAGATTCTTTGACTCTGTGGCTCGTGAGGTCATCATCATTGGCTCCACAGTCCTGTGTGGACGCTGGCCTTCTTCAGATGCTACAGCCAGCCTTCTCTGTTTGGGCACGACATGTAAAAGTGAAGGTTTCTGAAACGAATGGTACTAAGTATTCCCATAATTTAATCTTCCCCTATCTCTATGGGCCAATCTCAGTGGCCGCGCAGTCTAAGGCATGAAATGTCTTCGCCACCTTGAACCCTGGGATCGTGGGTTCGAATCCCACTTAAAGCATGGATGTTTGTGTTTATTCTGTTTCTGTTAGATAGCGGCCTTGCGGCTGGCTGCTCCCCGTGCAAGGGGTCCTACCGACTGTCTTAGATTAAGAAACTGAAGTGAAACGAAGCTTTCGCGGATGCCCTATGTTCCAAGTGGGAGAAACAGGAATAGAAGAAGGAGAAGAAGAAGAAGAAGATCTCTATGTTTGCAATTATGATTTGGTCATCTAGTTCTAAAGTCGAAAGTGAGACTATATTATGTCATTTTGTATTTTAGGAGTCACAGTTGGTATTAGTGCCGAAGAGAAGTAGAAAGTGTCAGCAAGAAAGGGCCGAGGGATGTGTGTAGCTTGCTGCGGCATTGCAGTGTCAACCTTCGCAAAAAAGGAAACTTCTTAGCATACCTCTAGAAAGCAACATTATTTAATATAAACTATGTCGAGTTTAGTAAAATTTCCTTCCAGAAAATTTTGAATTTATTAATGTTAGATATTTTGAATGAAATTTAGTTTTATAAAATGTCCGTATCTTGCCTCAGGCAGTTAGGGTGTTACTGCGAAGACTCGGGTTCAGTCCCTTGCCATTTCGCCAGTACCTTCATACATTGTAAGAATTAGTTCAAATCTGCTGTTGCTGCCTCATGGCAAATATATACAGCATGACGAATATATGCAAAGAGTAGAACCGCTGGCAACAGTGCAGATTCAACAGTTTATTTCACTGCTCGGTGGGTAATAATGCCTGAGGTACCCGTCAGCGAGATTTCATTCTGTGCCAGCTCCAGTCCATCTGACTTACAATTTTTCCGTGTCACCATGGCGATGGGAAAATAAAGAGGTCCCACGGTGTACGTAAGGTCCAAAGTACAATGCTTACAGCTGATATTACACATTTCGCATCTACGGAAGCGTAACGAAACGCCGGAAGCACTTACCTTACAGACCCATAAAATTGTTATATTGGAAGTCTTTCGGGGCACGCGGTAACGTAGTTGGTTGGGGCACTGCTACAAGCCGAAAAATCATTGGTTCTGTTACCGATGAGATCACTGGATTTATTTTCAATTTACCTCGTCCTTCCAGCCGCATTATGACGCTGGGACAGACTCAGCCTCGAACAGAAATGAGTACCAGGAATCTTCCTGTGGGGTAAAGGACCGCCGGCGCGTAATGCTGAAAACTGTTGTGTCACAAGGGGACAATGCCAGCATTCATGTCCTGGGCGCCTGTAGATAACCCTGGTACCGTCCAGTACGAAGGGTATTTACAACTGAATATTAAAGCACTCTACATTTCAAGTAAATAAAATATAACCAAGCCAAACAGTGACCTACATGAAATCTTATTATAAAATAATTCCATCTTCAGAAGCAATACCAACATACTAATTATTTTTACTAATTTACTAATTATTTATAATTATTTTATGTGTGAATTTATATTGGAAAGTTTAATTATTAAAGGTGGTACCGAATTTAGTCTGTTTCTGAATTTTTTTTATTAGTCGTTATATTTTAATTTAATTTTTTATCCGGAATCCATATTTTACTTTTCTGAAACCCGAAGTTCCTCGGAACACATTTCGGAGAATTCTGTATTATGGTATTAGTCAAAGAAATTTTCCAATTTTTAAAGGAACCTGCTTAAATCTCAGTCAGGATAGGCGGTCGCTGGATCGAGACTTGAACCCTGAACTTCCCAAATATGAAACTTGAGGATTAACCAATTCACTATGATGTTCGCTGGAACGTATTCTTTGCCGAATCTACGAATATGCTTCTTGAGTAATCATACAAACTTGTATGGATTCTGATTCTCCTTTGGAATGGCTAATTTAGAATCTCTGGCCGGACATTGGATGGCTTTACCATAAATGTTCCTAGCTCACCTCAGTCACTGCAGTCAAATTTGTTGGTTAGTGCCTGAATATATATATGTTTTCTTTGCACCATCATTTCAATTCATCATTCAGTGATCCTACTATTCGTCGCCAAGTAAATTATTCAGTTGGAGAATCCTCGTCAAATTCACGGAAATAAAAAGTCTTCAGAAGTTTTGGTACTATCGCTATGTCTTGCATTTGTGGCAGAGGTGAATAAAAAATATGAATTCAGTTAATTCAGCGAGCTAGCGGCTATTAATAAATATTTTACTTCCTCAGACATAGAATAAGAAAAATAATATAATCGCAAAAGCAAATAGATCTAAAAAGTAAGATAGGAAAAAATAATATGCCACAACTAAGATAAACATTTTGACGCAATCCACGTTTTCATATCCCTGGAGCACACATTTGCTTTCCTTCAATTATACGAGACTTCTTCTTTTCTTCAAGTGGAAGTGAAAAAGTGAGGTCTAGCAGATACTGTTGAATGGGCAGCATAACTCCTTCAGAGTAGAAACAAGAGTTTAAGAAAACAAGTACAAGTTACATATGTCATTTTCACATAAATCAATATTGTCACATGTTTTAATGACTAAAGACGGGGTTCGGATTGATAATTGGACTTATTGACCATTTAGGGGCCGTAACTGCAAATAAGTATAACACTCTAAGGAATGCTATATTTATAACACATAAATAACATCTTCAATGTCTGCTTACACTAGTCGTCGCTAGGTTACAGATCTCAACAGTGGCTACGCACTCTTGCGTCTCTTTTCTTCACAGCCGCACGTACAGATCCGAACTCTCCTGGACTGACCACTCATCACCTTTCCACGACGGTCTCATGTTCTTGACCCACGGCTTCGCAGCTACGACTGCTCCCTCATGTCAAAGTCATAGTCACATGGCGACTGACGGTCACTCAGTCAGTCAGTAATTCTTTATGTCGAACCCTATCTGAGGCTCATGACCAGATATTTATTACTGTTTGACAGTTACAGTCTTGTTTATGTAGTTCGCCCTCTCTGACGAGAGGACGGGTCTGTCCTTAGTATATGCTGTTGGTCCTTGCCAGCGCAGTATTTCGCGGGTCCGAGTCCCTTGGGATTCGCGACCATAATTTTACTTTCTCAGATCTGAGACTTTTCGTCGCCTCCTACGTCTTGCAGGGTCACGGTGGAGGTATTCGACCCCGCCTCCACACGGGTTTGCCCCCTCAAAATCAAAGTCACATTGCAACTGACGGTCAGTGACTCAGTCTTGGTGTCGAGCCCAGTCTGGGGCTAATGACCAGATATTTATTACTGTTTGACAGTTACGGTTTTGTTTTCATGGGGCGCCCTCTCTGACGAGAGAACAAGTCTGAATCATTGTCTGCAGTTTTAAGTCTTTTGTCATAATGTAAAGGCGACCTCTCTGACGAGAGAACAAGTCTGAATCATTGTCTGCAGTTTTAAGTCTTTTGTCATAATGTAAAGGATATTTACATTTTACACGTTAAACATGTTAATAAATATATATAAAATACTCGTATATACAGAGTCTCTGTCAGTTTTGGCACCAGACCCTTTGAGGACCACGACCAGTTTTTTTTTTCCAACTGAACTCTTGCGGGGAAAGTCCTTATGTAACATCCTCTCTAACGAGGTGATGGGTCTGTCTCTTATGAATATATTCGACCTTTCGTCAAGTATATACATACACTCGTACATATAATATGTTATGGAAAACTCTTCCTTTTGCTTTACACACAAGTCCTCTGTCAGTACAGGCTTTACAGAGCAGATCATTCCTAACTTACAGATCTAATGCTACAACGAAAACACAGTCATTTGAATGGTCATAAGCTTGACCCACCGCCAAGTTAAAGCCTCTTATATTTTCTGTGTCTGGCTTCACCTTGTCCTATACCGAGAACATGTTCATTATCATGATTTTGTATGTCGTCTGCACAATTTTGTTATACACGTATAATCGTATACATACGGAAAGTTGAAAGCCGTATGCAAGTCGCGGACTGGTTTGCACCTTTGCCCCTTCAGTTATTCTGGAAACCTCTTATAATCCTTCGGCAAGGATCACATAGAAAACACTCTACTCTGGTGTCAGAATTATAGTGTAACCTAGCAGCTAGTTGTAATGTAGGCCACAGAGATCATAGTTCGTATTGTTGCGTGTTCGCTGGAAGGTGTTTATCGAGCCGTTGCCTAGAAACGTGTTTCATAACCCCCTTGCTCTATCTCTGCGTGCCTGTATTAGGAACGTCTGTTTCTGTGGCTCAGGCTTTTTGCATGGAGTAAATACGCCACAGAATATGAGAATTGATTTTCAGATATTGATTTAGAGTAATATTCTTTAATAAATCTTAAACTAAATGCCGGTTCTGAATATTTGTTATTCTTAGTATCATATACATTGGCCACGGCCGGCGCGTAGGGCTGACAACCTTACCGCCATCTTTGAGCCGATTGTCTAGACAATGTGGGAACCTCAACGTCTCACAACCCTCTGAGCCTTCACGGCCTGGTTTGGGGATAGCTTTACTTAGTTTTACTTTACTGTGTAGACATCCTTGAGGTGATACGATTCGGAAAGTAATTCTGTCTCTTTAGACCCGGGGAAACGTAATCCGAGTGACCCGTTACAAGAAGCTAGCTAGTAGTGTCAGTATTTGCTTCGTCAAAGAACTGAAATATACTCATGATTTTTTCACTCGAAGCTCCTCTCCGGCAAACGAAATAATAGTAATAATTGGCCTACCCGTTATCTATGGTAGCCAAGGCTTTATGTATGCACACGGCACAAACCGGAAGAAACTTTGAATTTGGACCAAAGTTTCGTTCTATTACATGGTTAAATTACAGTTTTCAGTCATAGATACTCATAATTTACATAAATTCCCGTATAACTCACCTGTTCCTAGACAAGGCCTGAAGTGTAACATGGGGAAGCAAACATGAACTCTCCGTGTTACAGTAGCTATATCCTCTCCTTGAATATTCTCTACTTGAGGAGAAATAGTGGGCTGTATCCTCAGTGTTGACTGCTGCAGCATCTCTGCCGCTCTTCTGTGTTTGCACTGCAGCTAATTCCGCCGTCACCAGCGTTGCACTTAGACCACAGCTTCTAGCACACAATGGCTACTGGCTTATGTATTAGGCAGCGTGATCATGGCAACAAAGCGTCCTTCTGCTTGATGTATCGGATCCGGGGGACATACATTTTCAAACACAGTCCGGCCATTGTAACGCACACAGTGTTACGTGCAGCGCGGTACCTATACAAAACTACTCAGAATTAGTTTGGGGGCTGTTATATGGTTTTATATCAATATTCCTCCATTTCCTTTCACAGCTCGCATCAAATATCGGAGTAACCAAATGCTGATACGAGGAAAGATAACATAAAAATGAATAAAGGTAAAAAGTGACGGGAGAAAGGGGGAGAACACAGTGAAATAAACACGTGATTTCCTTGTAGAAATTTGTCCTCATTTTAAACTTGAAGTTCGTTTACAATTGAAATAGTCACAAAGAATATTGATGGTTCATCATTCTTGCAAACGGAACTGGAATCTAATGGTGAGATGAGGAGCGTGTTCTTAATTCATGTAAGACACTGGACTTTTTCCAATATTCCCATGTTCGTTTCTCGTAATGCTACAATATTGTTTTGCTTGGCCTGTCTGTGTTATCGGCTTACGTTACAAACACAGATTTCGATAGAGTTCATTTTTTATTGCTAGTGGGGTGGGACTAAGTCCCTTGTACTGCCGCCACGTCTGGCCTATTGTACCAGCCCCAGATGATAGGTGAGGGTGATTGTGGAGCAATTGATGGAATGAAGATTGACAGGGGAAACCGAAGTACTCGGAGAAAACCTGCCTCAACGCCACTTTGTCCACCACAAATCCCACTTGACCATACCCGGGATCGAACCCGGGCCACCGCGGTGGGAAGCCAGCGACTAACTACTTGAGCTATGGCGCGGCCCTTTCGATAGAGTTAGTGCCATTCGGATACTCACTGTGTATATAATTCTACGTTGCTTAGAAACAGTCAAAATTTGTTGTCCATAAGGGCCCGTTGTGGAGGTAATCGGTATTACTAACATTACTACTTGAAAACCCTGAAAGTTATGCGGTAACTTTATCGGACACATAACAAGGTACCAACGCTACTGCTCCTGGGAAACCTGTTCATATACTGTAGTTCGGCATAGGTATTATTCTTAGAATGTAATGAAGCTTGCCACATTAGTAGCAAAGGCGTGTATATTTGGGAATGCCGGAAATAATTCTGAAAATAACAGTGCCACACTACCACTCATGTACGTTGACTGCAGAGAATTCCACTTTTGTGGCGTCCATAGTTCTTGTTCCGCAGCTTCAGATGTTTATGAATAGGATAGGGCGCCATTCAGATCAGGAGTACCCTAGCTCATATTACCGGTCTTATGCCATATTTGCACCAAATTCTCTACATGCGCTCTATAACTAACAGGACTAATAGTTATGTGAGTACGTGCCTATGATCTCAAATCACCGTATCACTAATTATTATCAGAAGTTAACAGAAAATTAATAGACTAGCCCTCTTCATTTTATCAAACTTTTCCTCAACGAGCGGTTTTCAAGAAACGTCGCCTCTTCGTAAAACGAAGAGTTAGCATGTGAGAATAATACGGGTACTAACTTAAATTTTAAATCAATTTAATTTCGAATTTGTAAATTCAACAAACCTTCGGAAGAAATTTGTTCATCATTTGGGTAGCATAAGGTCGTTTAAGGTTGACAATTTTTCTATGGACACATGTTTTTTATTTATAAACCATATTTTTAATGAGAACAACTACAAGCAGAGAATTTTTAGGAAGAGACATGGTAATGTAATCCTGCATAGTTCATGATGGGGATGATAATTATTTTATAGTGACCCGAACGTCGCCATAAATCTCACAATTTGAAACTGCACAGTGCCTGTGGATTGCTAGTTTACTGCAAACCTGGGTTGAAAGTCCCCTGACCGAAACCACCTTTCATTACATGGAATGCTTTCCGTTCTTCTTGTTCCAGTTCATATATATTTGTTCCGACCTTCATCACGCAAATTCATTCATACAGTGCGGAATGTTCCATGACCCATGGCGCTACGTGAAGGACAAAGGCCCTGTCCGTGTGCTGTAGCTCATAAAGAAACGTAAAACTCGCACTAAAATTAAACAGCGTTGTAGACGTGTGCAGAGAATATATCTGTACTATAAATTTTGTGGTACTGTTGATTAAAAAGCAAATGTACGTACTGCATCGAAAACCTCTTAACTCCATGAACCTGAATTCTCATTGAGAATCTGATAGTGCCACAGCTGGCGAAGAAATCCTCCAGTTCTCATAAAGCTCCAAGGTTAATTATCGTGTCCACATGAACCAGCCACTGGATTTCTTACTGACCCGATCCATCCAGTCTACATACTGACACCATCTTTACTTGAGACAAATGTTAATATCCTCCCATCTATGCCCAGGTCACCCTAGTGGCTTCTTCTCTTCAAATACCATTTTCCTTTCTCTCCATATGTCCATCTTGCATTCGTTAATTCCATTCCGCTAACAATACAAGGTAAAGAATAAAATTTATTAAGTTCTTCTTTACATAATTTATTCCGTCATACTGTTACTCGATCTATTTGAGATCCAAGTAATCTCATCAGTACTTTACAGTGAAATGTTTTCGGTCCATTTTCTTCACACAGCGAGAAGGACGAAATTTCTATATAAACCTGTATCTTTGTATATTTCAGTATTTATGTTGTAAGATAAGAGATGGGCAGTTAAAAAGATTCGAAGTCTGCGATAACAAAGATTCGTCCGACCTCTAAGCATGAGGTGAAGGTAAAAAAGGCAAAGTTGTCCCTGTGCTTAACTAATTAAACTCTGTGCCATGAGGGCGTATGGGGGAGCGGATGTATACAGCCACAGTTTCCTTCACTTCGGCACTAGCTGGAGGTGAGTGGTCAGCTTCACGCCCTGGCTCTTTACCTCCGGGGAAAGAACTCTTGTGCCAATTTTATAGGAGGTTGGGTGTTCCTCAGAGTCGGTCTGGACGACGTGGAGAAGAGAAAATTCTTGACTCTACCGGGACTCGAGCTCCTAACCCTTGGTCGTCCAGTCCATAGCCAATCGCTATACCGACTGCACCATCCTGGCCCTTATTATGAGGAATTTTGTTTAATCCTTTTTCCTCAGAACATAATTTCTAAAATAATAATATGTTGACGTGTTTAATTGAACACTGGTTTATAATTTCTGTACTTCTGTAACCGCGAGTTTCTTTAGGTGCCAAGAGATGCATGGGAACTGTTAGTTCCTACAACGTCATAGTTTTCTTAACAAAACGAAGAAAGATACGAATCAGCTCCGTTTGCAGATACCTGCTCAGAGCGATGTCTCCGTTGCCATTGGCTTGCTTAGTTAAATGACTGTTGCACTAACTGAACCTTCAAACCCTTCCTCCTAATTTGGGCAGGCTAATGCCGGTTGTTAGGGTTTAGGTGGAGTATGGGTGCCGGAAAAATATCCAAATCACGAGCTTTACGATGAAGTCAACAAATAGTCTGCGATTAGGGCTACCAAATCAGGAGGTCAGAGCTGGATAGTGTATGTAGCACGCATTGAAGAGATACTTTCTCATGAGAGGACGGAATCTGGATCCTGGTTAAGTTCTTTCGAAACAATATAAGGGTGTCAGTTTAAATTGTCACAGAAGACTGGATGCTCCCAATGTTTCCTTTTCCTAATACTGTATTTAAGCATCCTGTTGCATTAATATATCATTTATTTCACATATATTTCCGTCTTAAATGAAACGTATTACATAGTCACTCTTCTTCTGCATTACATGATTCGACTATATACGGCTGCAATCGGGTGTCCTGTATCTTGTTATGTTTCACTCTCTGTCAGTATTTTGTATCGCGTGTGGACGCAATATTTTCTTATTGAAATAAATTGACCTTAATTGAAACAAATTAATTAACATCCCGATATTTTCCGTACGGTCGTCGTCCTCTCTTCTCACGCCGTCTCAACCGGTCTCAACTACCACCACGTTAGGGCAGGATCAGTGTTGTTATCTTCCGTTACAGAAGGTAGTGCACGAAATTAAAAGAATAAAATCACGCTTTACGTCGGACGAACATACCCACTTAAGATGATGTGAGCAGCTACTCAAACATAAGTTTCCTGTGTGCACCTGCTAATCTGGAAACAAGTTGCCTGCTTGAAATCGGCGGCATTTCTCGGAAATTGCGGTTGCGTTGCGGTTGCTTCGTCCACGCCACATTCGTTAAGTACAGAGAAGAGAAACCGTCTTCCAAACCAATCCACCAATTCATATGAGATGAACCTTAAATACAAATGCTATGACTACAGATTAAAACAACTTTCAAATTCCGGGCGAAGTGCCAAGACTAGGGCCATGTGAGGGCATTGTGCAGTAAAACATGACACTGCCGCTTTCTTCCACGATTTCTGTATTTTAATTTGCAATTCACAGATCATGTTGCCATTCGACTATGTATGAACGATAAAAACTGGAAAGTTGTCCCTATACTTAACTAATTAATAGCTACGCCATGAAGTCATATGGGGGAGTGGATATGTAGACCCAAGTTTTCTTGACCCCGGCAGTAGTTAGAGGTGAGTGATCTGCTTGACGCCCCGACCGCTTTACCCCCGGTACCCATTGGAGAGAAGGTTGGATGTACTCCAGAGCCGGTCTGGAAGACATGGAGAAGCGAAAATCCTTGACCCCACCGGGTCTCGAACTCCGAACCCTCTGTCGTCCAGCCCGTAGCCAGGCGCTGTACAGACTACGCTATCCCGGCTCTCATGTATAACTAGTAGCTGAAAAATCGTGGATGAATGAACAAGGAGTCAGTGAGTAAAATCACGCGACGAGCAGAAGAGCTGCGGTTCTCTTTACCACAGGTCTAACTTTCCCATTAGTTTCGCAAGGAGCAGAGGGAGAAGAGTGCGACGCTGTCCATTCGCATGCGTCTGTTGGCGAGTTCAACTTGTCTATCTGTAGTTACTCGCACTGGTTACCGTCGGAAGATCGGGTCGTAATGACTAATGTATTGTAAAGAGCTCCATATGGTATGTATCATCCGTAGCTTAATTTAAGGTACTATATGGATATTTGTGCCGGTCACGGTAGCCGAGCGGTCTAAGGCATGCACTGTCTACGCTCACTCGGAAACCGGGATGGTGGGTTCGAATCCCACTCATGACATGAATGTTTAGTTTGTGTGTGTGCGTTTTTCTGTGTTTGTGTACAGGTAGAGACCTTGAGACGAGCTGATCACCCGCCCAAGGAGTCCTACCGAATGTGTAAGATCTAGAAAAACCCTAAATGAATGGAGAAGTTCATGGAGGTAGGCCTAGGCCCACTGGGGCTGTAGTGCCAAGGAAAAAAATATGGATATTTGCCTGGAAAGAAAACTACGACAAATCTCAACTAAGACAATCTGTTTTGCAGGAGAGATTCGAAACGGAAACCTGTCGATACCAACAGAAACCGTTGCAGCCTGAAGCAACTCGCTTGGTTCCGACGGTAAGAATGCTTATTTCTTTCCTTTGGTTCTCATATCTGCCTTAATGGCATACTTGCTGTTACAGTTGCAATCTTACCTTATTATTAATTTGATGGCATTTCGCATACTATTGAGCAGTTTATATAGTATTAGATGACAGCATGTTAAAAAGTGGCTAAATTTGGAAAGATAATTGAAGATGCTTTCGCTGGATATTTTAACTTTATATCCCAGACGACTAAGGAAAATCATGTAAGCTGGATGTGTTCTGCCTGTGCCGAAATTTCAAACCCATATCTCCCGAATGCAAAGCCTGTACTCTCTCTCCTCTTTTGAGACGTATGTCAATTTTTCCTCTATTTGCAGTTTATTTACTAAACTGAGTGTCCCAGAATTTGTAGCATCTAAGAATGTAATGATATTGAATAATGCATTGAATACTATTTGAAAGGAAGCAGTCATGGCCGAGTTTTAACATTCAGCCTCGGAATCCGCCTGCAGAGACTGAGTCCCCAGTCAGGTCAGTCAATATCCGAGCATCTCCTGAATACAATTCAGAAACAGCTAAAACCGATTTGATCGCTGTTTGTTAATATTTCTTGTAAAGAAGTCCATACCATTACTGTATATCTGACGTACTGATGAGCCAAAATGACAGCGGGTTTTAATTAATCCTGGTTGGTTGTGGCACTATGCTGCAAGCCGGAAGGTCGCTGGTTCGAGTTCCGATCAGGTGTATTTTTCTTCAATCGACCTAATCCTTCCAGCCGCACTATGGACCCTGGGATCGACTCAGCTTCTAGCAGAAATTAGTAGGAGAAATCTTCCTGGGGGAGGGGGTAGTAAAGGGCTACTGGCCCGTAAGGCTGAAAAACTTACCGCCATATATGAGCCGATTGTCTAGAGAAAATATGGTAACCTCTGCGTCTCACAATCCTATGTGACTTCACGCCCTGTTACAGGGACAGCTTTACCATTCGCCTTACATTATTTAGTATACAGCCTTCTTTCCTAAGCAAGGAGGATAATGTGGGACGAACATATGGGAGGACAGGGAGAAGGAGTAATATTTTCTTTGAGTACCTCAAGGGATGAAACGACTCACAAATGCTCTACATATAGAGAACAATATTGAAAAGATTTTAGAATTTCAGGCCTTCATTGAGCAAATAAGAATTTAATTATCTAAGATGAAGTGCAGTACCTGTAATTTTTATGGGGCTGTTGAGTCTTTGACTTTCAAGATAATTTAATCCGGAGAAAATATACCGCCAAATCATAGTTCCTAAATTTTTCCCAATTTGGCTACGCAGGCAACAATTGTAGGCCTACGTAGAGAGGTGACAGGTCCTAAACACTTGCACTAGACTGTACTCGAAAGGTGTTGAGTTCAAGTCTCGACCGGAACGCCGTCTATTCTAAAAGAGTTTTGCATGGGTTTTCCCTTGTCCTTCCAGAACATTGCCGGCGTAGTACCACGATTAGTACATGACCGCTGCCTTCCAAGCCCTTTCCAATTTACCAGTCATCGGAAATCCTACCATTCAGTGCCGTGTATCCCAAACACTGACAGCCGAAGAAGCGAAAAGCGAGAGAAGTTTGACTTGTTTTCACGAGATTTTTGAGTGAACCTCGTACATAATATCAAGTGAATCAGTTTTGAAAGTTGAAAGTATTTACATACATTGATGTTACTATACGACCGAAACATGTCATGAATAAAGATTAAAGTAACTGTAACTATCTTGTGTTGCATTGTGACGGAAATATGTTTTCACGTGTATTAGACGGTTTTTGAATTGGTAATTGGATTTATTGGCCACTTACATGTCGTAACTACAAATATCTATAACATTATTGCTCATTCCCACACTGCAAATCACAAAACTCTAAGTCTTCTCACTCTTTCCACTAGTCTTTACTTGGTAACAGCTCTCCACAATGGCTGTTCATCTGCAATGTTTTCATTAGGCGTTTCCTGGTAACGAATTTTAGCAATGGAGTTTCTTCCGCTTCCTTTGCCTGCTGGTTAACACTCCACAGCTGAACCATCAACTGCCTTGCAGCGCCGACTGTCTTCAAGATAACTCCTCGACACTGACCCCAGGGAAAACACCGATTTTTATTAAGGACGTTTGTTTACGTCTCAGTTGCATAGCAATGGGCATGGCACGGACCTGCATATAAAACACCTTTTGCAACACCTGTTCTATTTTATTGTATTTAAGCATCCTGATGCGCCAATTTACTCTCCACAAAATATACCACCCTCCACAGTGTAACTTATTTATTTTCTGCTTCTTTCCGCTTTCACGACATGTTTCGGTCGTATATGGTCATCATCAGGTGTTCTTTTGCCAAAAACTATTTCACAGTGTGGTATATCCCACTTCTTCCCTCACATATAAATGCGACATGTCCTAATTTAAAATAATGGACTATGTCAAAATCAGTAAAGGTCTATATACACGGAACAACACTGACACACAGGCAGGGTGAGGAGCCTACAGGCAGGGGGCATACATGATAACTGCAAACACCCATGCTGCTGCGCAAGTAATCCAAACCAAGAAAATCTACACAGTGGTGTCTGGATAAAGAGATGACAGCACCCAAACAATATATTGAGAACAATTTTAACTAAATTTCAACTAGATTATTGATTTGTATTCATTTAATAAAGTCCATCATTTTAAATAGGACATATCGCATTTATATGCAATAGAAAAAGTGGGATATACCATAGAGTGAAACAGTTTTTGGCAGAAGAACATACGATGATGGGCGTATGCGGCCAAAATATATTGTAAGTTACATTATGAACGAAGGTATAGTTTGTGAAGACCTGTTCTATTGTTGCATACGTGTGCTGCGGGCGTTGTCTAGCAATGGATCTACTCTATTGTTAGTTGTGTATTTTTTGTGGGCTTGTTTACCGAGTCGTTGCCTAGCAATGAGTATATGCGTCATATTATATTGATGAAATAATTGATATTATTGCAAGAGGATGCTGAAACAGAATATTATATATTTATAAAATTGAATATGTGCCTATGACAGTTCATGAGGGTCAAGTAACGCTTCCGGTCCAGTACGTTTCGCTGTCCGCCGCATCACCAGAGTTTTCATCATGCAGTTTCGATTCGCAAACATTCCTAGTGTCAACATAACTGATCACGTACTTTTACACTCTGTTCAATAAAGTGAGTGATTACACGCGTAGCGTATTTTGTCAATGTTCAGTTACCTCATTTAGCTTTGTGTTCAGTTCAGTTGTAATTATAACGTTTATTGTTTTAGTCATAATTTGTGCGCTGTGTGGGTTAAATTTACAGGGTCCATATTTAACAGTGATATTTTTCCAAATTATGTGATCTGAGCCTTTAAATTCATTATTATATTTGATGAAGTATTGTTGTTTTAATTTCTAATTCATTGTATCCAGTGGTATTTAGTGCATCGGTGATGTCAACTAATTAGACGAAAACATTGATTATATTTTGGAAAAGTCTGAGCTATTAACAAAAATTAGTCCGCAGATAAATGTACAAAATGCAACGGGATTTTTCTAAAGCTTCCCATTATAACTATAAATCCCGTACCGCCACAACTTCCATAATATTGAACCAAAGCAATTGGAGTCATATTGTATAAATTCCCTAACAGTCATTTCTGAGAAATCGAACGAGTTTCGATTAGGACTTTGTGTAACGCATGCATCGTATAGAAAACTGACTCTGTGGAGACACAACCTAATTATACAACACCGCAAACACTAACGTACCAAAATACGTGAAATAGAGGTGCATTTTGGCATGTTCTTGAGCTGGTTTCATCCACCTCTAATCCTTCCACGTCATCACAATGAGATCCGTGTTAATATTGTAGCATATACAGCCGTTGCTGTTGCCGAGATGCTATGAGCAGGACAGTTTCAGGCAACGAGTTCTAAACCCAGTGCTTAGGGGTAAAACTGGGCCACCCTCTTCCTGGAGTATATCAATACGGGGACCTGGGATTCCAGGTTGGCGGAGTTGTAACCGTCCAAACCTTTCAATACTCTTTAATGGACGCATGTTCCTTTTCAGCCATTTCAATAGAGTGACTGATTTATTAGGGAGACCCACCCATTAAAAGTTGACATGATTTTCGCATTTAGACAGGAACAACTTATTTTGATACCTGGACCTTGGGTGACCGTTAGAGGGTCGAGGCAATTATGAAAAGGATATGTTTGTTGTCTGCCCTAAACTAAGACATAAGTGCTTTCACATGTAGGGTCCCGGGTTCAATATCTTTGGATCTCTTCATTCTAAAAGTTAGTAATGTGATTGTCTTGTACTGATGGTATCATGATTTGGCAGTTAAAATCAGCCATTAGAGAGAATTCTTGTCTGGAAGAAAGGCCGTCGGTTCAAATCCTATACGGTAAGAAGTGACGCTCCAGCAGAATTGAGTGGGAGAGGCACTTGGGGTTCAGAATTCATCAGAGACAGACG
>NW_019725842.1:2667445-2680787 GCF_002891405.2 Cryptotermes secundus
GTTCAGAATTCACCAGAGACAGACGTAGAGCGACTTGGCACTTAGAATTCACCAGAGGCAGACGTCATTTACCTGCTCTCTCCAAGTTTATCTAAATTTAACAGTATTTATTTGGCTAGATTAATCTTTGGCACATTACTCCCTACTCGCCGATAAAGTTATAGTTTGATTTTGAATTAAACAATATTGTGATTCAGCAGAAAATAGAGTACTTTATTCGTATCAGCGGACTAGTTTTAAATGTGCAGTCTCCGCGTTGCCCCAGTTATTACCGTGGCACAACCCTGAGAAGAGTCAAAAGTGTTCTACCGAAGCGGGCAAATTAATAAATAAACATAAAGATAGATAGGCAACGGTCACAAGAAGTGACGAACAGCGGTTGTAAGAAGTGTTCAGGCCGTGTGCGGTTATAGAGTCTCGAATCTGAGGCATTAAAATATGATCATGAGTCGTGCGGGACTCGGACTCAAGAATGATGCGCTGTCGATGGCCGGCAATAGTTATAAGCGACAGACCCATCCTCTTGTTAGGATGTTAAAATAAGGACTCTTACCGTAAGGGTTCAGTTGAAAAAAAAAAGTCTCTGGTCGTGAGTGTCAAAAGGGCTTGACGCCAAGACTAACTGATTGGTGGCAAACTGCCAGTCGTAAAGTAAATCTGACTTTGACAACGAGTTCATTTTATTTCCGCAAAGGAGGCCGACAGGAGATGGTGCTATAGTTGAAAGTCAGTCTGTGAAGAGAAGACAACGAGATTAGTATGATATGGTCGCCAACCTGGGAGTCAAGTCAGTTCAGATGATTTTTGCAAGGGAGGCTGAGAAGACTTGACGCTATAGTTGAGTTGACTTCAGTTGACAAGAGTTTTGCACGGGCTGCTGTGACAAGACGACCTGAGCGCGTGAAGCCGAAGAATCACCACTGTTAGAATCCGTTGCCAGGGAACAGCTGGTGACGCAGCTGGTTGGAAAAGACTTAGCAAATAGAGTGTTGATTTGTAAAATGTGGTGTTTAGCGGTGGCGCTGCAATTACTTGTAGTTCCAAGTATTGTATATAGGTGGGCAATAAATCCATTCACCAATCCAGACACCCTCTATAGTCACACACATAAATCATGACAGTATTATTCGACCCTTGTCATTCTTGGTCTACAAAGGAGAAGTTTCGTAGACGTTCACCAGTATTTTGTAATCATATGTTGTATTACATTCAAGCTCATGGTAGCCAGTAGGTAAACAGGTCAAAGCGAACTATTAAATTGGGAAGTAATTCATTTTGTTACTTACCTCACACTAAAGCACTCAGGTCGCGGTGCAAGGGCCAAGAAGGACTACCCCTCATACATACTTTCATACCTCATACTAGGGTTAAATAGTTTTCTGAGCATTTTCTTGTCAAACATAAGTTACATGTTTTCTTCCCTCACAGCAAGAGACACCTTTTCACACATATACACGCTGAGTGTGGGGAATTCATACAGCATACTCTCCCTGTTGCAAGCAAGATTTAGTCCTACAGAGGGACCGTGCCAAAGCTCAAGCGTTTAGTCGCTGGCTTCTCACCCCGGCGGCCCGGGTTCGATCCCGGGTGTGGTCAAGTGGGATTTGTGGTGGACAAAGTGGCACTGGTGCAGGTTTTCTGCCGAGTACTTCGGTTTCCCCTACGAATCTTCATTCCACCAATTGCTCCACAATCACCCTCACCTATATCTGGGGCTGGTACAATAGGCCAGAAGTGGCGGCAGTACAAGGGACTTAGTCCCACCCAACTAGCAATAAAAATAATAGTCCTACTGAACTATTAAAAATAATGTAAAGTTGTCCCTGTACTTAATTAATTAAGTACTACGCCATGATGGCGTATGGGGGAATGGATGTGTAGATCCAGATTTTCTTGACCTCTGCAGTAGTTGGAGGTGATTAGTCAGCTTCACGCCCCGGCATATTTATCACCGGGGAAAGAGCCCCCCCCCGGTACCCATTGTATAGGAGGCGGGGTGGGCCCCAGAGCCGGTCTGGACGGCTCATGCCTTAAACCGCGCGGCCACTGTGATCCGCCATGTACTCGTAAAATGTCATGAAAATCACTTACATGTGTAGCAGTTTGAAGTGAGTGGGGTACACACACACACAGCATGCTGCTGTCCGAAGCAAACTACCTGCCCCAATTAAGGATAGTAGGCTAGAAGTGTCTGGCCCGAAAGGTACCATAATGAAAACAACCAGAACAGTTACTGTATAGACACAGACAGGACCCCATTTAACTGAAATTTGTTAGTTGCAGAGATTAAACGTGTGGTTAGATAAATACGAGTTTACAAGTGAATACTTTAACGCATACAGACGTAAAACATTTGGAAGCTGCTAGAATTGCAATTGAGCGATAAGTGGGTCTGTTTAGGCAGTAAAATCCATGTCACTGAAATTGACGCTTTTCCACGAGCACAATGTATATGCGGCTGTTCATTACGTCAGTGTGTGACTGGCACGGTTGTTTATTGAATTCCTGTGTTAGTGTGGGGTGTGTCGGGGGGTTCACACAGAAAGAAGGAATGGGGCTACCCGCACTCAAGACGTTTTAGTGGCTCCATGGGGAGACGACCGGATTTTTCTTCCAGTCTCGGTTCCTCCATGTTAGAAGAAATATTCTCTCATTTCTATGTTTCCGTTCGCTTGAAACGTGCCCCGTTCAAAAGGGTTACAGGAAATGTAGGCTGTTACTGCACCTGATGTAACTTCATTTGTATTCCCTCACTCAGGAACTGAAACTTATGTCACCACAGTAGAAGAGCTAGTAAACTCACCCCATGGTTCAAAGTCGAGTTGATCAGATGATCATTATTCAACTCCTTACGAAATTCCATCCCTTCTTTCTACGAAACCACGAGGTTCATTACCGTGTTTACAAAATTGCGCCATTTATATATATTCAGATCCATTTAAAGCCAAAGGTTTATGTTTTCGCGGGGGAATTCTTCTGAATTCTGTTGGGGGTACATTGAAGATGGTGGCAGAACGTTCCACCGAAAGTTTTATGGAATCCTGTAAGAATACACGATATTTTAAACCCATTAAGCTGCTTAATGAATAATTTTGAAGGTGCATGGTAACATGGAGGTAAAGTCACAAAAGTTATTAACGTCGGCAATAGAAAATTTGATGGGAAATCTCGATTTGGATGCTGGCTACCACAATAATTTGTCTCTTTCCCTTCAGTTACTTTGAGAACATTTTTGAAGGCGCAATAGTCTGTTTTAAATATAACTGTGCCTTCCTATGCAGAATCTCCAGTTCGTGGTTCTGGTTGTCACAGGAGACATCAGTCCTTAGCACCTGAAATCCCACCGTGGTGACCCGGGTTCCATCCCAACTCAGGTCATGTGGGATTTGTGGTTGACAGAGTGGCACTGGGGCAGGTTTTTTCCGAGTGCTTCGCTTTACCTTGCCAATTCTCATGCCACCAAATGCTCCCTACTCATGTTTCATCCAGGTCTAGTAAAGTAGAGCAGCACCAAGTGGACTGTCTCAGCCCGCTGCGCTAAATAATAAACAAATATATATTTTATTCGCATAGTGGGGGAAGGAGTCCAGCTGGGACCACTCGGCACCGACTGACCTATTGTGCCTGCTTCGGTTGATTGTGATTATTTAGAATCTAATAGAAGGAAGATTGAGAAGGGAAACCTAAGTACTTGGAGAAATCCTGCCCCATCGTCACTTTGTCCACCACAAATCCCACTTGCCCAGACCTGGGTTGGAACCCGGGCCGTCACAGTGGGAAGAAAGCGACTAGCCGCTTGAGCTATGGCGCGGCAAAAAAAAAAAANACATGCCGTAGCGCTGTGAACATATGATACCGCTGCAAATATATTGGTTTTATTAACAGTGCTACTTGGCAGCGCCTTTGCTCAAGCGGTTAGTCGCTGGCTTCCCACCGCGGTGGCCCGGGTTTGATCAAGTGGGATTTGTGGTGGACAAAGTGGCGCTGGGGCAGGTTTTCTCCGAGCACTTCGGTTTCCCCTACCAATCTTCATTTCGCCAATTGCTCCACAAACACCCTCACCTATCATCTTGGGCTTGTACAGTAGGCCAGAAGTGGCGGCAATACAAGGGACTTAGTCCCACCCCACTGACAATAAAAGAAAAACATGCTACTTACTTCTTTAGCATAATCTTCTTTCTTAATTTTAATTTGTCTACTTTATTACAATTTCGTATATTTGTAAACAAGAAAAAATCATAGAAGCAGGAGAGAATGAAAAATGTATATCTCCTGCATAACGAGAGCAGATAAATTGTATACAGTGCTCACAAATAGACAGACAGGACGAAGGCAAGATTGCCAAGTTCTTACAAAAACCTTGTTCCCATTAGAGTATGAAGAGGTACAGAATATCACCACGGATTTTGGAAAGGATTCTCGAAGGAAATAAAGAAATAGCATGACTGGAAATAGTCCGCACGCATCAAGAAACCTTTGAAGCACAAAAGGCAAGCCACTCGTACATTGATGATTTTGATATGTGCGTTAACATGAGAAGAGGTAGCGGTTTCCGTAGAATAGCGTCAGCGTCCGACGTTTAAGGTCCAAAACCCTGTACTAAATTCTGAAACAAATAAAGAAAACACTTAAAATGCTATCTTAGAAACAAATGCAAGTTACAAACTGCATTAACTCCTTGGTATATCACATGATACTCTCTGTTTAAAGTACCTGTATCATATCAGAATATTCCCGTATGAATATATTATTCTGCTGTCCAGTAACAACATTTGGCCGCTTCAATAGCCAGAAACGTGGCTGTGCCATCATGCCAGTAGACGTCCTGCAGTAAGACTATGCCACTGGGTTACTTGTACCCTAACAGAGGATTGGGCTTTTCTGTGGAACTACACAATTCAGTGGGTTTCTGATTATGTGTCAGTGATATCTAGGAAGATAGTGACTCCGCTTTTTGGCTGCCTTAGCAGCGATCCTTTAAGAGCTTTTGACAGTAGTCTGCTGTAATTGTAAAACCGATATTGGGTATTGTCCATTGCCTTAACTAAAATTAAAATTATATAACGTTTCAGAAGCTGGATCTACTTCTTTTATCAGGGGTAAAAATATGAAGGATCCTATTGAGTTGGGCCTCTTAGACTTGCATAATTGACCGAATTTTCATTATATGGGCCTAACAGTCTATATTTTAACGCTACGTCGCCTAGTAGAGGGGAATTTATATGTGCATTTTGGAAACGCAGTATAAAAACATCTGTACGTTAACATAATATGCATCGCTTAATTATCATGTGTATGTAATAAATATTTTTACTTCGCTTGCGAATATAATACAGGAGTTATTGATTTAACTACATTGCTTAACTAAATTTTATTCTGCCGCCATTACTGATCAGGTGAATTCGACATGCAATAGTAAACGTCTTACTTCCAACGTTATTAACAGTTTAATAAAGGTGGCGTATATGCAGACCTGCTTGTCCTGTGGTTCTCGTCCAGCCTGAGTATTCCTCCGCGCATATCGGCGTCTGGCCCGTCGTCATTTCATTCTCCAAGCTCCTACCAGGTAGGCTCAAGGGACGGTCTGGCATGGTGCCAAGCATACCTGTTTGTACTGGTCTGTAGTTAGAGACAATAGGGCAGTGTCACGAGCCCTGGCAATAGGAAGGGCGGAGTTGAATGTGTTGGTTATTAGTTTGAAATTGTCGTTTGGAGTGGTGTCGGCTCACCTAGCGTCCAGAGCCATAGAGTTGATTGGGATGTTCTGAAGCGGCATCCAGAAAATTCGAGGCAAGTACAGAATCTGCCTCCTGGCAATACGATTTTCTCATGTGTTTATCTCCTCTCTTCTCTTAGGTTAATCACTAAATGTGTGTACCTTGTTTGTGGCAGTGTTTGAATATGCTGTTCCTGTTGAAAGAACAGTGTGTGTCAGATGATTCTTCTGTGTATTCCTGCAACAACCACTAATTTCACCTTGTCACTGCTGGTGCAATTACCCCTAAGGATATTTTATCAATGTGAACCTATGGAAATTAACTGTTAAAGCCCTTTGGATTATTTTTTTTTCGTTAGCGCTACAGTCCTCATTTGGGCCTAGGCCTACCTCCATGAAACTCTCCGGTTCACTTCGGTTTACTAGATCTCAGGCATACGGTAGGACTCCTTGGGCTGGTGATCAGCTCGCCGGAAGGCCTCTACCTGTACACAAACCCAGAAAACCGCACACAGACAAACTAAACATCCGCGCCCTGAGTGGGATTCGAACCCACGATCCCGGCTTCCGAGCGAGCGAAGACCGCCTTAGACCGCTCCGCTACCGTGGCCGGCCCTTTGGATTATTAGCTAGTAAATAATTGTAGCGAGCTTCTTATCTGGCGCTACAGCCCTTTGTGAGCATTGGGTTCCATGAAAACAGCCTTCCAACTATCCCTGTCCTGTGCCCTCTTCCACCAAGCTGTCACTTTTAAAATTTTGAGGCCTTCCAGTACATCATCCAGCCATCTTAATTTTGGTTTTCCTTGCTTTTTACTGCCTTCTAGCTGGGTGAGGGTTAATTTCCTGTAGAGCAAACTTTCATCCATCCTTCTGACATGCCGTAGCCACTTACGTCTGTTTATTTTTATTGACTGCACTATATTTGGTTCTTTCAATAATTTATATAATGCGTCATCATAATTTATTCTCCAGACTCCATTTGCATAGTTTCGGCCATAGATCTTCCTTAGAAATTTTCTTTGAAAAATTTTCAGTTTTTCTTCATTCAATTTAGTGAGTTTTCAGCTCTCACTACCGTAAGGTACAACAGACTTTATAAGATTTGAGGCTTTCACGGCGGTGACTATGAAGAAAGCAGTCTTCTGGGATTTGGCACCGTGTATATGTGGTGTTAACCGACGTTTCGGAGGAACGTATCGCCTCCATCTTCAGGGTAGAAGAAAAAGTATAAGAAATCTGCAAGCGACAAGACCGTGAGAACGGTAAAAGCAGTCTTCTACCCTGAAGATGGAGGCGATACGTTCCTCCGAAACGTCGGTTAACACCACATATACACGGTGCCAAATCCCAGAAGACTGCTTTCTTCAGACTTTATAAGGGTTTTATATACAAAGACGAAGACAAAACAACTCCGTCCAGTGTGGCTAATGGAGTTTTTACTACTTGAAAACTCAACGCCCATACTTATTTTGGTCCCTAGACCATCATCGGAGGGAACATCGATATTTTTTGGAAACTACTGTCACTGTGGGTGTTTTGAGTGTTAAAACACACATATAAATACAATGTTTGTAATGCACAATATATACAGAATCCAACTTTTCCACAACCACAGCAGCTTTCTTGGTATATTAAAGTTTTTAAAACTTTGTTAGTTAAGTTAAAATTTATAAACCAAGTAGGTTCGTGTCCCTTCTCCTATCGTCTTTCTTGATGGGGGCTGAACTTGTGCCGCCTGTCTTTCTTGAGAAGGAGATTCTTGGAATCGTCCTGTGTTTGTTCGTGGCGTGCTGTGTTGATTTTCTTTATATATTTTACATTTAGTATTTTTTCTTACAGGTTTTTATCTATGTAAATTCTGCATTGCATGATAACATTTTTTTATCCTGTGATTAATTTCCACATCAGTATTTTTATCACAGGTGACTATGGACTCTGGAGTAAATGGAATCAGATTGTCTGTGACTATGAGTGAATTTAAACTGGAGGGCAGGAAATTATGTGGAGTATTTTGAGAAGTAATGGGTCTAAAGCGGTAAAGGAGAATTAGACAATAGGGATAATTTAGTCTGTCCTGATACCTAACGCAGTAGAAAGTGATGAATTAAGCCTACATCTTGCACTCTCATTGCACCATAACCAACATAAAAGTTAGCTCTCGTGTGAAACAGCGCATTTAATGGTGCGACAAGAAGTATTTGCCATCCTTCTGGACGGGAACGGACAGGAGAGCCGCGAGACTCGACAGTTCAGGTTAGAATTTCGATCTATATTAAAAAAAAACAGTTTTTTATGCACTCTTCACAAGAAATTATTAAATGTATACATACAGAGAAGACTCTCTTTGCCCAGTTACATTAAACTCATGTACGCGTATATGTAAACTGAAGGGGAGAGGCAGTGAAAGCAGAGTAGGTAGTAGTGTGTAAATTACATACATACAAGCTTCTATCGCAGTGCAACGCAGAGTTAATTTGTTTTGACGCAAGGCGTTTGAAGAGTCTGCTACGGGAAGTGAATAAGGAAAGTCTGTAATTTTTTTTTAAATATTAAAGTTTTCCAGAACCTCTACACATTTTTCAATTTTAGTTTCAAATGGGATGAGATGAAATTACAGCTGTTTACATTTCAACGGAATATTTTTTAACTCATGAGAAAAAATGAACTAGGGATCCTCCATATTCAAAGTTACTGAAAGCAGTGGTTAGAACTGTATCTAAAGGCAAAAGTTTTGCAAAAAATATGTACTAAACAAGAATTGGAGAACAGATGTTACAGCGAAGTTGCAGACATACTGTTTCGGTATCCTTGTAATACGTAGAACCAACTGTGTGTACCTATTGTCTTGCAGCTTAACATTTTACCGAGTATCAGCTGGGATTTGATTTGGAAAACAGCTCATCACAAACCTGCATCCCGAGCTTACGTCACTCTTTGTGTCCTTATTTGTAGTGACAGTTTTAATCATATCTTTAATTTTGGTCCACATTTTCCAGAAAGTTGCTTGTTCCAAAGAATAGATCAGTTGGAATCATGAGTTTGGCCACTTTCATCTTCAGACCTTGAAAACATAAGCTTGACGTCCGGAGAGCTGATTTCCCCCAGTGTTGCTCCTTTATTTCTTTGTGGTGTCAGCATTTCACACGGACATTTTGTTACTTGAACCAGCGGGAGGCACCTCCGATTCCTTTTGTCTCTCATCTGCATTTGATTTCGAACAGTTATTTGCAGATGCGTGTTCGCCTTGATCTTTTCGTTTTTCATGTGTCCACTGAAGCAAGCAGCTCATGTGAACTGATGCTCGGGTCAACAACACACTTAATATTGCTATGTGAGTTCCTCGATCGCCAAAGGACCAGCTGTATCACATTCTGAGGACTGCTTTCTATTTCTTGTCTTCGTCTTCCAGGAAAATATTTGAATCAAAGCGGCAGACGCCAGTGTTCTTAAATCCACATTCTGCGTTACTTGCAGTGGCGGCTGTCTTAGATACTTTTCTAAAAAACGAGCAACTTGACTTAGACATGACTCACTTTCTCGCGAGTAAAACATGATAAAGGGTAGTGTAAATTAAACATCCAGAGGCTTCATCCGTTGTATTGTACGTCGCGGTACACAGAATAGGTGCACATGGTTTCCTGTTCTAAGAGCACAATATTTTTGGTGTGGTTAGCATGCTCGTGTGAAGTAAGCAAAAATGTATCGCCCTCTTTCCCTGAAGAAAAAATTTCAACTCTTTCCTTCCCGTTCAATCAAAATATTTCGAATAATTTCTTCGGAACTGTTGATATGTCAGTTTCTTCGAAACTGGACATAGGATCGGAAAGAAACTTGTATTTTAACTGAAAGTATCCAACCAAAAAACATTTGGAACAGTTTCATGATTTGCTCTGGTAGCAGACGTCAGCTCAGGAGCTCAGAGATAGAGTTATGGCTGGTGTTGGACCAATCTCTCCTACCAGTATTTGCCGGCCATGTCATGTTTGTAGAAATGTAAGATGCTGTTTCGCACTGTGAATCCGCAAGCACAATAGCGTAATTCCTGTGGTTTCAGGGAAAATGACATGTTTTCCCCATGAATAAATAATACTCCACAATTAAAATAATAAGTTATCATTGAAGTATATCTAATTTATTTCCTTGTGTTGGGCACATGTTGTTAAAACTCCTACATGCTTCGGTCTTATAAGATGATATTCAGGGGGTGTAGAGTGTTAAATGAAATTTTACTGTTCACACAAAAATAGAGACTTTGACATATCTGAGTCACACATTTCACTTAAAAGTTAAAACTAAGGCGAAAGTAAAAGGTAAAGTGTCCCTTTACTTGACTAAGCATTACGTCATGAATATGTGGGGGGGGGGGGGGGNGTGAGTGGCTAGGTTAACTCCTCTGCTGCTTTACCCCCTGGGAAAGAGCTTTCGGTACCCATTGGATAGGAGGCTGGACGAGTCCCAGGGTCTGCCTAGATGCTGTGCAGTAGAGAGAAATCACTTGTCCCTGCCGAGAATCGAATCCCGCTCGGCCAGCTCTTATTCCGTCGCTATACTGACTATGGTATCCCGGATCTTCATACTTCACCACTGTTACTACTGTTACAGTTCGTTGATATAGGCCCGTAGTTAGTTGAATTTCTTTTGATATGTCATGTCTTGCCATGTTATGTTATGCCTGATACTTGTTCTTAGGTGTCGATAATGTGGAGCTCTGCGTTTTCTTTTTTATTCTTGTTAGCCGAGGTACTGGAACACTTAAGTATTCCGTGGAGCAAGTTTCTCATTTTGCTACAAGGATAAAATAAATTTTCAATGGGCTGAACATGTAATTCGGATGTGAGGGACGAGAAATACCTAGAGCTCTTAGGCTCCGAAATGCAGTGGAAGGAAACTTGTGGGAAAACTGAAAAGTAAATGGCAGAAGAAAGTTAATATTAAAAGGCATTGTGTTGTTACAGCAGTTGGAGGGGGTCTTCGAATCGTGCCCAGTGACCGGTTTTGTTATTAGTAATATAGCAGCTTCGCATTGTACGGAGGTATTCGTTCGGGTGTGGATAAGAGTGAAAGGTTGTGATACATGAACTGTTAAATTCTGTTGCCTATTATCTAAAGCACAAAGTCTAAAATACTGGGATATTATCCCTCAACGTGATCCCCGTTGTGGATACGACATGGTTTATAAGGGGAGGGCAGCCCTTCACAAGTGTAATTCAGCGTCCCCAGTATAACATGCATGAACACCGCTGCGATTTTTGCGTGGAGTTACGGGTGTCCGCCCTTCCATTGACATGAAATGCTTCTCTGAGAACAGTCACCTGTTCAAAAGATTTACGTCCAAAATCATTGCTTTCATATCTGATATGCAAACGTGGAGCACAGAATACGCATTGTCCATTGCTGCGTGCTCGCCATCTTAAGATTTCACTATGGCTCCCAAGCTGCTCATGCGCAGTGAGTATATTACTAGAGTGTCATTTAATGTGGGTCTGCAAGATTTTTTCTAATTATTATCAGAGATGGATAGGTCTGTGCTGTATGGACGATAGACCTTTGCAACGTTTGTCTCAAATGACTGTGTCTTTAAATTTCCTGATCAAATGAAACGGAAGTATAATCTTTTATTTTTCATTTTCTTTCTATAAAATATTTCTCTCCCTTTGTTCAACTAATTTCCTCATGTCAAGTGAAAAAATGACGCAGATAACACGAAAAGAAAAAAAAATACGCTTGCAAACAGCAGAATTGTCTCAAACAGAAAATGAAAGAAAAGTGGAAGAAATAATTTCCTCCACAACGAGAAAGTCACGTAATTAAGTACGTCATCTTATTCTATCCTAAGCGAATACATTGTTACTTTATTGCAGAACCCTTAATTAAATAGGAGTAATTTGAGCAAGCACTCGCTTATTGTCGGATGGGTGCAGGCGTATGTGAGCGATGAATTACGAAGGAGCTAGCAGGAACTGGTGGCGGCCTAATCTTAAATACTCGTACGGAATGTGGTAAAGGGAAAGGTAAGCTTGTCCTTGTGCTTAACTAATTAAGCACTACGCCATGAAGGCGCATGGGGGATTATGTTTTCTTGATTTCGGCACTAGTTGCAGGTGAGTGGTCAGCTTCACACCCCGGCCGTTTTACTCCCGGGGAAAGACCCCCCCCCCCAGTTACCCATTGTATAGAAGGCTGAGTGGACTCCAGAGCCGATCTGGACGACACGGAGAAGTGAAAATTCTTTACCCCACCGGGACTCGAACTCCGACCCCTCGGTCTTCCAGCCTATGGCCAGTCGCTATACCGACTGCGCCGTCCAGCTTCCTACAGAATGTGGTAGAGAACTAAAACTATTTCATAATAAATACATTTCAGTTCAGTTCTTTGTGATTTATTCCCGTTATTACTCTACAGTCTAAATGCCAAGCACAAGCAGAAGAAGGGGAAAAATACATACGGAAAGAAAAATCAAGGCAATTTTTGTCATTTACACAATAATAAATTCAGTAATTAAAGTCACGCGAAACATTATGTTGTCAGAATAAAATTATACATATATATATTAATATTTAATGCAATATTTTTAATAATTATGAACTTACCACATTAAAATGTAGTTAAAAGAGAAGTTTCGGTTCAAAATAAGGGCAGCGTCCCTGGAAGCAACATTAGCCCTGAGACGCATGCAGCACAGGGACAGTGTGCGGAGAAAGGGCTCATATATTCAGCAGGAACTCGAAGATAACAATTTCCAAAAGAAGACAGAATTTAGAACCAAGGTAAATTTGAATAAAGAAACGATAATTGGTGACGACGAAGATGATGATGATTATGATCCAATTGTTTATTCATAATTACGTATTTATGTGCCCATTCAAGAGCTACAAGACCAATTACAGACACAGCACAGTGTAGATACAGGTAATTACATTAAGAACACGCATAAAGAAATAGCCGCGTGATGATAATACGGTAAAACCTGTCTTAAACGGAATCTCAAGGGACCAGAAAAATTTCTGCTGAAGCCAGGTTTCCGTTTAATCACGGTATACTATAATAACTAAACCAGGACATAAACGTATTTGAGAGAAAACAAAACAACATGCTCATTAATTTATTCAAACTATAATCATTGAACACATGCAAACATTACACTGAACAGGAAAAAATTGCAGTACTCACTTTTTATAATTTTACCAGAACTCCGGCAGAGTTTTTTGCACGAAGTTTACTCTCTTGGCTGCCTGACTTTCCACAAACACTTTCGCTTGAGAAATTAGAATAAACATGTTTGAAACATTCCATTGCACGGCAAACTCCTGCAGCACCTTTAAACTATTGGCAGCATCCTGATAAGTCTTCACCCTACACTTTTCTTCTTCTGTCACAGTGTCATTTTCCTTTTCTTCCTCTTCCTCCTCCTCCTCTCTTCCTTTTCGAGTTTCTCTAAAATTCTCAACTAATACATCGATATCCATTGTGTCTGGTTCTGTTTGCACAATTTTGTCTATGTTGATGTAGTCCTCAGCATTGCAGTTACTGAAAGCAGCTTCGTTCATGCAATGTTGTAAGTCCTTCGGGTCATTCTCATTTTCTACACTAGGAGTAACTTCTACCGTAGAAACTCCTGCTTTTT